>NC_072448.2:5136562-5460625 GCF_028878055.3 Symphalangus syndactylus
CCACTATTACCCTCTTAGCGCTCCGAATCTCCACTTGCATTTTCTACAAAAAGAGTGTTTCATAACTGCTCAATCAAAAATATGTTTTATCTCTGTTAACTGAATTTACAGATCAGAAATAAGTTTCACAGAATGCATCTGTGTAGTTTTTATTTGAAGATATTCTTTTTCCCAATGTAGGCCTCTTAGCGCTTAGCATGTCCAATTGCAGTTTCTACAGAAAGAGTGTTTCAGAACGGCTCAATCAAAAGTAAGGTTCAACTCTGTTAGTAGAATGCACAGAACAAAAAGAATTTTCACTGAATGCTACTGTGTAGTTTATATTTGAATATATTCCTTTTTCCACTATTACCCTCTTAGCGCTCCGAATGTCCACTTGCATTTTCTACAGAAAGAGTGTTCAGAACTGCGCAATCAAAAGTATGGTTTAACTCTGTTAGCTTAATGAACATATCAGAAATAAGTTTCACACAATGCTTCTGTGTAGTTTTTATTTGAAGATATTATTTTTCCCAATAGAGGCCTCTTAGCACTCAGAATGTCCAATTGCAGTTTCTACAGAAAGAGTGATTCAGAAAGGCTCAATCAAAAGTAAGGTTCAACTCTGTTAGTTGAATGCACAGAACAGAAAGAAGTTTCATACAATGCTTCTGTGTAGTTTATATTTGAACATATTCTTTTTTCCACTATTACCCACTTGGCGCTACGAATGTCCAGTTGCATTTTCTACAGACAGAGTGTTTTAAAACTGCTCAATCAAAAGTATGGTTTAACTCTGTTAGCTGAATGCTCAGATCAGAAAGAAGTTTCACAGAATGCTTCTGTGTAGTTTATATTTGAATATATTCCTTTTTCCACTACTACTCTCTTAGCGCTCCAAATGTCCGGTTGCATTTTCTACAGAAAGAGTGTTCAGATCTGCTCAATCAAAAGTATGGTTTAACTCGGTTAGCTGAATGCACAGATCAGAAAGAAGTTTCACAGAATGATTCTGTGTACTTTATATTTGGAGACATTCCTTTTTCCACTATTACCCTCTTAGCGCTCCGAATCTCCACTTGCATTTTCTACAGAAAGATTGTTTCAGAACGGCTCAATCAAAACTAAGGTTCAACTCTTTTAGTTGAACAAACAGAACAGAAAGAAGTTTCACACAATTCTTCTGTGTAGTTTTTATTTGTAGACATTCTTTTTCCCAATATAGGCCTCTTAGCGCTCAGAATGTCCAATTGCAGTTTCTACAGAAAGAGTGTTTCAGAACGGCTCAATCAAAAGTAAGGTTCAACTCTGTTAGTTGAATGCACAGTACAGAAAGTAGTTTCATACAATGCTTCTGTGTAGTTCATATTTGAACATATTCTTTTTTCCACTATTACCCACTTAGCGCTACGAATGTCCAGTTGCATTTTCTACAGACAGTGTTTCAAAACTGCTCAATCAAAAGTATGGTTTAACTCTGTTAGCTGAATGCTCAGATCAGAAAGAAGTTTCACAGAATGCTTCTGTGTAGTTTATATTTGAATATATTCCTTTTTCCACTACTACGCTCTTAGCGCTCCAAATGTCCAGTTGCATTTCCTACAGAAAGAGTGTTCAGATCTGCTCAATCAAAAGTATGGTTTAACTCTGTTAGCTGAATGCACAGATCAGAAAGAAGTTTCACCGAATGATTCTGTGTAGTTTATATTTGAAGACATTCCTTTTTCCACTATTACCCTCTTAGCGCTCCGAATATCCACTTGCATTTTCTACAAAAAGAGTGTTTCATAACTGCTCAATCAAAAATATGTTTTATCTCTGTTAACTGAATTTACAGATCAGAAATAAGTTTCACAGAATGCATCTGTGTAGTTTTTATTTGAAGATATTCTTTTTCCCAATGTAGGCCTCTTAGCGCTTAGCATGTCCAATTGCAGTTTCTACAGAAAGAGTGTTTCAGAACGGCTCAATCAAAAGTAAGGTTCAACTCTGTTAGTTGAATGCAGAGAACAGAAAGAATTTTCACAGAATGCTACTGTGTAGTTTATATTTGAATATATTCCTTTTTCCACTATTACCCTCTTAGCGCTCCGAATGTTCAATTGCATTTTCTACAGAAACAGTGTTCAGAACTGCGCAATCAAAAGTATGGTTTAACTCTGTTAGCTTAATGAACATATCAGGAATAAGTTTCACACAATGCTTCTGTGTAGTTTTTATTTGAAGATATTATTTTTCCCAATAGAGTCCTGTTAGCGCTCAGAATGTCCAATTGCAGTTTCTACAGAAAGAGTGTTTCAGAAAGGCTCAATCAAAAGTAAGGTTCAACTCTGTTAGTTGAATGCACAGAACAGAAAGAAGTTTCATACAATGCTTCTGTGTAGTTTATATTTGAACATATTCTTTTTTCCACTATTACCCACTTAGCGCTACGAATGTCCAGTTGCATTTTCTACAGACAGAGTGTTTCAAAACTGCTCAATCAAAAGTATGGTTTAACTCTGTTAGCTGAATGCTCAGATCAGAAAGAAGTTTCACAGAATGCTTCTGTGTAGTTTATATTTGAATATATTCCTTTTTCCACTACTACGCTCTTAGCGCTCAAAATGTCCAGTGGCATTTTCTACAGAAAGAGTGTTCAGATCTGCTCAATCAAAAGTACGGTTTAACTCTGTTAGCTGAATGCACAGATCAGAAAGAAGTTTCACCGAATGATTCTGTGTAGTTTATATTTGGAGACATTCCTTTTTCCACTATTACCCTCTTAGCGCTCCGAATCTCCACTTGCATTTTCTACAGAAAGAGTGTTTCAGAACGGCTCAATCAAAACTAAGGTTCAACTCTTTTAGTTGAACAAATAGAACAGAAAGAAGTTTCACACAATTCTTCTGTGTAGTTTTTATTTGCAGACATTCTTTTTCCCAATATAGGCCTCTTAGCGCTCAGAATGTCCAATTGCAGTTTCTACAGAAAGAGTGTTTCAGAACGGCTCAATCAAAAGTAAGGTTCAACTCTGTTAGTTGAATGCACAGAACAGAAAGAAGTTTCATACAATGCTTCTGTGTAGTTCATATTTGAACATATTCTTTTTTCCACTATTACCCACTTAGCGCTACGAATGTCCAGTTGCATTTTCTACAGACAGAGTGTTTCAAAACTGCTCAATCAAAAGTATGGTTTAACTCTGTTAGCTGAATGCTCAGATCAGGAAGAAGTTTCACAGAATGCTTCTGTGTAGTTTATATTTGAATATATTCCTTTTTCCACTACTACTCTCTTAGCGCTCCAAATGTCCAGTTGCATTTTCTACAGAAAGAGTGTTCAGATCTGCTCAATCAAAAGTATGGTTTAACTCTGTTAGCTGAATGCACAGATCAGAAAGAAGTTTCACCGAATGATTCTGTGTAGTTTATATTTGAAGACATTCCTTTTTCCACTATTACCCTCTTAGCGCTCCGAATCTCCACTTGCATTTTCTACAAAAAGAGTGTTTCATAACTGCTCAATCAAAAATATATTTTATCTCTGTTAACTGAATTTACAGATCAGAAATAAGTTTCACAGAATGCATCTGTGTAGTTTTTATTTGAAGATATTCTTTTTCCCAATGTAGGCCTCTTAGCGCTTAGCATGTCCAATTGCAGTTTCTACAGAAAGAGTGTTTCAGAACGGCTCAATCAAAAGTTAGGTTCAACTCTGTTAGTTGAATGCACAGAACAGAAAGAATTTTCACAGAATGCTACTGTGTAGTTTATATTTGAATATATTCCATTCTCCACTATTACCCTCTTAGCGCTCCGAATGTCCACTTGCATTTTCTACAGAAAGAGTGTTCAGAACTGTGCAATCAAAAGTAAGGTTTAACTCTGTTAGCTTAATGAACATATCAGAAATAAGTTTCACACAATGCTTCTGTGTAGTTTTTATTTGAAGATGTTATTTTTCCCAATAGAGGCCTCTTAGCGCTCAGAATGTCCAATTGCAGTTTCTACAGAAAGAGTGTTTCAGAAAGGCTCAATCAAAAGTAAGGTTCAACTCTGTTAGTTGAATGCACAGAACAGAAAGAAGTTTCATACAATGCTTCTGTGTAGTTTATATTTGAACATATTCTTTTTTCCACTATTACCCACTTAGCGCTACGAATGTCCAGTTGCATTTTCTACAGACAGAGTGTTTCAAAACTGCTCAATCAAAAGTATGGTTTAACTCTGTTAGCTAAATGCTCAGATCAGAAAGAAGTTTCACAGAATGCTTCTGTGTAGTTTATATTTGAATATATTCCTTTTTCCACTACTACTCTCTTAGCGCTCCAAATGTCCAGTTGCATTTTCTACAGAAATAGTGTTCAGATCTGCTCAATCAAAAGTATGTTTTAAATCTGTTAGCTGAATGCACAGATCAGAAAGAAGTTTCACAGAATGATTCTGTGTAGTTTATATTTGGAGACATTCCTTTTTCCACTATTACCCTCTTAGCGCTCCGAATCTCCACTTGCATTTTCTACAGAAAGAGTGTTTCAGAACGGCTCAATCAAAACTAAGGTTCAACTCTTTTAGTTGAACAAACAGAACAGAAAGAAGTTTCACACAATTCTTCTGTGTAGTTTTTATTTGTAGACATTCTTTTTCCCAATATAGGCCTCTTAGCGCTCAGAATGTCCAATTGCAGTTTCTACAGAAAGAGTGTTTCAGAACGGCTCAATCAAAAGTAAGGTTCAACTCTGTTAGTTGAATGCACAGAACAGAAAGAAGTTTCATACAATGCTTCTGTGTAGTTTATATTTGAACATATTCTTTTTTCCACTATTACCCAATTAGCGCTACGAATGTCCAGTTGCATTTTCTACAGACAGAGTGTTTCAAAACTGCTCAATCAAAAGTATGGTTTAACTCTGTTAGCTGAATGCTCAGATCAGAAAGAAGTTTCACAGAATGCTTCTGTGTAGTTTATATTTGAATATATTCCTTTTTCCATTATTACCCTCTTAGCGCTCCGAATCTCCACTTGCATTTTCTACAGAAAGAGTGTTTCAGAACGGCTCAATCAAAACTAAGGTTCAACTCTTTTAGTTGAACAAACAGAACAGAAAGAAGTTTCACACAATTCTTCTGTGCAGTTTTAATTTGTAGACATTCTTTTTCCCAATATAGGCCTCTTAGCGCTCAGAATGTCCAATTGCAGTTTCTACAGAAAGAGTGTTTCAGAACGGCTCAATCAAAAGTAAGGTTCAACTCTGTTAGTTGAATGCACAGAACAGAAAGAAGTTTCATTCAATGCTTCTGTGTAGTTTATATTTGAACATATACTTTTTTCCACTATTACCCACTTAGCGCTACGAATGTCCAGTTGCATTTTCTACAGACAGAGTGTTTCAAAACTGCTCAATCAAAAGTATGGTTTAACTCTGTTAGCTGAATGCTCAGATCAGAAAGAAGTTTCACAGAATGCTTCTGTGTAGTTTATATTTGAATATATTCCCTTTTCCACTACTACGCTCTTAGCGCTCCAAATGTCCAGTTGCATTTTCTACAGAAAGAGTGTTCAGATCTGCTCAATCAAAAGTATGGTTTAACTCTGTTAGCTGAATGCACAGATCAGAAAGAAGTTTCACCGAATGATTCTCTGTAGTTTATATTTGAAGACATTCCTTTTTCCACTATTACCCTCTTAGCGCTCCGAATCTCCACTTGCATTTTCTACAAAAAGAGTGTTTCATAACTGCTCAATCAAAAATATGTTTTATCTCTGTTATCTGAATTTACAGATCAGAAATAAGTTTCACAGAATGCATCTGTGTAGTTTTTATTTGAAGATATTCTTTTTCCCAATGTAGGCCTCTTAGCGCTTAGCATGTCCAATTGCAGTTTCTACAGAAAGAGTGTTTCAGAACGGCTCAATCAAAAGTAAGGTTCAACTCTGTTAGTTGAATGCACAGAACAGAAAGAATTTTCACAGAATGCTACTGTGTAGTTTATATTTGAATATATTCCTTTCTCCACTATTACCCTCTTAGCGCTCCGAATGTCCACTTGCATTTTCTACAGAAAGAGTGTTCAGAACTGCGCAATCAGAAGTATGGTTTAACTCTGTTAGCTTAATGATCATATCAGAAATAAGTTTCACACAATGCTTCTGTGTAGTTTTTATTTGAAGATATTATTTTTCCCAATATAGGCCTCTTAGCGCTCAGAATGTCCAATTGCAGTTTCTACAGAAAGAGTGTTTCAGAAAGGCTCAATCAAATGTAAGGTTCAACTCTGTTAGTTGAATGCACAGAACAGAAAGAAATTTCATACAATGCTTCTGTGTAGTTTATATTTGAAGATATTCTTTTTTCCACTATTACCCACTTGGCGCTACGAATGTCCAGTTGCATTTCCTACAGACAGAGTGTTTCAAAACTGCTCAATCAAAAGTATGGTTTAACTCTGTTAGCTGAATGCTCAGATCAGAAAGAAGTTTCACAGAATGCTTCTGTGTAGTTTATATTTGAATATATTCCATTTTCCACTACTACTCTCCTAGCGCTCCAAATGTCCAGTTGCATTTTCTACAGAAAGAGTGTTCAGATCTGCTCAATCAAAAGTATGGTTTAACTCTGTTAGCTGAATGCACAGATCAGAAAGAATTTTCACAGAGTGATTCTGTGTAGTTT
The DNA here is from genome assembly GCF_028878055.3 of Symphalangus syndactylus. NCBI lineage: Eukaryota > Metazoa > Chordata > Mammalia > Primates > Hylobatidae > Symphalangus > Symphalangus syndactylus. Next base: position 5,143,197 of record NC_072448.2, read on the forward strand.
ATATTTGGAGATATTCCTTTTTCCACTATTACCCTCTTAGCGCTCCGAATCTCCACTTGCATTTTCTACAGAAAGAGTGTTCAGAACTGCGCAATCAAAACTATGGTTTAACTCTGTTAGCTTAATGAACATATCAGAAATAAGTTTCACACAATGCTTCTGTGTAGTTTTTATTTGAAGATATTATTTTTCCCAATAGAGGCCTCTTAGCGCTCAGAATGTCCAATTGCAGATTCTACAGAAAGAGTGTTTCAGAAAGGCTCAATCAAAAGTAAGGTTCAACTCTGTTAGTTGAATGCACAGAACAGAAAGAAGTTTCATACAATGCTTCTGTGTAGTTTATATTTGAACATATTCTTTTTTCCACTATTACCCACTTAGCGCTACGAATGTCCAGTTGCATTTTCTACAGACAGAGTGTTTCAAAACTGCTCAATCAAAAGTATGGTTTAACTCTGTTAGCTGAATGCTCAGATCAGAAAGAAGTTTCACAGAATGCTTCTGTGTAGTTTATATTTGAATATATTCCTTTTTCCACTACTACGCTCTTAGCGCTCAAAATGTCCAGTGGCATTTTCTACAGAAAGAGTGTTCAGATCTGCTCAATCAAAAGTATGGTTTAACTCTGTTAGCTGAATGCACAGATCAGAAAGAAGTTTCACCGAATGATTCTGTGTAGTTTATATTTGGAGACATTCCTTTTTCCACTATTACCCTCTTAGCGCTCCGAATCTCCACTTGCATTTTCTACAGAAAGAGTGTTTCAGAACGGCTCAATCAAAACTAAGGTTCAACTCTTTTAGTTGAACAAATAGAACAGAAAGAAGTTTCACACAATTCTTCTGTGTAGTTTTTATTTGCAGACATTCTTTTTCCCAATATAGGCCTCTTAGCGCTCAGAATGTCCAATTGCAGTTTCTACAGAAAGAGTGTTTCAGAACGGCTCAATCAAAAGTAAGGTTCAACTCTGTTAGTTGAATGCACAGAACAGAAAGAAGTTTCATACAATGCTTCTGTGTAGTTCATATTTGAACATATTCTTTTTTCCACTATTACCCACTTAGCGCTACGAATGTCCAGTTGCATTTTCTACAGACAGAGTGTTTCAAAACTGCTCTATCAAAAGTATGGTTTAACTCTGTTAGCTGAATGCTCAGATCAGGAAGAAGTTTCACAGAATGCTTCTGTGTAGTTTATATTTGAATATATTCCTTTTTCCACTACTACTCTCTTAGCGCTCCAAATGTCCAGTTGCATTTTCTACAGAAAGAGTGTTCAGATCTGCTCAATCAAAAGTATGGTTTAACTCTGTTAGCTGAATGCACAGATCAGAAAGAAGTTTCACCGAATGATTCTGTGTAGTTTATATTTGAAGACATTCCTTTTTCCACTATTACCCTCTTAGCGCTCCGAATCTCCACTTGCATTTTCTACAAAAAGAGTGTTTCATAACTGCTCAATCAAAAATATATTTTATCTCTGTTAACTGAATTTACAGATCAGAAATAAGTTTCACAGAATGCATCTGTGTAGTTTTTATTTGAAGATATTCTTTTTCCCAATGTAGGCCTCTTAGCGCTTAGCATGTCCAATTGCAGTTTCTACAGAAAGAGTGTTTCAGAACGGCTCAATCAAAAGTAAGGTTCAACTCTGTTAGTTGAATGCACAGAACAGAAAGAATTTCCACAGAATGCTACTGTGTAGTTTATATTTGAATATATTCCTTTTTCCACTATTACCCTCTTAGCGCTCCGAATGTCCACTTGCATTTTCTACAGAAAGAGTGTTCAGAACTGCGCAATCAAAAGTATGGTTTAACTCTGTTAGCTTAATGAACATATCAGAAATAAGTTTCACACAATGCTTCTGTGTAGTTTTTATTTGAAGATATTATTTTTCCCAATAGAGGCCTCTTAGCACTCAGAATGTCCAATTGCAGTTTCTACAGAAAGAGTGATTCAGAAAGGCTCAATCAAAAGTAAGGTTCAACTCTGTTAGTTGAATGCACAGAACAGAAAGAAGTTTCATACAATGCTTCTGTGTAGTTTATATTTGAACATATTCTTTTTTCCACTATTACCCACTTGGCGCTACGAATGTCCAGTTGCATTTTCTACAGACAGAGTGTTTTAAAACTGCTCAATCAAAAGTATGGTTTAACTCTGTTAGCTGAATGCTCAGATCAGAAAGAAGTTTCACAGAATGCTTCTGTGTAGTTTATATTTGAATATATTCCTTTTTCCACTACTACTCTCTTAGCGCTCCAAATGTCCGGTTGCATTTTCTACAGAAAGAGTGTTCAGATCTGCTCAATCAAAAGTATGGTTTAACTCGGTTAGCTGAATGCACAGATCAGAAAGAAGTTTCACAGAATGATTCTGTGTACTTTATATTTGGAGACATTCCTTTTTCCACTATTACCCTCTTAGCGCTCCGAATCTCCACTTGCATTTTCTACAGAAAGAGTGTTTCAGAACGGCTCAATCAAAACTAAGGTTCAACTCTTTTAGTTGAACAAACAGAACAGAAAGAAGTTTCACACAATTCTTCTGTGCAGTTTTAATTTGTAGACATTCTTTTTCCCAATATAGGCCTCTTAGCGCTCAGAATGTCCAATTGCAGTTTCTACAGAAAGAGTGTTTCAGAACGGCTCAATCAAAAGTAAGGTTCAACTCTGTTAGTTGAATGCACAGAACAGAAAGAAGTTTCATTCAATGCTTCTGTGTAGTTTATATTTGAACATATACTTTTTTCCACTATTACCCACTTAGCGCTACGAATGTCCAGTTGCAGTTTCTACAGACAGAGTGTTTCAAAACTGCTCAATCAAAAGTATGGTTTAACTCTGTTAGCTGAATGCTCAGATCAGAAAGAAGTTTCACAGAATGCTTCTGTGTAGTTTATATTTGAATATATTCCCTTTTCCACTACTACGCTCTTAGCGCTCCAAATGTCCAGTTGCATTTTCTACAGAAAGAGTGTTCAGATCTGCTCAATCAAAAGTATGGTTTAACTCTGTTAGCTGAATGCACAGATCAGAAAGAAGTTTCACCGAATGATTCTCTGTAGTTTATATTTGAAGACATTCCTTTTTCCACTATTACCCTCTTAGCGCTCCGAATCTCCACTTGCATTTTCTACAAAAAGAGTGTTTCATAACTGCTCAATCAAAAATATGTTTTATCTCTGTTATCTGAATTTACAGATCAGAAATAAGTTTCACAGAATGCATCTGTGTAGTTTTTATTTGAAGATATTCTTTTTCCCAATGTAGGCCTCTTAGCGCTTAGCATGTCCAATTGCAGTTTCTACAGAAAGAGTGTTTCAGAACGGCTCAATCAAAAGTAAGGTTCAACTCTGTTAGTTGAATGCACAGAACAGAAAGAATTTTCACAGAATGCTACTGTGTAGTTTATATTTGAATATATTCCTTTCTCCACTATTACCCTCTTAGCGCTCCGAATGTCCACTTGCATTTTCTACAGAAAGAGTGTTCAGAACTGCGCAATCAGAAGTATGGTTTAACTCTGTTAGCTTAATGATCATATCAGAAATAAGTTTCACACAATGCTTCTGTGTAGTTTTTATTTGAAGATATTATTTTTCCCAATAGAGTCCTCTTAGCGCTCAGAATGTCCAATTGCAGTTTCTACAGAAAGAGTGTTTCAGAAAGGCTCAATCAAAAGTAAGGTTCAACTCTGTTAGTTGAATGCACAGAACAGAAAGAAGTTTCATACAATGCTTCTGTGTAGTTTATATTTGAACATATTCTTTTTTCCACTATTACCCACTTAGCGCTACGAATGTCCAGTTGCATTTTCTACAGACAGAGTGTTTCAAAACTGCTCAATCAAAAGTATGGTTTAACTCTGTTAGCTGAATGCTCAGATCAGAAAGAAGTTTCACAGAATGCTTCTGTGTAGTTTATATTTGAATATATTCCTTTTTCCACTACTACGCTCTTAGCGCTCAAAATGTCCAGTGGCATTTTCTACAGAAAGAGTGTTCAGATCTGCTCAATCAAAAGTATGGTTTAACTCTGTTAGCTGAATGCACAGATCAGAAAGAAGTTTCACCGAATGATTCTGTGTAGTTTATATTTGGAGACATTCCTTTTTCCACTATTACCCTCTTAGCGCTCCGAATCTCCACTTGCATTTTCTACAGAAAGAGTGTTTCAGAACGGCTCAATCAAAACTAAGGTTCAACTCTTTTAGTTGAACAAATAGAACAGAAAGAAGTTTCACACAATTCTTCTGTGTAGTTTTTATTTGCAGACATTCTTTTTCCCAATATAGGCCTCTTAGCGCTCAGAATGTCCAATTGCAGTTTCTACAGAAAGAGTGTTTCAGAACGGCTCAATCAAAAGTAAGGTTCAACTCTGTTAGTTGAATGCACAGAACAGAAAGAAGTTTCATACAATGCTTCTGTGTAGTTCATATTTGAACATATTCTTTTTTCCACTATTACCCACTTAGCGCTACGAATGTCCAGTTGCATTTTCTACAGACAGAGTGTTTCAAAACTGCTCAATCAAAAGTATGGTTTAACTCTGTTAGCTGAATGCTCAGATCAGGAAGAAGTTTCACAGAATGCTTCTGTGTAGTTTATATTTGAATATATTCCTTTTTCCACTACTACTCTCTTAGCGCTCCAAATGTCCAGTTGCATTTTCTACAGAAAGAGTGTTCAGATCTGCTCAATCAAAAGTATGGTTTAACTCTGTTAGCTGAATGCACAGATCAGAAAGAAGTTTCACCGAATGATTCTGTGTAGTTTATATTTGAAGACATTCCTTTTTCCACTATTACCCTCTTAGCGCTCCGAATCTCCACTTGCATTTTCTACAAAAAGAGTGTTTCATAACTGCTCAATCAAAAATATATTTTATCTCTGTTAACTGAATTTACAGATCAGAAATAAGTTTCACAGAATGCATCTGTGTAGTTTTTATTTGAAGATATTCTTTTTCCCAATGTAGGCCTCTTAGCGCTTAGCATGTCCAATTGCAGTTTCTACAGAAAGAGTGTTTCAGAACGGCTCAATCAAAAGTTAGGTTCAACTCTGTTAGTTGAATGCACAGAACAGAAAGAATTTTCACAGAATGCTACTGTGTAGTTTATATTTGAATATATTCCATTCTCCACTATTACCCTCTTAGCGCTCCGAATGTCCACTTGCATTTTCTACAGAAAGAGTGTTCAGAACTGTGCAATCAAAAGTAAGGTTTAACTCTGTTAGCTTAATGAACATATCAGAAATAAGTTTCACACAATGCTTCTGTGTAGTTTTTATTTGAAGATGTTATTTTTCCCAATAGAGGCCTCTTAGCGCTCAGAATGTCCAATTGCAGTTTCTACAGAAAGAGTGTTTCAGAAAGGCTCAATCAAAAGTAAGGTTCAACTCTGTTAGTTGAATGCACAGAACAGAAAGAAGTTTCATACAATGCTTCTGTGTAGTTTATATTTGAACATATTCTTTTTTCCACTATTACCCACTTAGCGCTACGAATGTCCAGTTGCATTTTCTACAGACAGAGTGTTTCAAAACTGCTCAATCAAAAGTATGGTTTAACTCTGTTAGCTAAATGCTCAGATCAGAAAGAAGTTTCACAGAATGCTTCTGTGTAGTTTATATTTGAATATATTCCTTTTTCCACTACTACTCTCTTAGCGCTCCAAATGTCCAGTTGCATTTTCTACAGAAATAGTGTTCAGATCTGCTCAATCAAAAGTATGTTTTAAATCTGTTAGCTGAATGCACAGATCAGAAAGAAGCTTCACAGAATGATTCTGTGTAGTTTATATTTGGAGACATTCCTTTTTCCACTATTACCCTCTTAGCGCTCCGAATCTCCACTTGCATTTTCTACAGAAAGAGTGTTTCAGAACGGCTCAATCAAAACTAAGGTTCAACTCTTTTAGTTGAACAAACAGAACAGAAAGAAGTTTCACACAATTCTTCTGTGTAGTTTTTATTTGTAGACATTCTTTTTCCCAATATAGGCCTCTTAGCGCTCAGAATGTCCAATTGCAGTTTCTACAGAAAGAGTGTTTCAGAACGGCTCAATCAAAAGTAAGGTTCAACTCTGTTAGTTGAATGCACAGAACAGAAAGAAGTTTCATACAATGCTTCTGTGTAGTTTATATTTGAACATATTCTTTTTTCCACTATTACCCAATTAGCGCTACGAATGTCCAGTTGCATTTTCTACAGACAGAGTGTTTCAAAACTGCTCAATCAAAAGTATGGTTTAACTCTGTTAGCTGAATGCTCAGATCAGAAAGAAGTTTCACAGAATGCTTCTGTGTAGTTTATATTTGAATATATTCCTTTTTCCACTACTACGCTCTTAGCGCTCCAAATATCCAGTTGCATTTTCTACAGAAAGAGTGTTCATATCTGCTCAATCAAAAGTATGGTTTAACTCTGTTAGCTGAATGCACAGATCAGAAAGAAGTTTCACCGAATGATTCTGTGTAGTTTATATTTGAAGACATTCCTTTTTCCACTATTACCCTCTTAGCGCTCCGAATCTCCACTTGCATTTTCTACAAAAAGAGTGTTTCATAACTGCTCAATCAAAAATATGTTTTATCTCTGTTAACTGAATTTACAGATCAGAAATAAGTTTCACAGAATGCATCTGTGTAGTTTTTATTTGAAGATATTCTTTTTCCCAATGTAGGCCTCTTAGCGCTTAGCATGTCCAATTGCTGTTTCTACAGAAAGAGTGTTTCAGAACGGCTCAATCAAAAGTAAGGTTCAACTCTGTTAGTTGAATGCACAGAACAGAAAGAATTTCCACAGAATGCTACTGTGTAGTTTATATTTGAATATATTCCTTTTTCCACTATTACCCTCTTAGCGCTCCGAATGTCCACTTGCATTTTCTACAGAAAGAGTGTTCAGAACTGCGCAATCAAAAGTATGGTTTAACTCTGTTAGCTTAATGAACATATCAGAAATAAGTTTCACACAATGCTTCTGTGTAGTTTTTATTTGAAGATATTATTTTTCCCAATAGAGGCCTCTTAGCACTCAGAATGTCCAATTGCAGTTTCTACAGAAAGAGTGATTCAGAAAGGCTCAATCAAAAGTAAGGTTCAACTCTGTTAGTTGAATGCACAGAACAGAAAGAAGTTTCATACAATGCTTCTGTGTAGTTTATATTTGAACATATTCTTTTTTCCACTATTACCCACTTGGCGCTACGAATGTCCAGTTGCATTTTCTACAGACAGAGTGTTTTAAAACTGCTCAATCAAAAGTATGGTTTAACTCTGTTAGCTGAATGCTCAGATCAGAAAGAAGTTTCACAGAATGCTTCTGTGTAGTTTATATTTGAATATATTCCTTTTTCCACTACTACTCTCTTAGCGCTCCAAATGTCCGGTTGCATTTTCTACAGAAAGAGTGTTCAGATCTGCTCAATCAAAAGTATGGTTTAACTCGGTTAGCTGAATGCACAGATCAGAAAGAAGTTTCACAGAATGATTCTGTGTACTTTATATTTGGAGACATTCCTTTTTCCACTATTACCCTCTTAGCGCTCCGAATCTCCACTTGCATTTTCTACAGAAAGAGTGTTTCAGAACGGCTCAATCAAAACTAAGGTTCAACTCTTTTAGTTGAACAAACAGAACAGAAAGAAGTTTCACACAATTCTTCTGTGCAGTTTTAATTTGTAGACATTCTTTTTCCCAATATAGGCCTCTTAGCGCTCAGAATGTCCAATTGCAGTTTCTACAGAAAGAGTGTTTCAGAACGGCTCAATCAAAAGTAAGGTTCAACTCTGTTAGTTGAATGCACAGAACAGAAAGAAGTTTCATTCAATGCTTCTGTGTAGTTTATATTTGAACATATACTTTTTTCCACTATTACCCACTTAGCGCTACGAATGTCCAGTTGCATTTTCTACAGACAGAGTGTTTCAAAACTGCTCAATCAAAAGTATGGTTTAACTCTGTTAGCTGAATGCTCAGATCAGAAAGAAGTTTCACAGAATGCTTCTGTGTAGTTTATATTTGAATATATTCCCTTTTCCACTACTACGCTCTTAGCGCTCCAAATGTCCAGTTGCATTTTCTACAGAAAGAGTGTTCAGATCTGCTCAATCAAAAGTATGGTTTAACTCTGTTAGCTGAATGCACAGATCAGAAAGAAGTTTCACCGAATGATTCTCTGTAGTTTATATTTGAAGACATTCCTTTTTCCACTATTACCCTCTTAGCGCTCCGAATCTCCACTTGCATTTTCTACAAAAAGAGTGTTTCATAACTGCTCAATCAAAAATATGTTTTATCTCTGTTATCTGAATTTACAGATCAGAAATAAGTTTCACAGAATGCATCTGTGTAGTTTTTATTTGAAGATATTCTTTTTCCCAATGTAGGCCTCTTAGCGCTTAGCATGTCCAATTGCAGTTTCTACAGAAAGAGTGTTTCAGAACGGCTCAATCAAAAGTAAGGTTCAACTCTGTTAGTTGAATGCACAGAACAGAAAGAATTTTCACAGAATGCTACTGTGTAGTTTATATTTGAATATATTCCTTTCTCCACTATTACCCTCTTAGCGCTCCGAATGTCCACTTGCATTTTCTACAGAAAGAGTGTTCAGAACTGCGCAATCAGAAGTATGGTTTAACTCTGTTAGCTTAATGATCATATCAGAAATAAGTTTCACACAATGCTTCTGTGTAGTTTTTATTTGAAGATATTATTTTTCCCAATATAGGCCTCTTAGCGCTCAGAATGTCCAATTGCAGTTTCTACAGAAAGAGTGTTTCAGAAAGGCTCAATCAAATGTAAGGTTCAACTCTGTTAGTTGAATGCACAGAACAGAAAGAAATTTCATACAATGCTTCTGTGTAGTTTATATTTGAAGATATTCTTTTTTCCACTATTACCCACTTGGCGCTACGAATGTCCAGTTGCATTTCCTACAGACAGAGTGTTTCAAAACTGCTCAATCAAAAGTATGGTTTAACTCTGTTAGCTGAATGCTCAGATCAGAAAGAAGTTTCACAGAATGCTTCTGTGTAGTTTATATTTGAATATATTCCATTTTCCACTACTACTCTCCTAGCGCTCCAAATGTCCAGTTGCATTTTCTACAGAAAGAGTGTTCAGATCTGCTCAATCAAAAGTATGGTTTAACTCTGTTAGCTGAATGCACAGATCAGAAAGAATTTTCACAGAGTGATTCTGTGTAGTTTATATTTGGAGATATTCCTTTTTCCACTATTACCCTCTTAGCGCTCCGAATCTCCACTTGCATTTTCTACAGAAAGAGTGTTCAGAACTGCGCAATCAAAACTATGGTTTAACTCTGTTAGCTTAATGAACATATCAGAAATAAGTTTCACACAATGCTTCTGTGTAGTTTTTATTTGAAGATATTATTTTTCCCAATAGAGGCCTCTTAGCGCTCAGAATGTCCAATTGCAGATTCTACAGAAAGAGTGTTTCAGAAAGGCTCAATCAAAAGTAAGGTTCAACTCTGTTAGTTGAATGCACAGAACAGAAAGAAGTTTCATACAATGCTTCTGTGTAGTTTATATTTGAACATATTCTTTTTTCCACTATTACCCACTTAGCGCTACGAATGTCCAGTTGCATTTTCTACAGACAGAGTGTTTCAAAACTGCTCAATCAAAAGTATGGTTTAACTCTGTTAGCTGAATGCTCAGATCAGAAAGAAGTTTCACAGAATGCTTCTGTGTAGTTTATATTTGAATATATTCCTTTTTCCACTACTACGCTCTTAGCGCTCAAAATGTCCAGTGGCATTTTCTACAGAAAGAGTGTTCAGATCTGCTCAATCAAAAGTATGGTTTAACTCTGTTAGCTGAATGCACAGATCAGAAAGAAGTTTCACCGAATGATTCTGTGTAGTTTATATTTGGAGACATTCCTTTTTCCACTATTACCCTCTTAGCGCTCCGAATCTCCACTTGCATTTTCTACAGAAAGAGTGTTTCAGAACGGCTCAATCAAAACTAAGGTTCAACTCTTTTAGTTGAACAAATAGAACAGAAAGAAGTTTCACACAATTCTTCTGTGTAGTTTTTATTTGCAGACATTCTTTTTCCCAATATAGGCCTCTTAGCGCTCAGAATGTCCAATTGCAGTTTCTACAGAAAGAGTGTTTCAGAACGGCTCAATCAAAAGTAAGGTTCAACTCTGTTAGTTGAATGCACAGAACAGAAAGAAGTTTCATACAATGCTTCTGTGTAGTTCATATTTGAACATATTCTTTTTTCCACTATTACCCACTTAGCGCTACGAATGTCCAGTTGCATTTTCTACAGACAGAGTGTTTCAAAACTGCTCTATCAAAAGTATGGTTTAACTCTGTTAGCTGAATGCTCAGATCAGGAAGAAGTTTCACAGAATGCTTCTGTGTAGTTTATATTTGAATATATTCCTTTTTCCACTACTACTCTCTTAGCGCTCCAAATGTCCAGTTGCATTTTCTACAGAAAGAGTGTTCAGATCTGCTCAATCAAAAGTATGGTTTAACTCTGTTAGCTGAATGCACAGATCAGAAATAAGTTTCACCGAATGATTCTGTGTAGTTTATATTTGAAGACATTCCTTTTTCCACTATTACCCTCTTAGCGCTCCGAATCTCCACTTGCATTTTCTACAAAAAGAGTGTTTCATAACTGCTCAATCAAAAATATATTTTATCTCTGTTAACTGAATTTACAGATCAGAAATAAGTTTCACAGAATGCATCTGTGTAGTTTTTATTTGAAGATATTCTTTTTCCCAATGTAGGCCTCTTAGCGCTTAGCATGTCCAATTGCAGTTTCTACAGAAAGAGTGTTTCAGAACGGCTCAATCAAAAGTTAGGTTCAACTCTGTTAGTTGAATGCACAGAACAGAAAGAATTTTCACAGAATGCTACTGTGTAGTTTATATTTGAATATATTCCATTCTCCACTATTACCCTCTTAGCGCTCCGAATGTCCACTTGCATTTTCTACAGAAAGAGTGTTCAGAACTGTGCAATCAAAAGTAAGGTTTAACTCTGTTAGCTTAATGAACATATCAGAAATAAGTTTCACACAATGCTTCTGTGTAGTTTTTATTTGAAGATGTTATTTTTCCCAATAGAGGCCTCTTAGCGCTCAGAATGTCCAATTGCAGTTTCTACAGAAAGAGTGTTTCAGAAAGGCTCAATCAAAAGTAAGGTTCAACTCTGTTAGTTGAATGCACAGAACAGAAAGAAGTTTCATACAATGCTTCTGTGTAGTTTATATTTGAACATATTCTTTTTTCCACTATTACCCACTTAGCGCTACGAATGTCCAGTTGCATTTTCTACAGACAGAGTGTTTCAAAACTGCTCAATCAAAAGTATGGTTTAACTCTGTTAGCTAAATGCTCAGATCAGAAAGAAGTTTCACAGAATGCTTCTGTGTAGTTTATATTTGAATATATTCCTTTTTCCACTACTACTCTCTTAGCGCTCCAAATGTCCAGTTGCATTTTCTACAGAAATAGTGTTCAGATCTGCTCAATCAAAAGTATGTTTTAAATCTGTTAGCTGAATGCACAGATCAGAAAGAAGTTTCACAGAATGATTCTGTGTAGTTTATATTTGGAGACATTCCTTTTTCCACTATTACCCTCTTAGCGCTCCGAATCTCCACTTGCATTTTCTACAGAAAGAGTGTTTCAGAACGGCTCAATCAAAACTAAGGTTCAACTCTTTTAGTTGAACAAACAGAACAGAAAGAAGTTTCACACAATTCTTCTGTGTAGTTTTTATTTGTAGACATTCTTTTTCCCAATATAGGCCTCTTAGCGCTCAGAATGTCCAATTGCAGTTTCTACAGAAAGAGTGTTTCAGAACGGCTCAATCAAAAGTAAGGTTCAACTCTGTTAGTTGAATGCACAGAACAGAAAGAAGTTTCATACAATGCTTCTGTGTAGTTTATATTTGAACATATTCTTTTTTCCACTATTACCCAATTAGCGCTACGAATGTCCAGTTGCATTTTCTACAGACAGAGTGTTTCAAAACTGCTCAATCAAAAGTATGGTTTAACTCTGTTAGCTGAATGCTCAGATCAGAAAGAAGTTTCACAGAATGCTTCTGTGTAGTTTATATTTGAATATATTCCTTTTTCCACTACTACGCTCTTAGCGCTCCAAATATCCAGTTGCATTTTCTACAGAAAGAGTGTTCAGATCTGCTCAATCAAAAGTATGGTTTAACTCTGTTAGCTGAATGCACAGATCAGAAAGAAGTTTCACCGAATGATTCTGTGTAGTTTATATTTGAAGACATTCCTTTTTCCACTATTACCCTCTTAGCGCTCCGAATCTCCACTTGCATTTTCTACAAAAAGAGTGTTTCATAACTGCTCAATCAAAAATATGTTTTATCTCTGTTAACTGAATTTACAGATCAGAAATAAGTTTCACAGAATGCATCTGTGTAGTTTTTATTTGAAGATATTCTTTTTCCCAATGTAGGCCTCTTAGCGCTTAGCATGTCCAATTGCAGTTTCTACAGAAAGAGTGTTTCAGAACGGCTCAATCAAAAGTAAGGTTCAACTCTGTTAGTTGAATGCACAGAACAGAAAGAATTTCCACAGAATGCTACTGTGTAGTTTATATTTGAATATATTCCTTTTTCCACTATTACCCTCTTAGCGCTCCGAATGTCCACTTGCATTTTCTACAGAAAGAGTGTTCAGAACTGCGCAATCAAAAGTATGGTTTAACTCTGTTAGCTTAATGAACATATCAGAAATAAGTTTCACACAATGCTTCTGTGTAGTTTTTATTTGAAGATATTATTTTTCCCAATAGAGGCCTCTTAGCACTCAGAATGTCCAATTGCAGTTTCTACAGAAAGAGTGATTCAGAAAGGCTCAATCAAAAGTAAGGTTCAACTCTGTTAGTTGAATGCACAGAACAGAAAGAAGTTTCATACAATGCTTCTGTGTAGTTTATATTTGAACATATTCTTTTTTCCACTATTACCCACTTGGCGCTACGAATGTCCAGTTGCATTTTCTACAGACAGAGTGTTTTAAAACTGCTAAATCAAAAGTATGGTTTAACTCTGTTAGCTGAATGCTCAGATCAGAAAGAAGTTTCACAGAATGCTTCTGTGTAGTTTATATTTGAATATATTCCTTTTTCCACTACTACTCTCTTAGCGCTCCAAATGTCCGGTTGCATTTTCTACAGAAAGAGTGTTCAGATCTGCTCAATCAAAAGTATGGTTTAACTCGGTTAGCTGAATGCACAGATCAGAAAGAAGTTTCACAGAATGATTCTGTGTACTTTATATTTGGAGACATTCCTTTTTCCACTATTACCCTCTTAGCGCTCCGAATCTCCACTTGCATTTTCTACAGAAAGAGTGTTTCAGAACGGCTCAATCAAAACTAAGGTTCAACTCTTTTAGTTGAACAAACAGAACAGAAAGAAGTTTCACACAATTCTTCTGTGCAGTTTTAATTTGTAGACATTCTTTTTCCCAATATAGGCCTCTTAGCGCTCAGAATGTCCAATTGCAGTTTCTACAGAAAGAGTGTTTCAGAACGGCTCAATCAAAAGTAAGGTTCAACTCTGTTAGTTGAATGCACAGAACAGAAAGAAGTTTCATTCAATGCTTCTGTGTAGTTTATATTTGAACATATACTTTTTTCCACTATTACCCACTTAGCGCTACGAATGTCCAGTTGCATTTTCTACAGACAGAGTGTTTCAAAACTGCTCAATCAAAAGTATGGTTTAACTCTGTTAGCTGAATGCTCAGATCAGAAAGAAGTTTCACAGAATGCTTCTGTGTAGTTTATATTTGAATATATTCCCTTTTCCACTACTACGCTCTTAGCGCTCCAAATGTCCAGTTGCATTTTCTACAGAAAGAGTGTTCAGATCTGCTCAATCAAAAGTATGGTTTAACTCTGTTAGCTGAATGCACAGATCAGAAAGAAGTTTCACCGAATGATTCTCTGTAGTTTATATTTGAAGACATTCCTTTTTCCACTATTACCCTCTTAGCGCTCCGAATCTCCACTTGCATTTTCTACAAAAAGAGTGTTTCATAACTGCTCAATCAAAAATATGTTTTATCTCTGTTATCTGAATTTACAGATCAGAAATAAGTTTCACAGAATGCATCTGTGTAGTTTTTATTTGAAGATATTCTTTTTCCCAATGTAGGCCTCTTAGCGCTTAGCATGTCCAATTGCAGTTTCTACAGAAAGAGTGTTTCAGAACGGCTCAATCAAAAGTAAGGTTCAACTCTGTTAGTTGAATGCACAGAACAGAAAGAATTTTCACAGAATGCTACTGTGTAGTTTATATTTGAATATATTCCTTTCTCCACTATTACCCTCTTAGCGCTCCGAATGTCCACTTGCATTTTCTACAGAAAGAGTGTTCAGAACTGCGCAATCAGAAGTATGGTTTAACTCTGTTAGCTTAATGATCATATCAGAAATAAGTTTCACACAATGCTTCTGTGTAGTTTTTATTTGAAGATATTATTTTTCCCAATATAGGCCTCTTAGCGCTCAGAATGTCCAATTGCAGTTTCTACAGAAAGAGTGTTTCAGAAAGGCTCAATCAAATGTAAGGTTCAACTCTGTTAGTTGAATGCACAGAACAGAAAGAAATTTCATACAATGCTTCTGTGTAGTTTATATTTGAAGATATTCTTTTTTCCACTATTACCCACTTGGCGCTACGAATGTCCAGTTGCATTTCCTACAGACAGAGTGTTTCAAAACTGCTCAATCAAAAGTGTGGTTTAACTCTGTTAGCTGAATGCTCAGATCAGAAAGAAGTTTCACAGAATGCTTCTGTGTAGTTTATAGTTGAATATATTCCATTTTCCACTACTACTCTCCTAGCGCTCCAAATGTCCAGTTGCATTTTCTACAGAAAGAGTGTTCAGATCTGCTCAATCAAAAGTATGGTTTAACTCTGTTAGCTGAATGCACAGATCAGAAAGAATTTTCACAGAGTGATTCTGTGTAGTTTATATTTGGAGATATTCCTTTTTCCACTATTACCCTCTTAGCGCTCCGAATCTCCACTTGCATTTTCTACAGAAAGAGTGTTCAGAACTGCGCAATCAAAACTATGGTTTAACTCTGTTAGCTTAATGAACATATCAGAAATAAGTTTCACACAATGCTTCTGTGTAGTTTTTATTTGAAGATATTATTTTTCCCAATAGAGGCCTCTTAGCGCTCAGAATGTCCAATTGCAGATTCTACAGAAAGAGTGTTTCAGAAAGGCTCAATCAAAAGTAAGGTTCAACTCTGTTAGTTGAATGCACAGAACAGAAAGAAGTTTCATACAATGCTTCTGTGTAGTTTATATTTGAACATATTCTTTTTTCCACTATTACCCACTTAGCGCTACGAATGTCCAGTTGCATTTTCTACAGACAGAGTGTTTCAAAACTGCTCAATCAAAAGTATGGTTTAACTCTGTTAGCTGAATGCTCAGATCAGAAAGAAGTTTCACAGAATGCTTCTGTGTAGTTTATATTTGAATATATTCCTTTTTCCACTACTACGCTCTTAGCGCTCCAAATGTCCAGTGGCATTTTCTACAGAAAGTGTGTTCAGATCTGCTCAATCAAAAGTATGGTTTAACTCTGTTAGCTGAATGCACAGATCAGAAAGAAGTTTCACCGAATGATTCTGTGTAGTTTATATTTGGAGACATTCCTTTTTCCACTATTACCCTCTTAGCGCTCCGAATCTCCACTTGCATTTTCTACAGAAAGAGTGTTTCAGAACGGCTCAATCAAAACTAATGTTCAACTCTTTTAGTTGAACAAACAGAACAGAAAGAAGTTTCACAAAATTCTTCTGTGTAGTTTTTATTTGTAGACATTCTTTTTCCCAATATAGGCCTCTTAGCGCTCAGAATGTCTAATTGCATTTTCTACAGAAAGAGTGTTTCAGAACGGCTCAATCAAAAGTAAGGTTCAACTCTGTTAGTTGAATGCACAGAACAGAAAGAAGTTTCATACAATGCTTCTGTGTAGTTTATATTTGAACATATTCTTTTTTCCACTATTACCCACTTAGCGCTACGAATGTCCAGTTGCATTTTCTACAGACAGAGTGTTTCAAAACTGCTCAATCAAAAGTATGGTTTAACTCTGTTAGCTGAATGCTCAGATCAGAAAGAAGTTTCACAGAATGCTTCTGTGTAGTTTATATTTGAATATATTCCTTTTTCCACTACTACGCTCTTAGCGCTCCAAATGTCCAGTTGCATTTTCTACAGAAAGAGTGTTCAGATCTGCTCAATCAAAAGTATGGTTTAACTCTGTTAGCTGAATGCACAGATCAGAAAGAAGTTTCACCGAATGATTCTGTGTAGTTTATATTTGAAGACATTCCTTTTTCCACTATTACCCTCTTAGCGCTCTGAATCTCCACTTGCATTTTCTACAAAAAGAGTGTTTCATAACTGCTCAATCAAAAATATGTTTTATCTCGGTTAACTGAATTTACAGATCAGAAATAAGTTTCACAGAATGCATCTGTGTAGTTTTTATTTGAAGATATTCTTTTTCCCAATGTAGGCCTCTTAGCGCTAACATGTCCAATTGCAGTTTCTACAGAAAGAGTGTTTCAGAACGGCTCAATCAAAAGTAAGGTTCAACTCTGTTAGTTGAATGCACAGAACAGAAAGAATTTTCACAGAATGCTACTGTGTAGTTTATATTTGAATATATTCCTTTTTCCACTATTACCCTCTTAGCGCTCCGAATGTCCCCTTGCATTTTCTACAGAAAGAGTGTTCAGAACTGCGCAATCCAAAGTATGGTTTAACTCTGTTAGCTTAATGAACATATCAGAAATAAGTTTCACACAATGCTTCTGTGTAGTTTTTATTTGAAGATATTATTTTTCCCAATAGAGGCCTCTTAGTGCTCAGAATGTCCAATTGCAGTTTCTACAGAAAGAGTGTTTCAGAAAGGCTCAATCAAAAGTAAGGTTCAACTCTGTTAGTTGAATGCACAGAACAGAAAGAAGTTTCATACAATGCTTCTGTGTAGTTTATATTTGAACATATTATTTTTTCCACTATTACCCACTTAGCGCTACGAATGTCCAGTTGCATTTTCTACAGACAGAGTGTTTCAAAACTGCTCAATCAAATGTATGGTTTAACTCTGTTAGCTGAATTCTCAGATCAGAAAGAAGTTTCACAGAATGCTTCTGTGTAGTTTATATTTGAATATATTCCTTTTTCCACTACTACTCTCTTAGCGCTCCAAATGTCCAGTTGCATTTTCTACAGAAAGAGTGTTCAGATCTGCTCAATCAAAAGTATCGTTTAACTCTGTTAGCTGAATGCACAGATCAGAAAGAAGTTTCACAGAATGATTCTGTGTAGTTTATATATGGAGACATTCCTTTTTCCACTATTACCCTCTTAGCGCTCCGAATCTCCACTTGCATTTTCTACAGAAAGAGTGTTTCAGAACGGCTCAATCAAAACTAAGGTTCAACTCTTTTAGTTGAACAAACAGAACAGAAAGAAGTTTCACACAATTCTTCTGTGTAGTTTTTATTTGTAGACATTCTTTTTCCCAATATAGGCCTCTTAGCGCTCAGAATGTCCAATTGCAGTTTCTACAGAAAGAGTGTTTCAGAACGGCTCAATCAAAAGTAAGGTTCAACTCTGTTAGTTGAATGCACTGAACAGAAAGAAGTTTCATACAATGCTTCTGTGTAGTTTATATTTGAACATATTCTTTTTTCCACTATTACCCACTTAGCGCTACGAATGTCCAGTTGCATTTTCTACAGACAGAGTGTTTCAAAACTGCTCAATCAAAAGTATGGTTTAACTCTGTTAGCTGAATGCTCAGATCAGAAAGAAGTTTCACAGAATGCTTCTGTGTAGTTTATATTTGAATATATTACTTTTTCCACTACTACGCTCTTAGCGCTCCAAATGTCCAGTAGCATTTTCTACAGAAAGAGTGTTCAGATCTGCTCAATCAAAAGTATGGTTTAACTCTGTTAGCTGAATGCACAGATCAGAAAGAAGTTTCACCGAATGATTCTATGTAGTTTATATTTGAAGACATTCCTTTTTCCACTATTACCCTCTTAGCGCTCCGAATCTCCACTTGCATTTTCTACAAAAAGAGTGTTTCATAACTGCTCAATCAAAAATATGTTTTATCTCTGTTAACTGAATTTACAGATCAGAAATAA
Organism: Symphalangus syndactylus; assembly: GCF_028878055.3. Taxonomy (NCBI): domain Eukaryota; kingdom Metazoa; phylum Chordata; class Mammalia; order Primates; family Hylobatidae; genus Symphalangus; species Symphalangus syndactylus. The sequence continues at coordinate 5,161,432 of NC_072448.2, forward strand.
GTTTCACAGAATGCATCTGTGTAGTTTTTATTTGAAGATATTCTTTTTCCCAATGTAGGCCTCTTAGCGCTTAGCATGTCCAATTGCAGTTTCTACACAAAGAGTGTTTCAGAACGGCTCAATCAAAAGTAAGGTTCAACTCTGTTAGTTGAATGCACAGAACAGAAATAATTTTCACAGAATGCTACTGTGTAGTTTATATTTGAATATATTCCTTTCTCCACTATTACCCTCTTAGCGCTCCGAATGTCCACTTGCATTTTCTACAGAAAGAGTGTTCAGAACTGCGCAATCAAAAGTATGGTTTAACTCTGTTAGCTTAATGAACATATCAGAAATAAGTTTCACACAATTCTTCTGTGTAGTTTTTATTTGAAGATATTATTTTTCCCAATAGGGGCCTCTTAGCGCTCAGAATGTCCAATTGCAGTTTCTACAGAAAGAGTGTTTCAGAAAGGCTCAATCAAAAGTAAGGTTCAACTCAGTTAGTTGAATGCACAGAACAGAAAGAAGTTTCATACAATGCTTCTGTGTAGTTTATATTTGAACATATTCTTTTTTCCACTATTACCCACTTAGAGCTACGAATGTCCAGTTGCATTTTCTACAGACAGAGTGTTTCAAAACTGCTCAATCAAAAGTATGGTTTAACTCTGTTAGCTGAATGCTCAGATCAGAAAGAAGTTTCACAGAATGCTTCTGTGTAGTTTATATTTGAATATATTCCTTTTTCCACTACTACTCTCTTAGCGCTCCAAATGTCCAGTTGCATTTTCTACAGAAAGAGTGTTCAGATCTGCTCAATCAAAAGTATGGTTTAACTCTGTTAGCTGAATGCACAGATCAGAAAGAAGTTTCACAGAATGATTCTGTGTAGTTTATATTTGGAGACATTCCTTTTTCCACTATTAACCTCTTAGCGCTCCGAATCTCCACTTGCATTTTCTACAGAAAGAGTGTTTCAGAACGGCTCAATCAAAACTAAGGTTCAACTCTTTTAGTTGAACAAACAGAACAGAAAGAAGTTTCTCAAAATTCTTCTGTGTAGTTTTTATTTGTAGACATTCTTTTTCCCAATATAGGCCTCTTAGCGCTCAGAATGTCCAATTGCAGTTTCTACAGAAAGAGTTTTTCAGAACGGCTCAATCAAAAGTAAGGTTCAACTCTGTTAGTAGAATGCACAGAACAGAAAGAAGTTTCATACAATGCTTCTGTGTAGTTCATATTTGAACATATTCTTTTTTCCACTATTACCCACTTAGCGCTACGAATGTCCAGTTGCATTTTCTACAGACAGAGTGTTTCAAAACTGCTCAATCAAAAGTATGGTTTAACACTGTTAGCTGAATGCTCAGATCAGAAAGAAGTTTCACAGAATGCTTCTGTGTAGTTTATATTTGAATATATTCCTTTTTCCACTACTACGCTCTTAGCGCTCCAAATGTCCAGTTGCATTTTCTACAGAAAGAGTGTTCAGATCTGCTCAATCAAAAGTATGGTTTAACTCTGTTAGCTGAATGCACAGATCAGAAAGAAGTTTCACCGAATGATTCTGTGTAGTTTATATTTGAAGACATTCCTTTTTCCACTATTACCCTCTTAGCGCTCCGAATCTCCACTTGCATTTTCTACAAAAAGAGTGTTTCATAACTGCTCAATCAAAAATATGTTTTATCTCTGTTAACTGAATTTACAGATCAGAAATAAGTTTCACAGAATGCATCTGTGTAGTTTTTATTTGAAGATATTCTTTTTCCCAATGTAGGCCTCTTAGCGCTTAGCATGTCCAATTGGAGTTTCTACAGAAAGAGTGTTTCAGAACGGCTCAATCAAAAGTAAGGTTCAACTCTTTTAGTTGAATGCACAGAACAGAAAGAAGTTTCATACAATGCTTCTGTGTAGTTCATATTTGAACATATTCTTTTTTCCACTATTACCCACTTAGCGCTACGAATGTCCAGTTGCATTTTCTACAGACAGAGTGTTTCAAAACTGCTCAATCAAAAGTATGGTTTAACTCTGTTAGCTGAATGCTCAGATCAGAAAGAAGTTTCACAGAATGCTTCTGTGTAGTTTATATTTGAATATATTCCTTTTTCCACTACTACTCTCTTAGCGCTCCAAATGTCCAGTTGCATTTTCTACAGAAAGAGTGTTCAGATCTGCTCAATCAAAAGTATGGTTTAACTCTGTTAGCTGAATGCACAGATCAGAAAGAAGTTTCACAGTATGATTCTGTGTAGTTTATATTTGGAGACATTCCTTTTTCCACTATTACCCTCTTAGCGCTCCGAATCTCCACTTGCATTTTCTACAGAAAGAGTGTTTCAGAACGGCTCAATGAAAACTAAGGTTCAACTCTTTTAGTTGAACAAACAGAACAGAAAGAAGTTTCACACAATTCTTCTGTGTAGTTTTTATTTGTAGACATTCTTTTTCCCAATATAGGCCTCTTAGCGCTCAGAATGTCCAATTGCAGTTTCTACAGAAAGAGTGTTTCAGAACGGCTCAATCAAAAGTAAGGTTCAACTCTGTTAGTTGAATGCACAGAACAGAAAGAAGTTTCATACAATGCTTCTGTGTAGTTCATATTTGAACATATTCTTTTTTCCACTATTACCCACTTAGTGCTACGAATGTCCAGTTGCATTTTCTACAGACAGAGTGTTTCAAAACTGCTCAATCAAAAGTATGTTTTAACTCTGTTAGCTGAATTCTCAGATCAGAAAGAAGTTTCACAGAATGCTTCTGTGTAGTTTATATTTGAATATATTCCTTTTTCCACTACTACGCTCTTAGCGCTCCAAATGTCCAGTTGCATTTTCTACAGAAAGAGTGTTCAGATCTGCTCAATCAAAAGTATGGTTTAACTCTGTTAGCTGAATGCACAGATCAGAAAGAAGTTTCACCGAATGATTCTGTGTAGTTTATATTTGAAGACATTCCTTTTTCCACTATTACCCTCTTAGCGCTCCGAATCTCCACTTGCATTTTCTACAAAAAGAGTGTTTCATAACTGCTCAATCAAAAATATGTTTTATCTCTGTTAACTGAATTTACAGATCAGAAATAAGTTTCACAGAATGCATCTGTGTAGTTTTTATTTGAAGATATTCTTTTTCCCAATGTAGGCCTCTTAGCGCTTAGCATGTCCAATTGCAGTTTCTACAGAAAGAGTGTTTCAGAACGGCTCAATCAAAAGTAAGGTTCAACTCTGTTAGTTGAATGCACAGAACAGAAAGAATTTTCACAGAATGCTACTGTGTAGTTTATATTTGAATATATTCCTTTTTCCACTATTAACCTCTTAGCGCTCCGAATGTCCACTTGCATTTTCTACAGAAAGAGTGTTCAGAACTGCGCAATCCAAAGTATGGTTTAACTCTGTTAGCTTAATGAACATATCAGAAATAAGTTTCACACAATGCTTCTGTGTAGTTTTTATTTGAAGATATTATTTTTCCCAATAGAGGCCTCTTAGCGCTCAGAATGTCCAATTGCAGCTTCTACAGAAAGAGTGTTTCAGAAAGGCTCAATCAAAAGTAAGGTTCAACTCTGTTAGTTGAATGCACAGAACAGAAAGAAGTTTCATACAATGCTTCTGTGTAGTTTATATTTGAACATATTCTTTTTTCCACTATTACCCACTTAGCGCTACGAATGTCCAGTTGCATTTTCTACAGACAGAGTGTTTCAAAACTGCTCAATCAAAAGTATGGTTTAACTCTGTTAGCTGAATGCTCAGATCAGAAAGAATTTTCACAGAATGCTTCTGTGTAGTTTATATTTGAATATATTCCTTTTTCCACTACTACTCTCTTAGCGCTCCAAATGTCCAGTTGCATTTTCTACAGAAAGAGTGTTCAGATCTGCTCAATCAAAAGTATGGTTTAACTCTGTTAGCTGAATGCAGAGATCAGAAAGAAGTTTCACAGAATGAATCTGTGTAGTTTATATTTGGAGACATTCCTTTTTCCACTATTACCCTCTTAGCGCTCCGAATCTCCACTTGCATTTTCTACAGAAAGAGTGTTTCAGAACGGCTCAATCAAAACTAAGGTTCAACTCTTTTAGTTGAACAAACAGAACAGAAAGAAGTTTCACACAATTCTTCTGTGTAGTTTTTATTTGTAGACATTCTTTTTCCCAATATAGGCCTCTTAGCGCTCAGAATGTCCAATTGCAGTTTCTACAGAAAGAGTGTTTCAGAACGGCTCAATCAAAAGTAAGGTTCAACTCTGTTAGTTGAATGCACAGAATAGAAAGAAGTTTCATACAATGCTTCTGTGTAGTTTATATTTGAACATATTCTCTTTTCCACTATTACCCACTTAGCGCTACGAATGTCCAGTTGCATTTTCTACAGACAGAGTGTTTCAAAACTGCTCAATCAAAAGTATGGTTTAACTCTGTTAGCTGAATGCTCAGATCAGAAAGAAGTTTCACAGAATGCTTCTGTGTAGTTTATATTTGAATATATTCCTTTTTCCACTACTACGCTCTTAGCGCTCCAAATGTCCAGTTGCATTTTCTACAGAAAGAGTGTTCAGATCTGCTCAATCAAAAGTATGGTTTAACCCTGTTAGCTGAATGCACAGATCAGAAAGAAGTTTCACCGAATGATTCTGTGTAGTTTATATTTGAAGACATTCGTTTTTCCACTATTACCCTCTTAGCGCTCCGAATCTCCACTTGCATTTTCTACAAAAAGAGTGTTTCATAACTGCTCAATCAAAAATATGTTTTATCTCTGTTAACTGAATTTACAGATCAGAAATAAGTTTCACAGAATGCATCTGTGTAGTTTTTATTTGAAGATATTCTTTTTCCCAATGTAGGCCTCTTAGCGCTTAGCATGTCCAATTGCAGATTCTACAGAAAGAGTGTTTCAGAACGGCTCAATCAAAAGTAAGGTTCAACTCTGTTAGTTGAATGCACAGAACAGAAAGATTTTTCACAGAATGCTACTGTGTAGTTTATATGTGAATATATTCCTTTTTCCACTATTAACCTCTTAGCGCTCCGAATGTCCACTTGCATTTTCTACAGAAAGAGTGTTCAGAACTGCGCAATCCAAAGTATGGTTTAACTCTGTTAGCTTAATGAATATATCAGAAATATGTTTCACACAATGCTTCTGTGTAGTTTTTATTTGAAGGTATTATTTTTCCCAATAGAGGCCTCTTAGCGCTCAGAATGTCCAATTGCAGTTTCTACAGAAAGAGTGTTTCAGAAAGGCTCAATCAAAAGTAAGGTTCAACTCTGTTAGTTGAATGCACAAAACAGAAAGAATTTTCACAGAATGCTACTGTGTAGTTTATATTTGAACATATTCTTTTTTCCACTATTACCCACTTAGCGCTACGAATGTCCAGTTGCATTTTCTACAGACAGAGTGTTTCAAAACTGCTCAATCAAAAGTATGGTTTAACTCTGTTAGCTGAATGCTCAGATCAGAAAGAAGTTTCACAGAATGCTTCTGTGTAGTTTATATTTGAATATATTCCTTTTTCCACTACTACTCTCTTAGCGCTCAAAATGTCCAGTTGCATTTTATACAGAAAGAGTGTTCAGATCTGCTCAATCAAAAGTATGGTTTAACTCTGTTAGCTGAATTCACAGATCAGAAAGAAGTTTCACAGAATGATTCTGTGTAGTTTATATTTGGAGACATTCCTTTTTCCACTATTACCCTCTTAGCGCTCCGAATCTCCACTTGCATTTTCTACAGAAAGAGTGTTTCAGAACGGCTCAATCAAAACTAAGGTTCAACTCTTTTAGTTGAACAAACAGAACAGAAAGAAGTTTCACACAATTCTTCTGTGTAGTTTTTATTTGTAGACATTCTTTTTCCCAATATAGGCCTCTTAGCGCTCAGAATGTCTAATTGCATTTTCTACAGAAAGAGTGTTTCAGAACGGCTCAATCAAAAGTAAGGTTCAACTCTATTAGTTGAATGCACAGAACAGAAAGAAGTTTCACACAATTCTTCTGTGTAGTTTTTATTTGTAGACATTCTTTTTCCCAATATAGGCCTCTTAGCACTCAGAATGTCCAATTGCAGTTTCTACAGAAAGAGTGTTTCAAAACTGCTCAATCAAAAGTATGGTTTAACTCTGTTAGCTGAATGCTCAGATCAGAAAGAAGTTTCACAGAATGCTTCTGTGTAGTTTATATTTGAATATATTCCTTTTTCCACTACTACGCTCTTAGCGCTCCAAATGTCCAGTTGCATTTTCTACAGAAAGAGTGTTCAGATCTGCTCAATCAAAAGTATGGTTTAACTCTGTTAGCTGAATGCACAGATCAGAAAGAAGTTTCACCGAATGATTCTGTGTAGATTATATTTGAATACATTCCTTTTTCCACTATTACCCTCTTAGCGCTCCGAATCTCCACTTGCATTTTCTACAAAAAGAGTGTTTCATAACTGCTCAATCAAAAATATGTTTTATCTCTGTTAACTGAATTTACAGATCAGAAATAAGTTTCACAGAATGCATCTGTGTAGTTTTTATTTGAAGATATTCTTTTTCCCAATGTAGGCCTCTTAGCGCTTAGCATGTCCAATTGCAGTTTCTACAGAAAGAGTGTTTCAGAACGGCTCAATCAAAAGTAAAGTTCAACTCTGTTAGTTGAATGCACAGAACAGAAATAATTTTCACAGAATGCTACTGTGTAGTTTATATTTGAATATATTCCTTTCTCCACTATTACCCTCTTAGCGCTCCGAATGTCCACTTGCATTTTCTACAGAAAGAGTGTTCAGAACTGCGCAATCCAAAGTATGGTTTAACTCTGTTAGCTTAATGAACATATCAGAAATAAGTTTCACACAATGCTTCTGTGTAGTTTTTATTTGAAGATATTATTTTTCCCAATAGAGGCCTCTTAGCGCTCAGAATGTCCAATTGCAGTTTCTACAGAAAGAGTGTTTCAGAAAGGCTCAATCAAAAGTAAGGTTCAACTCTGTTAGTTGAATGCACAGAACAGAAAGAAGTTTCATACAATGCTTCTGTGTAGTTTATATTTGAACATATTCTTTTTTCCACTATTACCCACTTAGAGCTACGAATGTCCAGTTGCATTTTCTACAGACAGAGTGTTTCAAAACTGCTCAATCAAAAGTATGGTTTAACTCTGTTAGCTGAATGCTCAGATCAGAAAGAAGTTTCACAGAATGCTTCTGTGTAGTTTATATTTGAATATATTCCTTTTTCCACTACTACTCTCTTAGCGCTCCAAATGTCCAGTTGCATTTTCTACAGAAAGAGTGTTCAGATCTGCTCAATCAAAAGTATGGTTTAACTCTGTTAGCTGAATGCACAGATCAGAAAGAAGTTTCACAGAATGATTCTGTGTAGTTTATATTTGGAGACATTCCTTTTTCCACTATTACCCTCTTAGCGCTCCGAATCTCCACTTGCATTTTCTACAGAAAGAGTGTTTCAGAACGGCTCAATCAAAACTAAGGTTCAACTCTTTTAGTTGAACAAACAGAACAGAAAGAAGTTTCACAAAATTCTTCTGTGTAGTTTTTATTTGTAGACATTCTTTTTCCCAATATAGGCCTCTTAGCGCTCAGAATGTCCAATTGCAGTTTCTACAGAAAGAGTGTTTCAGAACGGCTCAATCAAAAGTAAGGTTCAACTCTGTTAGTTGAATGCACAGAATAGAAAGAAGTTTCATACAATGCTTCTGTGTAGTTTATATTTGAACATATTCTCTTTTCCACTATTACCCACTTAGCGCTACGAATGTCCAGTTGCATTTTCTACAGACAGAGTGTTTCAAAACTGCTCAATCAAAAGTATGGTTTAACTCTGTTAGCTGAATGCTCAGATCAGAAAGAAGTTTCACAGAATGCTTCTGTGTAGTTTATATTTGAATATATTCCTTTTTCCACTACTACGCTCTTAGCGCTCCAAATGTCCAGTTGCATTTTCTACAGAAAGAGTGTTCAGATCTGCTCAATCAAAAGTATGGTTTAACTCTGTTAGCTGAATGCACAGATCAGAAAGAAGTTTCACCGAATGATTCTGTGTAGTTTATATTTGAAGACATTCCTTTTTCCACTATTACCCTCTTAGCGCTCCGAATCTCCACTTGCATTTTCTACAAAAAGAGTGTTTCATAACTGCTCAATCAAAAATATGTTTTATCTCTGTTAACTGAATTTACAGATCAGAAATAAGTTTCACAGAATGCATCTGTGTAGTTTTTATTTGAAGATATTCTTTTTCCCAATGTAGGCCTCTTAGCGCTTAGCATGTCCAATTGCAGATTCTACAGAAAGAGTGTTTCAGAACGGCTCAATCAAAAGTAAGGTTCAACTCTGTTAGTTGAATGCACAGAACAGAAAGAATTTTCACAGAATGCTACTGTGTAGTTTATATGTGAATATATTCCTTTTTCCACTATTAACCTCTTAGCGCTCCGAATGTCCACTTGCATTTTCTACAGAAAGAGTGTTCAGAACTGCGCAATCCAAAGTATGGTTTAACTCTGTTAGCTTAATGAATATATCAGAAATATGTTTCACACAATGCTTCTGTGTAGTTTTTATTTGAAGGTATTATTTTTCCCAATAGAGGCCTCTTAGCGCTCAGAATGTCCAATTGCAGTTTCTACAGAAAGAGTGTTTCAGAAAGGCTCAATCAAAAGTAAGGTTCAACTCTGTTAGTTGAATGCACAAAACAGAAAGTATTTTCACAGAATGCTACTGTGTAGTTTATATTTGAACATTTTCTTTTTTCCACTATTACCCACTTAGCGCTACGAATGTCCAGTTGCATTTTCTACAGACAGAGTGTTTCAAAACTGCTCAATCAAAAGTATGGTTTAACTCTGTTAGCTGAATGCTCAGATCAGAAAGAAGTTTCACAGAATGCTTCTGTGTAGTTTATATTTGAATATATTCCTTTTTCCACTACTACTCTCTTAGCGCTCAAAATGTCCAGTTGCATTTTATACAGAAAGAGTGTTCAGATCTGCTCAATCAAAAGTATGGTTTAACTCTGTTAGCTGAATTCACAGGTCAGAAAGAAGTTTCACAGAATGATTCTGTGTAGTTTATATTTGGAGACATTCCTTTTTCCACTATTACCCTCTTAGCGCTCCGAATCTCCACTTGCATTTTCTACAGAAAGAGTGTTTCAGAACGGCTCAATCAAAACTAAGGTTCAACTCTTTTAGTTGAACAAACAGAACAGAAAGAAGTTTCACACAATTCTTCTGTGTAGTTTTTATTTGTAGACATTCTTTTTCCCAATATAGGCCTCTTAGCGCTCAGAATGTCTAATTGCATTTTCTACAGAAAGAGTGTTTCAGAACGGCTCAATCAAAAGTAAGGTTCAACTCTATTAGTTGAATGCACAGAACAGAAAGAAGTTTCACACAATTCTTCTGTGTAGTTTTTATTTGTAGACATTCTTTTTCCCAATATAGGCCTCTTAGCACTCAGAATGTCCAATTGCAGTTTCTACAGAAAGAGTGTTTCAAAACTGCTCAATCAAAAGTATGGTTTAACTCTGTTAGCTGAATGCTCAGATCAGAAAGAAGTTTCACAGAATGCTTCTGTGTAGTTTATATTTGAATATATTCCTTTTTCCACTACTACGCTCTTAGCGCTCCAAATGTCCAGTTGCATTTTCTACAGAAAGAGTGTTCAGATCTGCTCAATCAAAAGTATGGTTTAACTCTGTTAGCTGAATGCACAGATCAGAAAGAAGTTTCACCGAATGATTCTGTGTAGTTTATATTTGAATACATTCCTTTTTCCACTATTACCCTCTTAGCGCTCCGAATCTCCACTTGCATTTTCTACAAAAAGAGTGTTTCATAACTGCTCAATCAAAAATATGTTTTATCTCTGTTAACTGAATTTACAGATCAGAAATAATTTTCACAGAATGCATCTGTGTAGTTTTTATTTGAAGATATTCTTTTTCCCAATGTAGGCCTCTTAGCGCTTAGCATGTCCAATTGCAGTTTCTACAGAAAGAGTGTTTCAGAACGGCTCAATCAAAAGTAAAGTTCAACTCTGTTAGTTGAATGCACAGAACAGAAATAATTTTCACAGAATGCTACTGTGTAGTTTATATTTGAATATATTCCTTTCTCCACTATTACCCTCTTAGCGCTCCGAATGTCCACTTGCATTTTCTACAGAAAGAGTGTTCAGAACTGCGCAATCCAAAGTATGGTTTAACTCTGTTAGCTTAATGAACATATCAGAAATAAGTTTCACACAATGCTTCTGTGTAGTTTTTATTTGAAGATATTATTTTTCCCAATAGAGGCCTCTTAGCGCTCAGAATGTCCAATTGCAGTTTCTACAGAAAGAGTGTTTCAGAAAGGCTCAATCAAAAGTAAGGTTCAACTCTGTTAGTTGAATGCACAGAACAGAAAGAAGTTTCATACAATGCTTCTGTGTAGTTTATATTTGAACATATTCTTTTTTCCACTATTACCCACTTAGAGCTACGAATGTCCAGTTGCATTTTCTACAGACAGAGTGTTTCAAAACTGCTCAATCAAAAGTATGGTTTAACTCTGTTAGCTGAATGCTCAGATCAGAAAGAAGTTTCACAGAATGCTTCTGTGTAGTTTATATTTGAATATATTCCTTTTTCCACTACTACTCTCTTAGCGCTCCAAATGTCCAGTTGCATTTTCTACAGAAAGAGTGTTCAGATCTGCTCAATCAAAAGTATGGTTTAACTCTGTTAGCTGAATGCACAGATCAGAAAGAAGTTTCACAGAATGATTCTGTGTAGTTTATATTTGGAGACATTCCTTTTTCCACTATTACCCTCTTAGCGCTCCGAATCTCCACTTGCATTTTCTACAGAAAGAGTGTTTCAGAACGGCTCAATCAAAACTAAGGTTCAACTCTTTTAGTTGAACAAACAGAACAGAAAGAAGTTTCACAAAATTCTTCTGTGTAGTTTTTATTTGTAGACATTCTTTTTCCCAATATAGGCCTCTTAGCGCTCAGAATGTCCAATTGCAGTTTCTACAGAAAGAGTTTTTCAGAACGGCTCAATCAAAAGTAAGGTTCAACTCTGTTAGTAGAATGCACAGAACAGAAAGAAGTTTCATACAATGCTTCTGTGTAGTTCATATTTGAACATATTCTTTTTTCCACTATTACCCACTTAGCGCTACGAATGTCCAGTTGCATTTTCTACAGACAGAGTGTTTCAAAACTGCTCAATCAAAAGTATGGTTTAACACTGTTAGCTGAATGCTCAGATCAGAAAGAAGTTTCACAGAATGCTTCTGTGTAGTTTATATTTGAATATATTCCTTTTTCCACTACTACGCTCTTAGCGCTCCAAATGTCCAGTTGCATTTTCTACAGAAAGAGTGTTCAGATCTGCTCAATCAAAAGTATGGTTTAACTCTGTTAGCTGAATGCACAGATCAGAAAGAAGTTTCACCGAATGATTCTGTGTAGTTTATATTTGAAGACATTCCTTTTTCCACTATTACCCTCTTAGCGCTCCGAATCTCCACTTGCATTTTCTACAAAAAGAGTGTTTCATAACTGCTCAATCAAAAATATGTTTTATCTCTGTTAACTGAATTTACAGATCAGAAATAAGTTTCACAGAATGCATCTGTGTAGTTTTTATTTGAAGATATTCTTTTTCCCAATGTAGGCCTCTTAGCGCTTAGCATGTCCAATTGGAGTTTCTACAGAAAGAGTGTTTCAGAACGGCTCAATCAAAAGTAAGGTTCAACTCTGTTAGTTGAATGCACAGAACAGAAAGAAGTTTCATACAATGCTTCTGTGTAGTTCATATTTGAACATATTCTTTTTTCCACTATTACCCACTTAGCGCTACGAATGTCCAGTTGCATTTTCTACAGACAGAGTGTTTCAAAACTGCTCAATCAAAAGTATGGTTTAACTCTGTTAGCTGAATGCTCAGATCAGAAAGAAGTTTCACAGAATGCTTCTGTGTAGTTTATATTTGAATATATTCCTTTTTCCACTACTACTCTCTTAGCGCTCCAAATGTCCAGTTGCATTTTCTACAGAAAGAGTGTTCAGATTTGCTCAATCAAAAGTATGGTTTAACTCTGTTAGCTGAATGCACAGATCAGAAAGAAGTTTCACAGTATGATTCTGTGTAGTTTATATTTGGAGACATTCCTTTTTCCACTATTACCCTCTTAGCGCTCCGAATCTCCACTTGCATTTTCTACAGAAAGAGTGTTTCAGAACGGCTCAATGAAAACTAAGGTTCAACTCTTTTAGTTGAACAAACAGAACAGAAAGAAGTTTCACACAATTCTTCTGTGTAGTTTTTATTTGTAGACATTCATTTTCCCAATATAGGCCTCTTAGCGCTCAGAATGTCCAATTGCAGTTTCTACAGAAAGAGTGTTTCAGAACGGCTCAATCAAAAGTAAGGTTCAACTCTGTTAGTTGAATGCACAGAACAGAAAGAAGTTTCATACAATGCTTCTGTGTAGTTCATATTTGAACATATTCTTTTTTCCACTATTACCCACTTAGCGCTACGAATGTCCAGTTGCATTTTCTACAGACAGAGTGTTTCAAAACTGCTCAATCAAAAGTATGGTTTAACTCTGTTAGCTGAATTCTCAGATCAGAAAGAAGTTTCACAGAATGCTTCTGTGTAGTTTATATTTGAATATATTCCTTTTTCCACTACTACGCTCTTAGCGCTCCAAATGTCCAGTTGCATTTTCTACAGAAAGAGTGTTCAGATCTGCTCAATCAAAAGTATGGTTTAACTCTGTTAGCTGAATGCACAGATCAGAAAGAAGTTTCACCGAATGATTCTGTGTAGTTTATATTTGAAGACATTCCTTTTTCCACTATTACCCTCTTAGCGCTCCGAATCTCCACTTGCATTTTCTACAAAAAGAGTGTTTCATAACTGCTCAATCAAAAATATGTTTTATCTCTGTTAACTGAATTTACAGATCAGAAATAAGTTTCACAGAATGCATCTGTGTAGTTTTTATTTGAAGATATTCTTTTTCCCAATGTAGGCCTCTTAGCGCTTAGCATGTCCAATTGCATTTTCTACACAAAGAGTGTTTCAGAACGGCTCAATCAAAAGTAAGGTTCAACTCTGTTAGTTGAATGCACAGAACAGAAATAATTTTCACAGAATGCTACTGTGTAGTTTATATTTGAATATATTCCTTTCTCCAGTATTACCCTCTTAGCGCTCCGAATGTCCACTTGCATTTTCTACAGAAAGAGTGTTCAGAACTGCGCAATCAAAAGTATGGTTTAACTCTGTTAGCTTAATGAACATATCAGAAATAAGTTTCACACAATGCTTCTGTGTAGTTTTTATTTGAAGATATTATTTTTCCCAATAGAGGCCTCTTAGCGCTCAGAATGTCCAATTGCAGTTTCTACAGAAAGAGTGTTTCAGAAAGGCTCAATCAAAAGTAAGGTTCAACTCTGTTAGTTGAATGCACAGAACAGAAAGAAGTTTCATACAATGCTTCTGTGTAGTTTATATTTGAACATATTCTTTTTTCCACTATTACCCACTTAGAGCTACGAATGTCCAGTTGCATTTTCTACAGACAGAGTGTTTCAAAACTGCTCAATCAAAAGTATGGTTTAACTCTGTTAGCTGAATGCTCAGATCAGAAAGAAGTTTCACAGAATGCTTCTGTGTAGTTTATATTTGAATATATTCCTTTTTCCACTACTACTCTCTTAGCGCTCCAAATGTCCAGTTGCATTTTCTACAGAAAGAGTGTTCAGATCTGCTCAATCAAAAGTATGGTTTAACTCTGTTAGCTGAATGCACAGATCAGAAAGAAGTTTCACAGAATGATTCTGTGTAGTTTATATTTGGAGACATTCCTTTTTCCACTATTAACCTCTTAGCGCTCCGAATCTCCACTTGCATTTTCTACAGAAAGAGTGTTTCAGAACGGCTCAATCAAAACTAAGGTTCAACTCTTTTAGTTGAACAAACAGAACAGAAAGAAGTTTCACAAAATTCTTCTGTGTAGTTTTTATTTGTAGACATTCTTTTTCCCAATATAGGCCTCTTAGCGCTCAGAATGTCCAATTGCAGTTTCTACAGAAAGAGTTTTTCAGAACGGCTCAATCAAAAGTAAGGTTCAACTCTGTTAGTAGAATGCACAGAACAGAAAGAAGTTTCATACAATGCTTCTGTGTAGTTCATATTTGAACATATTCTTTTTTCCACTATTACCCACTTAGCGCTACGAATGTCCAGTTGCATTTTCTACAGACAGAGTGTTTCAAAACTGCTCAATCAAAAGTATGGTTTAACACTGTTAGCTGAATGCTCAGATCAGAAAGAAGTTTCACAGAATGCTTCTGTGTAGTTTATATTTGAATATATTCCTTTTTCCACTACTACGCTCTTAGCGCTCCAAATGTCCAGTTGCATTTTCTACAGAAAGAGTGTTCAGATCTGCTCAATCAAAAGTATGGTTTAACTCTGTTAGCTGAATGCACAGATCAGAAAGAAGTTTCACCGAATGATTCTGTGTAGTTTATATTTGAAGACATTCCTTTTTCCACTATTACCCTCTTAGCGCTCCGAATCTCCACTTGCATTTTCTACAAAAAGAGTGTTTCATAACTGCTCAATCAAAAATATGTTTTATCTCTGTTAACTGAATTTACAGATCAGAAATAAGTTTCACAGAATGCATCTGTGTAGTTTTTATTTGAAGATATTCTTTTTCCCAATGTAGGCCTCTTAGCGCTTAGCATGTCCAATTGCAGATTCTACAGAAAGAGTGTTTCAGAACGGCTCAATCAAAAGTAAGGTTCAACTCTGTTAGTTGAATGCACAGAACAGAAAGAGTTTTCACAGAATGCTACTGTGTAGTTTATATGTGAATATATTCCTTTTTCCACTATTAACCTCTTAGCGCTCCGAATGTCCACTTGCATTTTCTACAGAAAGAGTGTTCAGAACTGCGCAATCCAAAGTATGGTTTAACTCTGTTAGCTTAATGAATATATCAGAAATATGTTTCACACAATGCTTCTGTGTAGTTTTTATTTGAAGGTATTATTTTTCCCAATAGAGGCCTCTTAGCGCTCAGAATGTCCAATTGCAGTTTCTACAGAAAGAGTGTTTCAGAAAGGCTCAATCAAAAGTAAGGTTCAACTCTGTTAGTTGAATGCACAAAACAGAAAGAATTTTCACAGAATGCTACTGTGTAGTTTATATTTGAACATATTCTTTTTTCCACTATTACCCACTTAGCGCTACGAATGTCCAGTTGCATTTTCTACAGACAGAGTGTTTCAAAACTGCTCAATCAAAAGTATGGTTTAACTCTGTTAGCTGAATGCTCAGATCAGAAAGAAGTTTCACAGAATGCTTCTGTGTAGTTTATATTTGAATATATTCCTTTTTCCACTACTACTCTCTTAGCGCTCAAAATGTCCAGTTGCATTTTATACAGAAAGAGTGTTCAGATCTGCTCAATCAAAAGTATGGTTTAACTCTGTTAGCTGAATTCACAGATCAGAAAGAAGTTTCACAGAATGATTCTGTGTAGTTTATATTTGGAGACATTCCTTTTTCCACTATTACCCTCTTAGCGCTCCGAATCTCCACTTGCATTTTCTACAGAAAGAGTGTTTCAGAACGGCTCAATCAAAACTAAGGTTCAACTCTTTTAGTTGAACAAACAGAACAGAAAGAAGTTTCACACAATTCTTCTGTGTAGTTTTTATTTGTAGACATTCTTTTTCCCAATATAGGCCTCTTAGCGCTCAGAATGTCTAATTGCATTTTCTACAGAAAGAGTGTTTCAGAACGGCTCAATCAAAAGTAAGGTTCAACTCTATTAGTTGAATGCACAGAACAGAAAGAAGTTTCACACAATTCTTCTGTGTAGTTTTTATTTGTAGACATTCTTTTTCCCAATATAGGCCTCTTAGCACTCAGAATGTCCAATTGCAGTTTCTACAGAAAGAGTGTTTCAAAACTGCTCAATCAAAATTATGGTTTAACTCTGTTAGCTGAATGCTCAGATCAGAAAGAAGTTTCACAGAATGCTTCTGTGTAGTTTACATTTGAATATATTCCTTTTTCCACTACTACGCTCTTAGCGCTCCAAATGTCCAGTTGCATTTTCTACAGAAAGAGTGTTCAGATCTGCTCAATCAAAAGTATGGTTTAACTCTGTTAGCTGAATGCACAGATCAGAAAGAAGTTTCACCGAATGATTCTGTGTAGTTTATATTTGAATACATTCCTTTTTCCACTATTACCCTCTTAGCGCTCCGAATCTCCACTTGCATTTTCTACAAAAAGAGTGTTTCATAACTGCTCAATCAAAAATATGTTTTATCTCTGTTAACTGAATTTACAGATCAGAAATAAGTTTCACAGAATGCATCTGTGTAGTTTTTATTTGAAGATATTCTTTTTCCCAATGTAGGCCTCTTAGCGCTTAGCATGTCCAATTGCAGTTTCTACAGAAAGAGTGTTTCAGAACGGCTCAATCAAAAGTAAAGTTCAACTCTGTTAGTTGAATGCACAGAACAGAAATAATTTTCACAGAATGCTACTGTGTAGTTTATATTTGAATATATTCCTTTCTCCACTATTACCCTCTTAGCGCTCCGAATGTCCACTTGCATTTTCTACAGAAAGAGTGTTCAGAACTGCGCAATCCAAAGTATGGTTTAACTCTGTTAGCTTAATGAACATATCAGAAATAAGTTTCACACAATGCTTCTGTGTAGTTTTTATTTGAAGATATTATTTTTCCCAATATAGGCCTCTTAGCGCTCAGAATGTCCAATTGCAGTTTCTACAGAAAGAGTGTTTCAGAAAGGCTCAATCAAAAGTAAGGTTCAACTCTGTTAGTTGAATGCACAGAACAGAAAGAAGTTTCATACAATGCTTCTGTGTAGTTTATATTTGAACATATTCTTTTTTCCACTATTACCCACTTAGCGCTACGAATGTCCAGTTGCATTTTCTACAGACAGAGAGTTTCAAAACTGCTCAATCAAAAGTATGGTTTAACTCTGTTAGCTGAATGCTCAGATCAGAAAGAAGTTTCACAGAATGCTTCTGTGTAGTTTATATTTGAATATATTCCTTTTTCCACTACTACTCTCTTAGCGCTCCAAATGTCCAGTTGCATTTTCTACAGAAAGAGTGTTCAGATCTGCTCAATCAAAAGTATGGTTTAACTCTGTTAGCTGAATGCAGAGATCAGAAAGAAGTTTCACAGAATGAATCTGTGTAGTTTATATTTGGAGACATTCCTTTTTCCACTATTACCCTCTTAGCACTCCGAATCTCCACTTGCATTTTCTACAGAAAGAGTGTTTCAGAACGGCTCAATCAAAACTAAGGTTCAACTCTTTTAGTTGAACAAACAGAACAGAAAGAAGTTTCACACAATTCTTCTGTGTAGTTTTTATTTGTAGACATTCTTTTTCCCACTATAGGCCTCTTAGCGCTCAGAATGTCCAATTGCAGTTTCTACAGAAAGTTTCAGAACGGCTCAATCAAAAGTAAGGTTCAACTCTGTTAGTTGAATGCACAGAATAGAAAGAAGTTTCATACAATGCTTCTGTGTAGTTTATATTTGAACATATT
Organism: Symphalangus syndactylus; assembly: GCF_028878055.3. Taxonomy (NCBI): domain Eukaryota; kingdom Metazoa; phylum Chordata; class Mammalia; order Primates; family Hylobatidae; genus Symphalangus; species Symphalangus syndactylus. Next base: position 5,179,053 of record NC_072448.2, read on the forward strand.
CTCTTTTCCACTATTACCCACTTAGCGCTACGAATGTCCAGTTGCATTTTCTACAGACAGAGTGTTTCAAAACTGCTCAATCAAAAGTATGGTTTAACTCTGTTAGCTGAATGCGCAGATCAGAAAGAAGTTTCACAGAATGCTTCTGTGTAGTTTATACTTGAATATATTCCTTTTTCCACTACTACGCTCTTAGCGCTCCAAATGTCCAGTTGCATTTTCTACAGAAAGAATGTTCAGATCTGCTCAATCAAAAGTATGGTTTAACTCTGTTAGCTGAATGCACAGATCAGAAAGAAGTTTCACCGAATGATTCTTTGTAGTTTATATTTGAAGACATTCCTTTTTCCACTATTACCCTCTTAGCGCTCCGAATCTCCACTTGCATTTCCTACAAAAAGAGTGTTTCATAACTGCTCAATCAAAAATATGTTTTATCTCTGTTAACTGAATTTACAGATCAGAAATAAGTTTCACAGAATGCATCTGTGTAGTTTTTATTTGAAGATATTCTTTTTCCCAATGTAGGCCTCTTAGCGCTAAGCATGTCCAATTGCAGTTTCTACAGAAAGAGTGTTTCAGAACGGCTCAATCAAAAGTAAGGTTCAACTCTGTTAGTTGAATGCACAGAACAGAAAGAATTTTCACAGAATGCTACTGTGTAGTTTATATCTGAATATATTCCTTTCTCCACTATTACCCTCTTAGCGCTCCGAATGTCCACTTGCATTTTCTACAGAAAGAGTGTTCAGAACTGAGCAATCAAAAGTATGGTTTAACTCTGTTAGCTTAATGAACATATCAGAAATAAGTTTCACACAATGCTTCTGTGTAGTTTTTATTTGAAGATATTATTTTTCCCAATAGAGGCCTCTTAGCGCTCAGAATGTCCAATTGCAGTTTCTACAGAAAGAGTGTTTCAGAAAGGCTCAATCAAAAGTAAGGTTCAACTCTGTTAGTTGAATGCACAGAACAGAAAGAAGTTTCATACAATGCTTCTGTGTAGTTTATATTTGAACATATTCTTTTTTCCACTATTACCCACTTAGCGCTACGAATATCCAGTTGCATTTTCTACAGACAGAGTGTTTCAAAACTGCTCAATCAAAAGTATGGTTTAACTCTGTTAGCTGAATGCTCAGATCAGAAAGAAGTTTCACAGAATGCTTCTGTGTAGTTTATATTTGAATATATTCCTTTTTCCACTACTACTCTCTTAGCGCTCAAAATGTCCAGTTGCATTTTATACAGAAAGAGTGTTCAGATCTGCTCAATCAAAAGTATGGTTTAACTCTGTTAGCTGAATTCACAGATCAGAAAGAAGTTTCACAGAATGATTCTGTGTAGTTTATATTTGGAGACATTCCTTTTTAAACTATTACCCTCTTAGCGCCCCGAATCTCCACTTGCATTTTCTACAGAAAGAGTGTTTCAGAACGGCTCAATCAAAACTAAGGTTCAACTCTTTTAGTTGAACAAACAGAACAGAAAGAAGTTTCACAATATTCTTCTGTGTAGTTTTTATTTGTAGACATTCTTTTTCCAAATATAGGCCTCTTAGCGCTCAGAATGTCTAATTGCATTTTCTACAGAAAGAGTGTTTCAGAACGGCTCAATCAAAAGTAAGGTTCAACTCTATTAGTTGAATGCACAGAACAGAAAGAAGTTTCACACAATTCTTCTGTGTAGTTTTTATTTGTAGACATTCTTTTTCCCAATATAGGCCTCTTAGCACTCAGAATGTCCAATTGCAGTTTCTACAGAAAGAGTGTTTCAAAACTGCTCAATCAAAAGTATGGTTTAACTCTGTTAGCTGAATGCTCAGATCAGAAAGAAGTTTCACAGAATGCTTCTGTGTAGTTTATATTTGAATATATTCCTTTTTCCACTACTACGCTCTTAGCGCTCCAAATGTCCAGTTGCATTTTCTACAGAAAGAGTGTTCAGATCTGCTAAATCAAAAGTATGGTTTAACTCTGTTAGCTGAATGCACAGATCAGAAAGAAGTTTCACCGAATGATTCTGTGTAGTTTATATTTGAATACATTCCTTTTTCCACTATTACCCTCTTAGCGCTCCGAATCTCCACTTGCATTTTCTACAAAAAGAGTGTTTCATAACTGCTCAATCAAAAATATGTTTTATCTCTGTTAACTGAATTTACAGATCAGAAATAAGTTTCACAGAATGCATCTGTGTAGTTTTTATTTGAAGATATTCTTTTTCCCAATGTAGGCCTCTTAGCGCTTAGCATGTCCAATTGCAGTTTCTACAGAAAGAGTGTTTCAGAACGGCTCAATCAAAAGTAAGGTTCAACTCTGTTAGTTGAATGCACAGAACAGAAATAATTTTCACAGAATGCTACTGTGTAGTTTATATTTGAATATATTCCTTTCTCCACTATTACCCTCTTAGCGCTCCGAATGTCCACTTGCATTTTCTACAGAAAGAGTGTTCAGAACTGCGCAATCCAAAGTATGGTTTAACTCTGTTAGCTTAATGAACATATCAGAAATAAGTTTCACACAATGCTTCTGTGTAGTTTTTATTTGAAGATATTATTTTTCCCAATAGAGGCCTCTTAGCGCTCAGAATGTCCAATTGCAGTTTCTACAGAAAGAGTGTTTCAGAAAGGCTCAATCAAAAGTAAGGTTCAACTCTGTTAGTTGAATGCACAGAACAGAAAGAAGTTTCATACAATGCTTCTGTGTAGTTTATATTTGAACATATTCTTTTTTCCACTATTACCCACTTAGCGCTACGAATGTCCAGTTGCATTTTCTACAGACAGAGTGTTTCAAAACTGCTCAATCAAAAGTATGGTTTAACTCTGTTAGCTGAATGCTCAGATCAGAAAGAAGTTTCACAGAATGCTTCTGTGTAGTTTATATTTGAATATATTCCTTTTTCCACTACTACTCTCTTAGCGCTCCAAATGTCCAGTTGCATTTTCTACAGAAAGAGTGTTCAGATCTGCTCAATCAAAAGTATGGTTTAACTCTGTTAGCTGAATGCAGAGATCAGAAAGAAGTTTCACAAAATGAATCTGTGTAGTTTATATTTGGAGACATTCCTTTTTCCACTATTACCATCTTAGCGCTCCGAATCTCCACTTGCATTTTCTACAGAAAGAGTGTTTCAGAACGGCTCAATCAAAACTAAGGTTCAACTCTTTTAGTTGAACAAACAGAACAGAAAGAAGTTTCACACAATTCTTCTGTGTAGTTTTTATTTGTAGACATTCTTTTTCCCAATATAGGCCTCTTAGCGCTCAGAATGTCCAATTGCAGTTTCTACAGAAAGAGTGTTTCAGAACGGCTCAATCAAAAGTAAGGTTCAACTCTGTTAGTTGAATGCACAGAACAGAAAGAAGTTTCATACAATGCTTCTGTGTAGTTTATATTTGAACATATTCTCTTTTCCACTATTACCCACTTAGCGCTACGAATGTCCAGTTGCATTTTCTACAGACAGAGTGTTTCAAAACTGCTCAATCAAAAGTATGGTTTAACTCTGTTAGCTGAATGCTCAGATCAGAAAGAAGTTTCACAGAATGCTTCTGTGTAGTTTATATTTGAATATATTCCTTTTTCCACTACTACGCTCTTAGCGCTCCAAATGTCCAGTTGCATTTTCTACAGAAAGAGTGTTCAGATCTGCTCAATCAAAAGTATGGTTTAACTCTGTTAGCTGAATGCACAGATCAGAAAGAAGTTTCACCGAATGATTCTTTCTAGTTTATATTTGAAGACATTCCTTTTTCCACTATTACCCTCTTAGCGCTCCGAATCTCCACTTGCATTTCCTACAAAAAGAGTGTTTCATAACTGCTCAATCAAAAATATGTTTTATCTCTGTTAACTGAATTTACAGATCAGAAATAAGTTTCACAGAATGCATCTGTGTAGTTTTTATTTGAAGATATTCTTTTTCCCAATGTAGGCCTCTTAGCGCTAAGCATGTCCAATTGCAGTTTCTACAGAAAGAGTGTTTCAGAACGGCTCAATCAAAAGTAAGGTTCAACTCTGTTAGTTGAATGCACAGAACAGAAAGAATTTTCACAGAATGCTACTGTGTAGTTTATATCTGAATATATTCCTTTCTCCACTATTACCCTCTTAGCGCTCCGAATGTCCACTTGCATTTTCTACAGAAAGAGTGTTCAGAACTGCGCAATCAAAAGTATGGTTTAACTCTGTTAGCTTAATGAACATATCAGAAATAAGTTTCACACAATGCTTCTGTGTAGTTTTTATTTGAAGATATTATTTTTCCCAATAGAGGCCTCTTAGCGCTCAGAATGTCCAATTGCAGTTTCTACAGAAAGAGTGTTTCAGAAAGGCTCAATCAAAAGTAAGGTTCAACTCTGTTAGTTGAATGCACAGAACAGAAAGATGTTTCATACAATGCTTCTGTGTAGTTTATATTTGAACATATTCTTTTTTCCACTATTACCCACTTAGCGCTACGAATGTCCAGTTGCATTTTCTACAGACAGAGTGTTTCAAAACTGCTCAATCAAAAGTATGTTTTAACTCTGTTAGCTGAATGCTCAGATCAGAAAGAAGTTTCACAGAATGCTTCTGTGTAGTTTATATTTGAATATATTCCATTTTCCACTACTACTCTCTTAGCGCTCCAAATGTCCAGTTGCATTTTCTACAGAAAGAGTGTTCAGATCTGCTCAATCAAAAGTATGGTTTAATTCTGTTAGCTGAATGCACAGATCAGAAAGAAGTTTCACAGAATGATTCTGTGTAGTTTATATTTGGAGACATTCCTTTTTCCACTATTACCCTCTTAGCGCTCCGAATCTCCACTTGCATTTTCTACAGAAAGAGTGTTTCAGAACGGCTCAATCAAAACTAAGGTTCAACTCTTTTAGTTGAACAAACAGAACAGAAAGAAGTTTCACACAATTCTTCCGTTGAGCTTTTATTTGTAGACATTCTTTTTCCCAATATAGGCCTCTTAGCGCTCAGAATGTCCAATTGCAGTTTCTACAGAAAGAGTGTTTCAGAACGGCTCAATCAAAATTAAGGTTCAACTCTGTTAGTTGAATGCACAGAACAGAAAGAAGTTTCATACAATGCTTCTGTGTAGTTTATATTTGAACATATTCTTTTTTCCACTATTACCCACTTAGCGCTACGAATGTCCAGTTGCATTTTCTACAGACAGAGTGTTTCAAAACTGCTCAATCAAAAGTATGGTTTAACTCTGTTAGCTGAATGCTCAGAGCAGAAAGAAGTTTCACAGAATGCTTCTGTGTTGTTTATATTTGAATATATTCCTTTTTCCACTACTACGCTCTTAGCGCTCCAAATGTCCAGTTGCATTTTCTACAGAAAGAGTGTTCAGATCTGCTCAATCAAAAGTATGGTTTCACTCTGTTAGCTGAATGCACAGATCAGAAAGAAGTTTCACCGAATGATTCTGTGTAGTTTATATTTGAAGACATTCCTTTTTCCACTATTACCCTCTTAGCGCTCCCAATCTCCACTTGCATTTTCTACAAAAAGAGTGTTTCATAACTGCTCAATCAAAAATATGTTTTATCTCTGTTAACTGAATTTACAGATCAGAAATAAGTTTCACAGAATGCATCTGTGTAGTTTTTATTTGAAGATATTCTTTTTCCCAATGTAGGCCTCTTAGCGCTTAGCATGTCCAATTGCAGTTTCTACAGAAAGAGTGTTTCAGAACGGCTCAATCAAAAGTAAGGTTCAACTCTGTTAGTTGAATGCACAGAACAGAAAGAAGTTTCATACAATGCTACTGTGTAGTTTATATTTGAATATATTCCTTTTTCCACTATTACCCTCTTAGCGCTCCGAATGTCCACTTGCATTTTCTACAGAAAGAGTGTTCAGAACTGCGCAATCCAAAGTATGGTTAACTCTGTTAGCTTAATGAACATATCAGAAATTTCACACAATGCTTCTGTGTAGTTTTTATTTGAAGGTATTATTTTTCCCAATAGAGGCCTCTTAGCGCTCAGAATGTCCAATTGCAGTTTCTACAGAAAGAGTGTTTCAGAAAGGCTCAATCAAAAGTAAGGTTCAACTCTGTTAGTTGAATGCACAAAACAGAAAGAATTTTCACAGAATGCTACTGTGTAGTTTATATTTGAACATATTCTTTTTTCCACTATTACCCACTTAGCGCTACGAATGTCCACTTGCATTTTCTACAGAGAGAGTGTTCAGAACTGCGCAATCCAAAGTATGGTTTAACTCTGTTAGCTTAATGAACATATCAGAAATAAGTTTCACACAATGCTTCTGTGTAGTTTTTATTTGAAGATATTATTTTTCCCAATAGAGGCCTCTTAGCGCTCAGAATGTCCAATTGCAGTTTCTACAGAAAGAGTGTTTCAGAAAGGCTCAATAAAAAGTAAGGTTCAACTCTGTTAGTTGAATGCACAGAACAGAAAGAAGTTTCATACAATGCTTCTGTGTAGTTTATATTTGAACATATTCTTTTTTCCACTATTACCCACTTAGCGATACGAATGTCCAGCTGCATTTTCTACAGACAGAGTGTTTCAAAACTGCTCAATCAAAAGTATGGTTTAACTCTGTTAGCTGAATGCTCAGATCAGAAAGAAGTTTCACAGAATGCTTCTGTGTAGTTTATATTTGAATATATTCCTTTTTCCACTACTACTCTCTTAGCGCTCCAAATGTCCAGTTGCATTTTCTACAGAAAGAGTGTTCAGATCTGCTCAATCAAAAGTATGGTTTAACTCTGTTAGCTGAATGCACAGATCAGAAATAAGTTTCACAGAATGATTCTGTGGAGTTTATATTTGGAGACATTCCTTTTTCCACTATTACCCTCTTAGCGCTCCGAATCTCCACTTGCATTTTCTACAGAAAGAGTGTTTCAGAACGGCTCAATCAAAACTAAGGTTCAACTCTTTTAGTTGAACAAACAGAACAGAAAGAAGTTTCACACAATTCTTCTGTGTAGTTTTTATTTGTAGACATTCTTTTTCCCAATATAGGCCTCTTAGCGCTCAGAATGTCCAATTGCAGTTTCTACAGAAAGAGTGTTTCAGAACGGCTCAATCAAAAGTAAGGTTCAACTCTGTTAGTTGAATGCACAGAACAGAAAGAAGTTTCATACAATGCTTCTGTGTAGTTTATATTTGAACATATTCTTTTTTCCACTATTACCCACTTAGCGCTACGAATGTCCAGTTGCATTTTCTACAGACAGAGTGTTTCAAAACTGCTCAATCAAAAGTATGGTTTAACTCTGTTAGCTGAATGCTCAGAGCAGAAAGAAGTTTCACAGAATGCTTCTGTGTTGTTTATATTTGAATATATTCCTTTTTCCACTACTACGCTCTTAGCGCTCCAAATGTCCAGTTGCATTTTCTACAGAAAGAGTGTTCAGATCTGCTCAATCAAAAGTATGGTTTCACTCTGTTAGCTGAATGCACAGATCAGAAAGAAGTTTCACCGAATGATTCTGTGTAGTTTATATTTGAAGACATTCCTTTTTCCACTATTACCCTCTTAGCGCTCCCAATCTCCACTTGCATTTTCTACAAAAAGAGTGTTTCATAACTGCTCAATCAAAAATATGTTTTATCTCTGTTAACTGAATTTACAGATCAGAAATAAGTTTCACAGAATGCATCTGTGTAGTTTTTATTTGAAGATATTCTTTTTCCCAATGTAGGCCTCTTAGCGCTTAGCATGTCCAATTGCAGTTTCTACAGAAAGAGTGTTTCAGAACGGCTCAATCAAAAGTAAGGTTCAACTCTGTTAGTTGAATGCACAGAACAGAAAGAAGTTTCATACAATGCTACTGTGTAGTTTATATTTGAATATATTCCTTTTTCCACTATTACCCTCTTAGCGCTCCGAATGTCCACTTGCATTTTCTACAGAAAGAGTGTTCAGAACTGCGCAATCCAAAGTATGGTTAACTCTGTTAGCTTAATGAACATATCAGAAATTTCACACAATGCTTCTGTGTAGTTTTTATTTGAAGGTATTATTTTTCCCAATAGAGGCCTCTTAGCGCTCAGAATGTCCAATTGCAGTTTCTACAGAAAGAGTGTTTCAGAAAGGCTCAATCAAAAGTAAGGTTCAACTCTGTTAGTTGAATGCACAAAACAGAAAGAATTTTCACAGAATGCTACTGTGTAGTTTATATTTGAATATATTCTTTTTTCCACTATTACCCACTTAGCGCTACGAATGTCCACTTGCATTTTCTACAGAGAGAGTGTTCAGAACTGCGCAATCCAAAGTATGGTTTAACTCTGTTAGCTTAATGAACATATCAGAAATAAGTTTCACACAATGCTTCTGTGTAGTTTTTATTTGAAGATATTATTTTTCCCAATAGAGGCCTCTTAGCGCTCAGAATGTCCAATTGCAGTTTCTACAGAAAGAGTGTTTCAGAAAGGCTCAATAAAAAGTAAGGTTCAACTCTGTTAGTTGAATGCACAGAACAGAAAGAAGTTTCATACAATGCTTCTGTGTAGTTTATATTTGAACATATTCTTTTTTCCACTATTACCCACTTAGCGATACGAATGTCCAGCTGCATTTTCTACAGACAGAGTGTTTCAAAACTGCTCAATCAAAAGTATGGTTTAACTCTGTTAGCTGAATGCTCAGATCAGAAAGAAGTTTCACAGAATGCTTCTGTGTAGTTTATATTTGAATATATTCCTTTTTCCACTACTACTCTCTTAGCGCTCCAAATGTCCAGTTGCATTTTCTACAGAAAGAGTGTTCAGATCTGCTCAATCAAAAGTATGGTTTAACTCTGTTAGCTGAATGCACAGATCAGAAATAAGTTTCACAGAATGATTCTGTGGAGTTTATATTTGGAGACATTCCTTTTTCCACTATTACCCTCTTAGCGCTCCGAATCTCCACTTGCATTTTCTACAGAAAGAGTGTTTCAGAACGGCTCAATCAAAACTAAGGTTCAACTCTTTTAGTTGAACAAACAGAACAGAAAGAAGTTTCACACAATTCTTCTGTGTAGTTTTTATTTGTAGACATTCTTTTTCCCAATATAGGCCTCTTAGCGCTCAGAATGTCCAATTGCAGTTTCTACAGAAAGAGTGTTTCAGAACGGCTCAATCAAAAGTAAGGTTCAACTCTGTTAGTTGAATGCACAGAACAGAAAGAAGTTTCATACAATGCTTCTGTGTAGTTTATATTTGAACATATTCTCTTTTCCACTATTACCCACTTAGCGCTACGAATGTCCAGTTGCATTTTCTACAGACAGAGTGTTTCAAAACTGCTCAATCAAAAGTATGGTTTAACTCTGTTAGCTGAATGCTCAGATCAGAAAGAAGTTTCACAGAATGCTTCTGTGTAGTTTATATTTGAATATATTCCTTTTTCCACTACTACGCTCTTAGCGCTCCAAATGTCCAGTTGCATTTTCTACAGAAAGAGTGTTCAGATCTGCTCAATCAAAAGTATGGTTTAACTCTGTTAGCTGAATGCACAGATCAGAAAGAAGTTTCACCGAATGATTCTGTGTAGTTTATATTTGAAGACATTCCTTTTTCCACTATTACCCTCTTAGCGCTCCGAATCTCCACTTGCATTTTTTACAAAAAGAGTGTTTCATAACTGCTCAATCAAAAATATGTTTTATCTCTGTTAACTGAATTTACAGATCAGAAATATGTTTCACAGAATGCATCTGTGTAGTTTTTATTTGAAGATATTCTTTTTCCCAATGTAGGCCTCTTAGCGCTTAGCATATCCAATTGCAGTTTCTACAGAAAGAGTGTTTCACAACGGCTCAATCAAAAGTAAGGTTCAACTCTGTTAGTTGAATGCACAGAACAGAAAGAATTTTCACAGAATGCTACTGTGTAGTTTATATTTGAATATATTCCATTCTCCACTATTACCCTCTTAGCGCTCCGAATGTCCACTTGCCTTTTCTACAGAAAGAGTGTTCAGAACTGTGCAATCAAAAGTAAGGTTTAACTCTGTTAGCTTAATGAACATATCAGAAATAAGTTTCACACAATGCTTCTGTGTAGTTTTTATTTGAAGATATTATTTTTCCCAATAGAGGCCTCTTAGCGCTCAGAATGTCCAATTGCAGTTTCTACAGAAAGAGTGTTTCAGAAAGGCTCAATCAAAAGTAAGGTTCAACTCTGTTAGTTGAATGCACAGAACAGAAAGAAGTTTCATACAATGCTTCTGTGTAGTTTATATTTGAACATATTCTTTTTTCCACTATTACCCACTTAGCGCTACGAATGTCCAGTTGCATTTTCTACAGACAGAGTGTTTCAAAACTGCTCAATCAAAAGTATGGTTTAACTCTGTTAGCTGAATGCTCAGATCAGAATGAAGTTTCACAGAATGCTTCTGTGTAGTTTATATTTGAATATATTCCTTTTTCCACTACTACGCTCTTAGCGCTCCAAATGTCCAGTTGCATTTTCTACAGAAAGAGTGTTCAGATCTGCTCAATCAAAAGTATGTTTTAACTCTGTTAGCTGAATGCACAGATCAGAAATAAGTTTCACCGAATGATTCTGTGTAGTTTATATTTGAAGACATTCCTTTTTCCACTATTACCCTCTTAGCGCTCCGAATCTCCACTTGCATTTTCTACAAAAAGAGTGTTTCATAACTGCTCAATCAAAAATATGTTTTATCTCTGTTAACTGAATTTACAGATCAGAAATAAGTTTCACAGAATGCATTTGTGTAGTTTTTATTTCAAGATATTCTTTTTCCCAATGTAGGCCTCTTAGCGCTTAGCATGTCCAATTGCAGTTGCTACAGAAAGAGTGTTTCAGAATGGCTCAATCAAAAGTAAGGTTCAACTCTGTTAGTTGAATGCACAGAACAGAAAGAATTTTCACAGAATGCTACTGTGTAGTTTATATTTGAATATATTCCATTCTCCACTATTACCCTCTTAGCGCTCCGAATGTCCACTTGCATTTTATACAGAAAGAGTGTTCAGAACTATGCAATCAAAAGTAAGGTTTAACTCTGTTAGCTTAATGAACATATAAGAAATAACTTTCACCCAATGCTTCTGTGTAGTTTTTATTTGAAGATGTTATTTTTCCCAATAGAGGCCTCTTAGCGCTCAGAATGTCCAATTGCAGTTTCTACAGAAAGAGTGTTTCAGAAAGGCTCAATCAAAAGTAAGGTTCAACTCTGTTAGTTGAATGCACAGAACAGAAAGAAGTTTCATACAATGCTTCTGTGTAGTTTATATTTGAACATATTCTTTTTTCCACTATTACCCACTTAGCGCTACGAATGTCCAGTTGCATTTTCTACAGACAGAGTGTTTCAAAACTGCTCAATCAAAAGTATGGTTTAACTCTGTTAGCTGAATGCTCAGATCAGAAAGAAGTTCACAGAATGCTTCTGTGTAGTTAATATTTGAATATATTCCTTTTTCCACTACTACTCTCTTAGCGCTCCAAATGTCCAGTTGCATTTTCTGCAGAAAGAGTGTTCAGATCTGCTCAATCAAAAGTATGTTTTAAATCTGTTAGCTGAATGCACAGATCAGAAAGAAGTTTCACAGAATGATTCTGTGTAGTTTATATTTTGAGACATTCCTTTTTCCACTATTACCCTCTTAGCGCTCCGAATCTCCACTTGCATTTTCTACAGAAAGAGTGTTTCAGAACGGCTCAATCAAAACTAAGGTTCAACTCTTTTAGTTGAACAAACAGAACAGAAAGAAGTTTCACACAATTCTTCTGTGTAGTTTTTATTTGTAGACATTCTTTTTCCCAATATAGGCCTCTTAGCGCTCAGAATGTCCAATTGCAGTTTCTACAGAAAGAGTGTTTCAGAACGGCTCAATCAAAAGTAAGGTTCAACTCTGTTAGTTGAATGCACAGAACAGAAAGAAGTTTCATGCAATGCTTCTGTGTAGTTTATATTTGAACATATTCTTTTTTCCACTATTACCCACTTAGCGCTACGAATGTCCAGTTGCATTTTCTACAGACAGAGTGTTTCAAAACTGCTCAATCAAAAGTATGGTTTAACTCTGTTAGCTGAATGCTCAGATCAGAAAGAAGTTTCACAGAATGCTTCTGTGTAGTTTATATTTGAATATATTCCTTTTTCCACTACTACGCTCTTAGCGCTCCAAATGTCCAGTTGCATTTTCTACAGAAAGAGTGTTCAGATCTGCTCAATCAAAAGTATGGTTTAACTCTGTTAGCTGAATGCACAGATCAGAAAGAAGTTTCACCGAATGATTCTGTGTAGTTTATATTTGAAGACATTCCTTTTTCCACTATTACCCTCTTAGCGCTCCGAATCTCCACTTGCATTTTCTACAGAAAGAGTGTTTCATAACTGCTCAATCAAAAATATGTTTTATCTGTGTTAACTGAATTTACAGATCAGAAATAAGTTTCACAGAATGCATCTGTGTAGTTTTTATTTGAAGATATTCTTTTTCCCAATGTAGGCCTCTTAGCGCTTAGCATGTCCAATTGCAGTTTCTACAGAAAGAGTGTTTCAGAACGGCTCAATCAAAAGTAAGGTTCAACTCTGTTAGTTGAATGCACAGAACAGAAAGAATTTTCACAGAATGCTACTGTGTAGTTTATATTTGAATATATTCCTTTTTCCACTATTACCCTCTTAGCGCTCCGAATGTCCACTTGCATTTTCTACAGAAAGAGTGTTCAGAACTGCGCAATCAAAAGTATGGTTTAACTCTGTTAGCTTAATGAACATTTCAGAAATAAGTTTCACACAATGCTTCTGTGTAGTTTTTATTTGAAGATATTATTTTTCCCAATAGAGGCCTCTTAGCGCTCAGAATGTCCAATTGCAGTTTCTACAGAAAGAGTGTTTCAGAAAGGCTCAATCAAAAGTAAGGTTCAACTCTGTTAGTTGAATGCACAGAACAGAAAGAAGTTTCATACAATGCTTCTGTGTAATTTATATTTGAACATATTCTTTTTTCCACTATTACCCACTTGGCGCTACGAATGTCCAGTTGCATTTTCTACAGACAGAGTGTTTCAAAACTGCTCAATCAAAAGTATGGTTTAACTCTGTTAGCTGAATGCTCAGATCAGAAAGAAGTTTCACAGAATGCTTCTGTGTAGTTTATATTTGAATATATTCCTTTTTCCACTACTACTCTCTTAGCGCTCCAAATGTCCAGTTGCATTTTCTACAGAAAGAGTGTTCAGATCTGCTCAATCAAAAGTATGGTTTAACTCTGTTAGCTGAATGCACAGATCAGAAAGAAGTTTCACAGAATGATTCTGTGTAGTTTATATTTGGAGACATTCCTTTTTCCACTATTACCCTCTTAGCGCTCCGAATCTCCACTTGCATTTTCTACAGAAAGATTGTTTCAGAACGGCTCAATCAAAACTAAGGTTCAACTCTTTTAGTTGAACAAACAGAACAGAAAGAAGTTTCACACAATTCTTCTGTGTAGTTTTTATTTGTAGACATTCTTTTTCCCAATATAGGCCTCTTAGCGCTCAGAATGCCCAATTGCAGTTTCTACAGAAAGAGTGTTTCAGAACGGCTCAATCAAAAGTAAGGTTCAAATCTGTTAGTTGAATGCACAGTACAGAAAGCAGTTTCATACAATGTTTCTGTGTAGTTTATATTTGAACATATTCTTTTTTCCACTATTACCCACTTAGCCCTACGAATGTCCAGTTGCATTTTCTACAGACAGAGTGTTTCAAAACTGCTCAATCAAAAGTATGGTTTAACTCTGTTAGCTGAATGCTCAGATCAGAAAGAAGTTTCACAGAATGCTTCTGTGTAGTTTATATTTGAATATATTCCTTTTTCCACTACTACGCTCTTAGCGCTCCAAATGTCCAGTTGCATTTCCTACAGAAAGAGTGTTCAGATCTGCTCAATCAAAAGTATGGTTTAACTCTGTTAGCTGAATGCACAGATCAGAAAGAAGTTTCACCGAATGATTCTGTGTAGTTTATATTTGAAGACATTCCTTTTTCCACTATTACCCTCTTAGCGCTCCGAATCTCCACTTGCATTTTCTACAAAAAGAGTGTTTCATAACTGCTCAATCAAAAATATGTTTTATCTCTGTTAACTGAATTTACAGATCAGAAATAAGTTTCACAGAATGCATCTGTGTAGTTTTTATTTGAAGATATTCTTTTTCCCAATGTAGGCCTCTTAGCGCTTAGCATGTCCAATTGCAGTTTCTACAGAAAGAGTGTTTCAGAACGGCTCAATCAAAAGTAAGGTTCAACTCTGTTAGTTGAATGCACAGAACAGAAAGAATTTTCACAGAATGCTACTGTGTAGTTTATATTTGAATATATTCCTTTTTCCACTATTACCCTCTTAGCGCTCCGAATGTCCACTTGCATTTTCTACAGAAAGAGTGTTCAGAACTGCGCAATCAAAAGTATGGTTTAACTCTGTTAGCTTAATGAACATATCAAATAAGTTTCTCACAATGCTTCTGTGTAGTTTTTATTTGAAGATATTATTTTTCCCAATAGAGGCCTCTTAGCGCTCAGAATGTCCAATTGCAGTTTCTACAGAAAGAGTGATTCAGAAAGGCTCAATCAAAAGTAAGGTTCAACTCTGTTAGTTGAATGCACAGAACAGAAAGAAGTTTCATACAATGCTTCTGTGTAGTTTATATTTGAACATATTCTTTTTTCCACTATTACCCACTTGGCGCTACGAATGTCCAGTTGCATTTTCTACAGACAGAGTGTTTCAAAACTGCTCAATCAAAAGTATGGTTTAACTCTGTTAGCTGAATGCTCAGATCAGAAAGAAGTTTCACAGAATGCTTCTGTGTAGTTTATATTTGAATATATTCCTTTTTCCACTACTACTCTCTTAGCGCTCCAAATGTCCGGTTGCATTTTCTACAGAAAGAGTGTTCAGATCTGCTCAATCAAAAGTATGGTTTAACTCTGTTAGCTGAATGCACAGATCAGAAAGAAGTTTCACCGAATGATTCTGTGTAGTTTATATTTGAAGACATTCCTTTTTCCACTGTTACCCTCTTAGCGCTCAGAATGTCCACTTGCATTTTCTACAGAAAGAGTGTTCAGAACTGCGCAATCAAAAGTATGGTTTAACTCTGTTAGCTTAATGAACATATCAGAAATAAGTTTCACACAATGCTTCTGTGTAGTTTTTATTTGAAGATATTATTTTTCCCAATAGAGGCCTCTTAGCGCTCAGAATGTCCAATTGCAGTTTCTACAGAAAGAGTGTTTCAGAAAGGCTCAATCAAATGTAAGGTTCAACTCTGTTAGTTGAATGCACAGAACAGAAAGAATTTTCATACAATGCTTCTGTGTAGTTTATATTTGAACATATTCTTTTTTCCACTATTACCCACTTAGCGCTACGAATGTCCAGTTGCATTTTCTACAGACAGAGTGTTTCAAAACTGCTCAATCAAAAGTATGGTTTAACTCTGTTAGCTGAATGCTCAGATCAGAAAGAAGTTTCACAGAATGCTTCTGTGTAGTTTATATTTGAATATATTCCTTTTTCCACTACTACTCTCTTAGCGCTCCAAATGTCCAGTTGCATTTTCTACAGAAAGAGTGTTCAGATCTGCTCAATCAAAAGTATGGTTTAACTCTGTTAGCTGAATGCACAGATCAGAAAGAAGTTTCACAGAATGATTCTGTGTAGTTTATATTTGGAGACATTCCTTTTTCCACTATTACCCTTTTAGCGCTCCGAATCTCCACTTGCATTTTCTACAGAAAGATTGTTTCAGAACGGCTCAATCAAAACTAAGGTTCAACTCTTTTAGTTGAACAAACAGAACAGAAAGAAGTTTCACACAATTCTTCTGTGTAGTTTTTATTTGTAGACATTCTTTTTCCCAATATAGGCCTCTTAGCGCTCAGAATGTCCAATTGCAGTTTCTACAGAAAGAGTGTTTCAGAACGGCTCAATCAAAAGTAAGGTTCAAATCTGTTAGTTGAATGCACAGTACAGAAAGAAGTTTCATACAATGTTTCTGTGTAGTTTATATTTGAACATATTCTTTTTTCCACTATTACCCACTTAGCGCTACGAATGTCCAGTTGCATTTTCTACAGACAGAGTGTTTCAAAACTGCTCAATCAAAAGTATGGTTTAACTCTGTTAGCTGAATGCTCAGATCAGAAAGAAGTTTCACAGAATGCTTCTGTGTAGTTTATATTTGAATATATTCCTTTTTCCACTACTACGCTCTTAGCGCTCCAAATGTCCAGTTGCATTTCCTACAGAAAGAGTGTTCAGATCTGCTCAATCAAAAGTATGGTTTAACTCTGTTAGCTGAATGCACAGATCAGAAAGAAGTTTCACCGAATGATTCTGTGTAGTTTATATTTGAAGACATTCCTTTTTCCACTATTACCCTCTTAGCGCTCCGAATCTCCACTTGCATTTTCTACAAAAAGATTGTTTCATAACTGCTCAATCAAAAATATGTTTTATCTCTGTTAACTGAATTTACAGATCAGAAATAAGTTTCACAGAATGCATCTGTGTAGTTTTTATTTGAAGATATTCTTTTTCCCAATGTAGGCCTCTTAGCGCTTAGCATGTCCAATTGCAGTTTCTACAGAAAGAGTGTTTCAGAACGGCTCAATCAAAATAAGGTTCAACTCTGTTAGTTGAATGCACAGAACAGAAAGAATTTTCACAGAATGCTACTGTGTAGTTTATATTTGAATATATTCCTTTTTCCACTATTACCCTCTTAGCGCTCCGAATGTCCACTTGCATTTTCTACAGAAAGAGTGTTCAGAACTGCGCAATCAAAAGTATGGTTTAACTCTGTTAGCTTAATGAACATATCAGAAATATGTTTCACACAATGCTTCTGTGTAGTTTTTATTTGAAGATATTATTTTTCCCAATAGAGGCCTCTTAGCGCTCAGAATGTCCAATTGCAGTTTCTACAGAAAGAGTGATTCAGAAAGGCTCAATCAAAAGTAAGGTTCAACTCTGTTAGTTGAATGCACAGAACAGAAAGAAGTTTCATACAATGCTTCTGTGTAGTTTATATTTGAAAATATTCTTTTTTCCACTATTACCCACTTGGCGCTACGAATGTCCAGTTGCATTTTCTACAGACAGAGTGTTTCAAAACTGCTCAATCAAAAGTATGGTTTAACTCTGTTAGCTGAATGCTCAGATCAGAAAGAAGTTTCACAGAATGCTTCTGTGTAGTTTATATTTGAATATATTCCTTTTTCCACTACTACTCTCTTAGCGCTCCAAATGTCCGGTTGCATTTTCTACAGAAAGAGTGTTCAGATCTGCTCAATCAAATGTATGGTTTAACTCTGTTAGCTGAATGCACAGATCAGAAAGAAGTTTCACAGAATGATTCTGTGTAGTTTATATTTGGAGACATTCCTTTTTCCACTATTACCCTCTTAGCGCTCCGAATCTCCACTTGCATTTTCTACAGAAAGACTGTTACAGAACGGCTCAATCAAAACTAAGGTTCAACTCTTTTAGTTGAACAAACAGAACAGAAAGTAGTTTCACACAATTCTTCTGTGTAGTTTTTATGTGTAGACATTCTTTTTCCCAATATAGGCCTCTTAGCGCTCAGAATGTCCAATTGCAGTTTCTACAGAAAGAGTGTTTCAGAACGGCTCAATCAAAAGTAAGGTTCAACTCTGTTAGTTGAATGCACAGAACAGATAGAAGTTTCATACAATGCTTCTGTGTAGTTTATATTTGGACATATTCTTTTTTCCACTATTACCCACTTAGCGCTACGAATGTCCAGTTGCATTTTCTACAGACAGAGTGTTTCAAAACTGCTCAATCAAAAGTATGGTTTAACTCTGTTAGCTGAATGCCCAGATCAGAAAGAAGTTCCACAGAATGCTTCTGTGTAGTTTATATTTGAATATATTCCTTTTTCCACTACTACGCTCTTAGCGCTCCATATGTCCAGTTGCATTTTCTACAGAAAGAGTGTTCAGATCTGCTCAATCAAAACTATGGTTTAACTCTGTTAGCTGAATGCACAGATCAGAAAGAAGTTTCACCGAATGATTCCGTGTAGTTTATATTTGAAGACATTCCTTTTTCCACTGTTACCCTCTTAGCGCTCCGAATCTCCACTTGCATTTTCTACAAAAATAGTGTTTCATAACTGCTCAATCAAAAATATGTTTTATATCTGTTAACTGAATTTACAGATCAGAAATAAGTTTCACAGAATGCATCTGTGTAGTTTTTATTTGAAGATATTCTTTTTCCCAATGTAGGCCTCTTAGCGCTTAGCATGTCCAATTGCAGTTTCTACAGAAAGAGTGTTTCAGAACGGCTCAATCAAAAGTAAGGTTCAACTCTGTTAGTTGAATGCACAGAACAGAAAGAATTTTCACAGAATGCTACTGTGTAGTTTATATTTGAATATATTCCTTTTTCCACTATTACCCTCTTAGCACTCCGAATGTCCACTTGCATTTTCTACAGAAAGAGTGTTCAGAACTGCGCAATCAAAAGTATGGTTTAACTCTGTTAGCTTAATGAACATATCAGAAATAAGTTTCACACAATGCTTCTGTGTAGTTTTTATTTGAAGATATTATTTTTCCCAATAGAGGCCTCTTAGCGCTCAGAATGTCCAATTGCAGTTTCTACAGAAAGAGTGTTTCAGAACGGCTCAATCAAAAGTAAGATTCAACTCTGTTAGTTGAATGCACAGAACAGAAAGAAGTTTCATACAATGCTTCTGTGTAGTTTATATTTGAACATATTCTTTTTTCCACTATTACCCACTTAGCGCTACGAATGTCCAGTTGCATTTTCTACAGACAGAGTGTTTCAAATCTGCTCAATCAAAAGTATGTTTTAACTCTGTTAGCTGAATGCTCAGATCAGAAAGAAGTTTCACAGAATGCTTCTGTGTAGTTTATATTTGAATATATTCCTTTTTCCACTACTACTCTCTTAGCGCTCCAAATGTCCAGTTGCATTTTCTACAGAAAGAGTGTTCCGATCTGCTCAATCAAAAGTATGGTTTAACTCTGTTAGCTGAATGCACAGATCAGAAAGAAGTTTCACCGAATGATTCTGTGTAGTTTATATTTGAAGACATTCCTTTTTCCACTATTACCCTCTTAGCGCTCCGAATCTCCACTTGCATTTTTTACAAAAAGAGTGTTTCATAACTGCTCAATCAAAAATATGTTTTATCTCTGTTAACTGAATTTACAGATCAGAAATATGTTTCACAGAATGCATCTGTGTAGTTTTTATTTGAAGATATTCTTTTTCCCAATGTAGGCCTCTTAGCGCTTAGCATATCCAATTGCAGTTTCTACAGAAAGAGTGTTTCACAACGGCTCAATCAAAAGTAAGGTTCAACTCTGTTAGTTGAATGCACAGAACAGAAAGAATTTTCACAGAATGCTACTGTGTAGTTTATATTTGAATATATTCCATTCTCCACTATTACCCTCTTAGCGCTCCGAATGTCCACTTGCATTTTCTACAGAAAGAGTGTTCAGAACTGTGCAATCAAAAGTAAGGTTTAACTCTGTTAGCTTAATGAACATATCAGAAATAAGTTTCACACAATGCTTCTGTGTAGTTTTTATTTGAAGATATTATTTTTCCCAATAGAGGCCTCTTAGCGCTCAGAATGTCCAATTGCAGTTTCTACAGAAAGAGTGTTTCAGAAAGGCTCAATCAAAAGTAAGGTTCAACTCTGTTAGTTGAATGCACAGAACAGAAAGAAGTTTCATACAATGCTTCTGTGTAGTTTATATTTGAACATATTCTTTTTTCCACTATTACCCACTTAGCGCTACGAATGTCCAGTTGCATTTTCTACAGACAGAGTGTTTCAAAACTGCTCAATCAAAAGTATGGTTTAACTCTGTTAGCTGAATGCTCAGATCAGAATGAAGTTTCACAGAATGCTTCTGTGTAGTTTATATTTGAATATATTCCTTTTTCCACTACTACGCTCTTAGCGCTCCAAATGTCCAGTTGCATTTTCTACAGAAAGAGTGTTCAGATCTGCTCAATCAAAAGTATGTTTTAACTCTGTTAGCTGAATGCACAGATCAGAAAGAAGTTTCACCGAATGATTCTGTGTAGTTTATATTTGAAGACATTCCTTTTTCCACTATTACCCTCTTAGCGCTCCGAATCTCCACTTGCATTTTCTACAAAAAGAGTGTTTCATAACTGCTCAATCAAAAATATGTTTTATCTCTGTTAACTGAATTTACAGATCAGAAATAAGTTTCACAGAATGCATTTGTGTAGTTTTTATTTCAAGATATTCTTTTTCCCAATGTAGGCCTCTTAGCGCTTAGCATGTCCAATTGCAGTTGCTACAGAAAGAGTGTTTCAGAATGGCTCAATCAAAAGTAAGGTTCAACTCTGTTAGTTGAATGCACAGAACAGAAAGAATTTTCACAGAATGCTACTGTGTAGTTTATATTTGAATATATTCCATTCTCCACTATTACCCTCTTAGCGCTCCGAATGTCCACTTGCATTTTATACAGAAAGAGTGTTCAGAACTATGCAATCAAAAGTAAGGTTTAACTCTGTTAGCTTAATGAACATATAAGAAATAACTTTCACCCAATGCTTCTGTGTAGTTTTTATTTGAAGATGTTATTTTTCCCAATAGAGGCCTCTTAGCGCTCAGAATGTCCAATTGCAGTTTCTACAGAAAGAGTGTTTCAGAAAGGCTCAATCAAAAGTAAGGTTCAACTCTGTTAGTTGAATGCACAGAACAGAAAGAAGTTTCATACAATGCTTCTGTGTAGTTTATATTTGAACATATTCTTTTTTCCACTATTACCCACTTAGCGCTACGAATGTCCAGTTGCATTTTCTACAGACAGAGTGTTTCAAAACTGCTCAATCAAAAGTATGGTTTAACTCTGTTAGCTGAATGCTCAGATCAGAAAGAAGTTCACAGAATGCTTCTGTGTAGTTAATATTTGAATATATTCCTTTTTCCACTACTACTCTCTTAGCGCTCCAAATGTCCAGTTGCATTTTCTGCAGAAAGAGTGTTCAGATCTGCTCAATCAAAAGTATGTTTTAAATCTGTTAGCTGAATGCACAGATCAGAAAGAAGTTTCACAGAATGATTCTGTGTAGTTTATATTTTGAGACATTCCTTTTTCCACTATTACCCTCTTAGCGCTCCGAATCTCCACTTGCATTTTCTACAGAAAGAGTGTTTCAGAACGGCTCAATCAAAACTAAGGTTCAACTCTTTTAGTTGAACAAACAGAACAGAAAGAAGTTTCACACAATTCTTCTGTGTAGTTTTTATTTGTAGACATTCTTTTTCCCAATATAGGCCTCTTAGCGCTCAGAATGTCCAATTGCAGTTTCTACAGAAAGAGTGTTTCAGAACGGCTCAATCAAAAGTAAGGTTCAACTCTGTTAGTTGAATGCACAGAACAGAAAGAAGTTTCATGCAATGCTTCTGTGTAGTTTATATTTGAACATATTCTTTTTTCCACTATTACCCACTTAGCGCTACGAATGTCCAGTTGCATTTTCTACAGACAGAGTGTTTCAAAACTGCTCAATCAAAAGTATGGTTTAACTCTGTTAGCTGAATGCTCAGATCAGAAAGAAGTTTCACAGAATGCTTCTGTGTAGTTTATATTTGAATATATTCCTTTTTCCACTACTACGCTCTTAGCGCTCCAAATGTCCAGTTGCATTTTCTACAGAAAGAGTGTTCAGATCTGCTCAATCAAAAGTATGGTTTAACTCTGTTAGCTGAATGCACAGATCAGAAAGAAGTTTCACCGAATGATTCTGTGTAGTTTATATTTGAAGACATTCCTTTTTCCACTATTACCCTCTTAGCGCTCCGAATCTCCACTTGCATTTTCTACAGAAAGAGTGTTTCATAACTGCTCAATCAAAAATATGTTTTATCTGTGTTAACTGAATTTACAGATCAGAAATAAGTTTCACAGAATGCATCTGTGTAGTTTTTATTTGAAGATATTCTTTTTCCCAATGTAGGCCTCTTAGCGCTTAGCATGTCCAATTGCAGTTTCTACAGAAAGAGTGTTTCAGAACGGCTCAATCAAAAGTAAGGTTCAACTCTGTTAGTTGAATGCACAGAACAGAAAGAATTTTCACAGAATGCTACTGTGTAGTTTATATTTGAATATATTCCTTTTTCCACTATTACCCTCTTAGCGCTCCGAATGTCCACTTGCATTTTCTACAGAAAGAGTGTTCAGAACTGCGCAATCAAAAGTATGGTTTAACTCTGTTAGCTTAATGAACATTTCAGAAATAAGTTTCACACAATGCTTCTGTGTAGTTTTTATTTGAAGATATTATTTTTCCCAATAGAGGCCTCTTAGCACTCAGAATGTCCAATTGCAGTTTCTACAGAAAGAGTGTTTCAGAAAGGCTCAATCAAAAGTAAGGTTCAACTCTGTTAGTTGAATGCACAGAACAGAAAGAAGTTTCATACAATGCTTCTGTGTAATTTATATTTGAACATATTCTTTTTTCCACTATTACCCACTTGGCGCTACGAATGTCCAGTTGCATTTTCTACAGAGAGAGTGTTTCAAAACTGCTCAATCAAAAGTATGGTTTAACTCTGTTAGCTGAATGCTCAGATCAGAAAGAAGTTTCACAGAATGCTTCTGTGTAGTTTATATTTGAATATATTCCTTTTTCCACTACTACTCTCTTAGCGCTCCAAATGTCCAGTTGCATTTTCTACAGAAAGAGTGTTCAGATCTGCTCAATCAAAAGTATGGTTTAACTCTGTTAGCTGAATGCACAGATCAGAAAGAAGTTTCACAGAATGATTCTGTGTAGTTTATATTTGGAGACATTCCTTTTTCCACTATTACCCTCTTAGCGCTCCGAATCTCCACTTGCATTTTCTACAGAAAGATTGTTTCAGAACGGCTCAATCAAAACTAAGGTTCAACTCTTTTAGTTGAACAAACAGAACAGAAAGAAGTTTCACACAATTCTTCTGTGTAGTTTTTATTTGTAGACATTCTTTTTCCCAATATAGGCCTCTTAGCGCTCAGAATGCCCAATTGCAGTTTCTACAGAAAGAGTGTTTCAGAACGGCTCAATCAAAAGTAAGGTTCAAATCTGTTAGTTGAATGCACAGTACAGAAAGCAGTTTCATACAATGTTTCTGTGTAGTTTATATTTGAACATATTCTTTTTTCCACTATTACCCACTTAGCCCTACGAATGTCCAGTTGCATTTTCTACAGACAGAGTGTTTCAAAACTGCTCAATCAAAAGTATGGTTTAACTCTGTTAGCTGAATGCTCAGATCAGAAAGAAGTTTCACAGAATGCTTCTGTGTAGTTTATATTTGAATATATTCCTTTTTCCACTACTACGCTCTTAGCGCTCCAAATGTCCAGTTGCATTTCCTACAGAAAGAGTGTTCAGATCTGCTCAATCAAAAGTATGGTTTAACTCTGTTAGCTGAATGCACAGATCAGAAAGAAGTTTCACCGAATGATTCTGTGTAGTTTATATTTGAAGACATTCCTTTTTCCACTATTACCCTCTTAGCGCTCCGAATCTCCACTTGCATTTTCTACAAAAAGAGTGTTTCATAACTGCTCAATCAAAAATATGTTTTATCTCTGTTAACTGAATTTACAGATCAGAAATAAGTTTCACAGAATGCATCTGTGTAGTTTTTATTTGAAGATATTCTTTTTCCCAATGTAGGCCTCTTAGCGCTTAGCATGTCCAATTGCAGTTTCTACAGAAAGAGTGTTTCAGAACGGCTCAATCAAAAGTAAGGTTCAACTCTGTTAGTTGAATGCACAGAACAGAAAGAATTTTCACAGAATGCTACTGTGTAGTTTATATTTGAATATATTCCTTTTTCCACTATTACCCTCTTAGCGCTCCGAATGTCCACTTGCATTTTCTACAGAAAGAGTGTTCAGAACTGCGCAATCAAAAGTATGGTTTAACTCTGTTAGCTTAATGAACATATCAGAAATAAGTTTCTCACAATGCTTCTGTGTAGTTTTTATTTGAAGATATTATTTTTCCCAATAGAGGCCTCTTAGCGCTCAGAATGTCCAATTGCAGTTTCTACAGAAAGAGTGATTCAGAAAGGCTCAATCAAAAGTAAGGTTCAACTCTGTTAGTTGAATGCACAGAACAGAAAGAAGTTTCATACAATGCTTCTGTGTAGTTTATATTTGAACATATTCTTTTTTCCACTATTACCCACTTGGCGCTACGAATGTCCAGTTGCATTTTCTACAGACAGAGTGTTTCAAAACTGCTCAATCAAAAGTATGGTTTAACTCTGTTAGCTGAATGCTCAGATCAGAAAGAAGTTTCACAGAATGCTTCTGTGTAGTTTATATTTGAATATATTCCTTTTTCCACTACTACTCTCTTAGCGCTCCAAATGTCCGGTTGCATTTTCTACAGAAAGAGTGTTCAGATCTGCTCAATCAAAAGTATGGTTTAACTCTGTTAGCTGAATGCACAGATCAGAAAGAAGTTTCACAGAATGATTCTGTGTAGTTTATATTTGGAGACATTCCTTTTTCCACTATTACCCTCTTAGCGCTCCGAATCTCCACTTGCATTTTCTACAGAAAGACTGTTACAGAACGGCTCAATCAAAACTAAGGTTCAACTCTTTTAGTTGAACAAACAGAACAGAAAGAAGTTTCACACAATTCTTCTGTGTAGTTTTTATGTGTAGACATTCTTTTTCCCAATATAGGCCTCTTAGCGCTCAGAATGTCCAATTGCAGTTTCTACAGAAAGAGTGTTTCAGAACGGCTCAATCAAAAGTAAGGTTCAACTCTGTTAGTTGAATGCACAGAACAGATAGAAGTTTCATACAATGCTTCTGTGTAGTTTATATTTGGACATATTCTTTTTTCCACTATTACCCACTTAGCGCTACGAATGTCCAGTTGCATTTTCTACAGACAGAGTGTTTCAAAACTGCTCAATCAAAAGTATGGTTTAACTCTGTTAGCTGAATGCCCAGATCAGAAAGAAGTTTCACAGAATGCTTCTGTGTAGTTTATATTTGAATATATTCCTTTTTCCACTACTACGCTCTTAGCGCTCCAAATGTCCAGTTGCATTTTCTACAGAAAGAGTGTTCAGATCTGCTCAATCAAAAGTATGGTTTAACTCTGTTAGCTGAATGCACAGATCAGAAAGAAGTTTCACCGAATGATTCTGTGTAGTTTATATTTGAAGACATTCCTTTTTCCACTGTTACCCTCTTAGCGCTCAGAATGTCCACTTGCATTTTCTACAGAAAGAGTGTTCAGAACTGCGCAATCAAAAGTATGGTTTAACTCTGTTAGCTTAATGATCATATCAGAAATAAGTTTCACACAATGCTTCTGTGTAGTTTTTATTTGAAGATATTATTTTTCCCAATAGAGGCCTCTTAGCGCTCAGAATGTCCAATTGCAGTTTCTACAGAAAGAGTGTTTCAGAAAGGCTCAATCAAATGTAAGGTTCAACTCTGTTAGTTGAATGCACAGAACAGAAAGAATTTTCATACAATGCTTCTGTGTAGTTTATATTTGAACATATTCTTTTTTCCACTATTACCCACTTAGCGCTACGAATGTCCAGTTGCATTTTCTACAGACAGAGTGTTTCAAAACTGCTCAATCAAAAGTATGGTTTAACTCTGTTAGCTGAATGCTCAGATCAGAAAGAAGTTTCACAGAATGCTTCTGTGTAGTTTATATTTGAATATATTCCTTTTTCCACTACTACTCTCTTAGCGCTCCAAATGTCCAGTTGCATTTTCTACAGAAAGAGTGTTCAGATCTGCTCAATCAAAAGTATGGTTTAACTCTGTTAGCTGAATGCACAGATCAGAAAGAAGTTTCACAGAATGATTCTGTGTAGTTTATATTTGGAGACATTCCTTTTTCCACTATTACCCTTTTAGCGCTCCGAATCTCCACTTGCATTTTCTACAGAAAGATTGTTTCAGAACGGCTCAATCAAAACTAAGGTTCAACTCTTTTAGTTGAACAAACAGAACAGAAAGAAGTTTCACACAATTCTTCTGTGTAGTTTTTATTTGTAGACATTCTTTTTCCCAATATAGGCCTCTTAGCGCTCAGAATGTCCAATTGCAGTTTCTACAGAAAGAGTGTTTCAGAACGGCTCAATCAAAAGTAAGGTTCAAATCTGTTAGTTGAATGCACAGTACAGAAAGAAGTTTCATACAATGTTTCTGTGTAGTTTATATTTGAACATATTCTTTTTTCCACTATTACCCACTTAGCGCTACGAATGTCCAGTTGCATTTTCTACAGACAGAGTGTTTCAAAACTGCTCAATCAAAAGTATGGTTTAACTCTGTTAGCTGAATGCTCAGATCAGAAAGAAGTTTCACAGAATGCTTCTGTGTAGTTTATATTTGAATATATTCCTTTTTCCACTACTACGCTCTTAGCGCTCCAAATGTCCAGTTGCATTTCCTACAGAAAGAGTGTTCAGATCTGCTCAATCAAAAGTATGGTTTAACTCTGTTAGCTGAATGCACAGATCAGAAAGAAGTTTCACCGAATGATTCTGTGTAGTTTATATTTGAAGACATTCCTTTTTCCACTATTACCCTCTTAGCGCTCCGAATCTCCACTTGCATTTTCTACAAAAAGATTGTTTCATAACTGCTCAATCAAAAATATGTTTTATCTCTGTTAACTGAATTTACAGATCAGAAATAAGTTTCACAGAATGCATCTGTGTAGTTTTTATTTGAAGATATTCTTTTTCCCAATGTAGGCCTCTTAGCGCTTAGCATGTCCAATTGCAGTTTCTACAGAAAGAGTGTTTCAGAACGGCTCAATCAAAATAAGGTTCAACTCTGTTAGTTGAATGCACAGAACAGAAAGAATTTTCACAGAATGCTACTGTGTAGTTTATATTTGAATATATTCCTTTTTCCACTATTACCCTCTTAGCGCTCCGAATGTCCACTTGCATTTTCTACAGAAAGAGTGTTCAGAACTGCGCAATCAAAAGTATGGTTTAACTCTGTTAGCTTAATGAACATATCAGAAATATGTTTCACACAATGCTTCTGTGTAGTTTTTATTTGAAGATATTATTTTTCCCAATAGAGGCCTCTTAGCGCTCAGAATGTCCAATTGCAGTTTCTACAGAAAGAGTGATTCAGAAAGGCTCAATCAAAAGTAAGGTTCAACTCTGTTAGTTGAATGCACAGAACAGAAAGAAGTTTCATACAATGCTTCTGTGTAGTTTATATTTGAAAATATTCTTTTTTCCACTATTACCCACTTGGCGCTACGAATGTCCAGTTGCATTTTCTACAGACAGAGTGTTTCAAAACTGCTCAATCAAAAGTATGGTTTAACTCTGTTAGCTGAATGCTCAGATCAGAAAGAAGTTTCACAGAATGCTTCTGTGTAGTTTATATTTGAATATATTCCTTTTTCCACTACTACTCTCTTAGCGCTCCAAATGTCCGGTTGCATTTTCTACAGAAAGAGTGTTCAGATCTGCTCAATCAAATGTATGGTTTAACTCTGTTAGCTGAATGCACAGATCAGAAAGAAGTTTCACAGAATGATTCTGTGTAGTTTATATTTGGAGACATTCCTTTTTCCACTATTACCCTCTTAGCGCTCCGAATCTCCACTTGCATTTTCTACAGAAAGACTGTTACAGAACGGCTCAATCAAAACTAAGGTTCAACTCTTTTAGTTGAACAAACAGAACAGAAAGTAGTTTCACACAATTCTTCTGTGTAGTTTTTATGTGTAGACATTCTTTTTCCCAATATAGGCCTCTTAGCGCTCAGAATGTCCAATTGCAGTTTCTACAGAAAGAGTGTTTCAGAACGGCTCAATCAAAAGTAAGGTTCAACTCTGTTAGTTGAATGCACAGAACAGATAGAAGTTTCATACAATGCTTCTGTGTAGTTTATATTTGGACATATTCTTTTTTCCACTATTACCCACTTAGCGCTACGAATGTCCAGTTGCATTTTCTACAGACAGAGTGTTTCAAAACTGCTCAATCAAAAGTATGGTTTAACTCTGTTAGCTGAATGCCCAGATCAGAAAGAAGTTCCACAGAATGCTTCTGTGTAGTTTATATTTGAATATATTCCTTTTTCCACTACTACGCTCTTAGCGCTCCATATGTCCAGTTGCATTTTCTACAGAAAGAGTGTTCAGATCTGCTCAATCAAAACTATGGTTTAACTCTGTTAGCTGAATGCACAGATCAGAAAGAAGTTTCACCGAATGATTCCGTGTAGTTTATATTTGAAGACATTCCTTTTTCCACTGTTACCCTCTTAGCGCTCCGAATCTCCACTTGCATTTTCTACAAAAATAGTGTTTCATAACTGCTCAATCAAAAATATGTTTTATATCTGTTAACTGAATTTACAGATCAGAAATAAGTTTCACAGAATGCATCTGTGTAGTTTTTATTTGAAGATATTCTTTTTCCCAATGTAGGCCTCTTAGCGCTTAGCATGTCCAATTGCAGTTTCTACAGAAAGAGTGTTTCAGAACGGCTCAATCAAAAGTAAGGTTCAACTCTGTTAGTTGAATGCACAGAACAGAAAGAATTTTCACAGAATGCTACTGTGTAGTTTATATTTGAATATATTCCTTTTTCCACTATTACCCTCTTAGCACTCCGAATGTCCACTTGCATTTTCTACAGAAAGAGTGTTCAGAACTGCGCAATCAAAAGTATGGTTTAACTCTGTTAGCTTAATGAACATATCAGAAATAAGTTTCACACAATGCTTCTGTGTAGTTTTTATTTGAAGATATTATTTTTCCCAATAGAGGCCTCTTAGCGCTCAGAATGTCCAATTGCAGTTTCTACAGAAAGAGTGTTTCAGAAAGGCTCAATCAAAAGTAAGGTTCAACTCTGTTAGTTGAATGCACAGAACAGAAAGAATTTTCATACAATGCTTCTGTGTAGTTTATATTTGAACATATTCTTTTTTCCACTATTACCCACTTAGCGCTACGAATGTCCAGTTGCATTTTCCACAGACAGAGTGTTTCAAAACTGCTCAATCAAAAGTATGGTTTAACTCTGTAAGCTGAATGCTCAGATCAGAAAGAAGTTTCACAGAATGCTTCTGTGTAGTTTATATTTGAATATATTCCTTTTTCCACTACTACTCTCTTAGAGCTCCAAATGTCCAGTTGCATTTTCTACAGAAAGAGTGTTCAGATCTGCTCAATCAAAAGTATGGTTTAACTCTGTTAGCTGAATGCACAGATCAGAAAGAAGTTTCACAGAATGATTCTGTGTAGTTTATATTTGTAGACATTCCTTTTTCCACTATTACCCTCTTAGCGCTCCGAATCTCCACTTGCATTTTCTACAGAAAGACTGTTACAGAACGGCTCAATCAAAACTAAGGTTCAACTCTTTTAGTTGAACAAACAGAACAGAAAGAAGTTTCACACAATACTTCTGTGCAGTTTTTATTTGTAGACATTCTTTTTCCCAATATAGGCCTCTTAGCGCTCAGAATGTCCAATTGCAGTTTCTACAGAAAGATTGTTTCAGAACGGCTCAATCAAAAGTAAGGTTCAACTCTGTTAGTTGAATGCACAGAACAGAAAGAAGTTTCATACAATGCTTCTGTGTAGTTTATATTTGAACATATTATTTTTTCCACTATTACCCACTTAGCGCTACGAATGTCCAGTTGCATTTTCTACAGACAGAGTGTTTCAAAACTGCTCAATCAAAAGTATGGTTTAACTCTGTTAGCTGAATGCTCAGATCAGAAAGAATTTTCACAGAATGCTTCGGTGTAGTTTATATTTGAATATATTCCTTTTTCCACTACTGCTCTCTTAGCGCTCCAAATGTCCAGTTGCATTTTCTACAGAAAGAGTGTTCAGATCTGCTCAATCAAAAGTATGGTTTAAGTCTGTTAGCTGAATGCGCAGATCAGAAAGAAGTTTCACAGAATGATTCTGTGTAGTTTCTATTTGGAGACATTCCTTTTTCCACTATTACCCTCTTAGCGCTCCGAATCTCCACTTGCATTTTCTACAGAAAGAGTGTTTCAGAACGGCTCAATCAAAACTAAGGTTCAACTCTTTTAGTTGAACAAACAGAACAGAAAGAAGTTTCACACAATTCTTCTGTGTAGTTTTTATTTGTAGACATTCTTTTTCCCAATATAGGCCTCTTAGCGCTCAGAATGTCCAATTGCAGTTTCTACAGAAAGAGTGTTTCAGAACGGCTCAATCAAAAGTAAGGTTCAACTCTGTTAGTTGAATGCACAGAACAGAAAGAAGTTTCATACAATGCTTCTGTGTAGTTTATATTTGAATATATTCTTTTTTCCACTATTACCCACTTAGCGCTACGAATGTCCAGTTGCATTTTCTACAGACAGAGTGTTTCAAATCTGCTCAATCAAAAGTATGTTTTAACTCTGTTAGCTGAATGCTCAGATCAGAAAGAAGTTTCACAGAATGCTTCTGTGTAGTTTATATTTGAATATATTCCTTTTTCCACTACTACTCTCTTAGCGCTCCAAATGTCCAGTTGCATTTTCTACAGAAAGAGTGTTCCGATCTGCTCAATCAAAAGTATGGTTTAACTCTGTTAGCTGAATGCACAGATCAGAAAGAAGTTTCACAGAATGATTCTGTGTAGTTTATATTTGGAGACATTCCTTTTTCCACTATTACCCTCTTAGCGCTCCGAATCTCCACTTGCATTTTCTACAGAAAGAGAGTTTCAGAAAGGCTCAATCAAAATTAAGGTTCAACTCTTTTAGTTGAACAAATAGAACAGAAAGAAGTTTCACACAATTCTTCTGTGTAGTTTTTATTTGTAGACATTCTTTTTCCCAATATATGCCTCTTAGCGCTCAGAATGTCCAATTGCAGTTTCTACAGAAAGAGTGTTTCAGAACGGCTCAATCAAAAGTAAGGTTCAACTCTGTTAGTTGAATGCACAGAACAGAAAGAAGTTTCATACAATGCTTCTGTGTAGTTTATATTTGGACATATTCTTTTTTCCACTATTACCCACTTAGCGCTACGAATGTCCAGTTGCATTTTCTACAGACAGAGTGTTTCAAAACTGCTCAATCAAAAGTATGGTTTAACTCTGTTAGCTGAATGCCCAGATCAGAAAGAAGTTTCACAGAATGCTTCTGTGTAGTTTATATTTGAATATATTCCTTTTTCCACTACTACGCTCTTAGCGCTCCAAATGTCCAGTTGCATTTTCTACAGAAAGAGTGTTCAGATCTGCTCAATCAAAAGTATGGTTTAACTCTGTTAGCTGAATGCACAGATCAGAAAGAAGTTTCACCGAATGATTCTGTGTAGTTTATATTTGAAGACATTCCTTTTTCCACTGTTACCCTCTTAGCGCTCCGAATCTCCACTTGCATTTTCTACAAAAAGAGTGTTTCATAACTGCTCAATCAAAAATATGTTTTATATCTGTTAACTGAATTTACAGATCAGAAATAAGTTTCACAGAATGCATCTGTGTAGTTTTTATTTGAAGATATTCTTTTTCCCAATGTAGGCCTCTTAGCGCTTAGCATGTCCAATTGCAGTTTCTACAGAAAGAGTGTTTCAGAACGGCTCAATCAAAAGTAAGGTTCAACTCTGTTAGTTGAATGCACAGAACAGAAAGAATTTTCACAGAATGCTACTGTGTAGTTTATATTTGAATATATTCCTTTTTCCACTATTACCCTCTTAGCGCTCCGAATGTCCACTTGCATTTTCTACAGAAAGAGTGTTCAGAACTGCGCAATCAAAAGTATGGTTTAACTCTGTTAGCTTAATGAACATATCAGAAATAAGTTTCACACAATGCTTCTGTGTAGTTTTTATTTGAAGATATTATTTTTCCCAATAGAGTCCTCTTAGCGCTCAGAATGTCCAATTGCAGTTTCTACAGAAAGAGTGTTTCAGAAAGGCTCAATCAAAAGTAAGGTTCAACTCTGTTAGTTGAATGCACAGAACAGAAAGAAGTTTCATACAATGCTTCTGTGTAGTTTATATTTGAACATATTCTTTTTTCCACTATTACCCACTTAGCGCTACGAATGTCCAGTTGCATTTTCTACAGACAGAGTGTTTCAAAACTGCTCAATCAAAAGTATGGTTTAACTCTGTAAGCTGAATGCTCAGATTAGAAAGAAGTTTCACAGAATGCTTCTGTGTAGTTTATATTTGAATATATTCCTTTTTCCACTACTACTCTCTTAGCGCTCCAAATGTCCAGTTGCATTTTCTACAGAAAGAGTGTTCAGATCTGCTCAATCAAAAGTATGGTTTAACTCTGTTAGCTGAATGCACAGATCAGAAAGAAGTTTCACAGAATGATTCTGTGTAGTTTATATTTGGAGACATTCCTTTTTCCACTATTACCCTCTTAGCGCTCCGAATCTCCACTTGCATTTTCTACAGAAAGACTGTTAGAGAACGGCTCAATCAAAACTAAGGTTCAACTCTTTTAGTTGAACAAACAGAACAGAAAGAAGTTTCACACAATTCTTCAGTGTAGTTTTTATTTGTAGACATTCTTTTTCCCAATATAGGCCTCTTAGCGCTCAGAATGTCCAATTGCAGTTTCTACAGAAAGAGTGTTCAGAACGGCTCAATCAAAAGTAAGGTTCAACTCTGTTAGTTGAATGCACAGAACAGAAAGAAGTTTCATACAATTCTTCTGTGTAGTTTATATTTGAACATATTCTCTTTTCCCCTATTACCCACTTAGCGCTACGAATGTCCAGTTGCATTTTCTACAGACAGAGTGTTTCAAAACTGCTCAATCAAAAGTATGGTTTAACTCTGTTAGCTGAATGCTCAGATCAGAAAGAAGTTTCACAGAATGATTCTGTGTAGTTTATATTTGAATATATTCCTTTTTCCACTACTACGCTCTTAGCGCTCCAAATGTCCAGTTGCATTTTCTACAGAAAGAGTGTTCAGATCTGCTCAATCAAAAGTATGGTTTAGCTCTGTTAGCTGAATGCACAGATCAGAAAGAAGTTTCACCGAATGATTCTGTGTAGTTTATATTTGAAGACATTCCTTTTTCCACTATTACCTTCTTAGCGCTCCGAATTTCCACTTGCATTTTCTACAAAAAGAGTGTTTCATAACTGCTCAATCAAAAATATGTTTTATCTCTGTTAACTGAATTTACAGATCAGAAATAAGTTTCACAGAATGCATCTGTGTAGTTTTTATTTGAAGATATTCTTTTTCCCAATGTAGGCCTCTTAGCGCTTAGCATGTCCAATTGCAGTTTCTACAGAAAGAGTGTTTCAGAACGGCTCAATCAAAAGTAAGGTTCAACTCTGTTAGTTGAATGCACAGAACAGGAAGAATTTTCACAGAATGCTACTGTGTAGTTTATATTTGAATATATTCCTTTTTCCACTATTACCCTCTTAGCGCTCCGAATGTCCACTTGCATTTTCTACAGAAAGAGTGTTCAGAACTGCGCAATCAAAAGTATGGTTTAACTCTGTTAGCTTAATGAACATATCAGAAATAAGTTTCACACAATGCTTCTGTGTAGTTTTTATTTGAAGATATTATTTTTCCCAATATAGGCCTCTTAGCGCTCAGAATGTCCAATTGCAGTTTCTACAGAAAGAGTGTTTCAGAACGGCTCAATCAAAAGTAAGGTTCAACTCTGTTAGTTGAATGCACAGAACAGAAAGAAGTTTCATACAATGCTTCTGTGTAGTTTATATTTGAACATATTCTTTTTTCCACTATTACCCACTTAGCGCTACGAATGTCCAGTTGCATTTTCTACAGACAGAGTGTTTCAAATCTGCTCAATCAAAAGTATGTTTTAACTCTGTTAGCTGAATGCTCAGATCAGAAAGAAGTTTCACAGAATGCTTCTGTGTAGTTTATATTTGAATATATTCCTTTTTCCACTACTACTCTCTTAGCGCTCCAAATGTCCAGTTGCATTTTCTACAGAAAGAGTGTTCAGATCTGCTCAATCAAAAGTATGGTTTAACTCTGTTAGCTGAATGCACAGATCAGAAAGAAGTTTCACAGAATGATTCTGTGTAGTTTATATTTGGAGACATTCCTTTTTCCACTATTACCCTCTTAGCGCTCCGAATCTCCACTTGCATTTTCTACAGAAAGAGAGTTTCAGAAAGGCTCAATCAAAATTAAGGTTCAACTCTTTTAGTTGAACAAATAGAACAGAAAGAAGTTTCACACAATTCTTCTGTGTAGTTTTTATTTGTAGACATTCTTTTTCCCAATATATGCCTCTTAGCGCTCAGAATGTCCAATTGCAGTTTCTACAGAAAGAGTGTTTCAGAACGGCTCAATCAAAAGTAAGGTTCAACTCTGTTAGTTGAATGCACAGAACAGAAAGAAGTTTCATACAATGCTTCTGTGTAGTTTATATTTGGACATATTCTTTTTTCCACTATTACCCACTTAGCGCTACGAATGTCCAGTTGCATTTTCTACAGACAGAGTGTTTCAAAACTGCTCAATCAAAAGTATGGTTTAACTCTGTTAGCTGAATGCCCAGATCAGAAAGAAGTTTCACAGAATGCTTCTGTGTAGTTTATATTTGAATATATTCCTTTTTCCACTACTACGCTCTTAGCGCTCCAAATGTCCAGTTGCATTTTCTACAGAAGGAGTGTTCAGATCTGCTCAATCAAAAGTATGGTTTAACTCTGTTAGCTGAATGCACAGATCAGAAAGAAGTTTCACCGAATGATTCTGTGTAGTTTATATTTGAAGACATTCATTTTTCCACTGTTACCCTCTTAGCGCTCCGAATCTCCACTTGCATTTTCTACAAAAAGAGTGTTTCATAACTGCTCAATCAAAAATATGTTTTATATCTGTTAACTGAATTTACAGATCAGAAATAAGTTTCACAGAATGCATCTGTGTAGTTTTTATTTGAAGATATTCTTTTTCCCAATGTAGGCCTCTTAGCGCTTAGCATGTCCAATTGCAGTTTCTACAGAAAGAGTGTTTCAGAACGGCTCAATCAAAAGTAAGGTTCAACTCTGTTAGTTGAATGCACAGAACAGAAAGAATTTTCACAGAATGCTACTGTGTAGTTTATATTTGAATATATTCCTTTTTCCACTATTACCCTCTTAGCGCTCCGAATGTCCACTTGCATTTTCTACAGAAAGAGTGTTCAGAACTGCGCAATCAAAAGTATGGTTTAACTCTGTTAGCTTAATGAACATATCAGAAATAAGTTTCACACAATGCTTCTGTGTAGTTTTTATTTGAAGATATTATTTTTCCCAATAGAGTCCTCTTAGCGCTCAGAATGTCCAATTGCAGTTTCTACAGAAAGAGTGTTTCAGAAAGGCTCAATCAAAAGTAAGGTTCAACTCTGTTAGTTGAATGCACAGAACAGAAAGAAGTTTCATACAATGCTTCTGTGTAGTTTATATTTGAACATATTCTTTTTTCCACTATTACCCACTTAGCGCTACGAATGTCCAGTTGCATTTTCTACAGACAGAGTGTTTCAAAACTGCTCAATCAAAAGTATGGTTTAACTCTGTAAGCTGAATGCTCAGATTAGAAAGAAGTTTCACAGAATGCTTCTGTGCAGTTTATATTTGAATATATTCCTTTTTCCACTACTACTCTCTTAGCGCTCCAAATGTCCAGTTGCATTTTCTACAGAAAGAGTGTTCAGATCTGCTCAATCAAAAGTATGGTTTAACTCTGTTAGCTGAATGCACAGATCAGAAAGAAGTTTCACAGAATGATTCTGTGTAGTTTATATTTGGAGACATTCCTTTTTCCACTATTACCCTCTTAGCGCTCCGAATCTCCACTTGCATTTTCTACAGAAAGACTGTTAGAGAACGGCTCAATCAAAACTAAGGTTCAACTCTTTTAGTTGAACAAACAGAACAGAAAGAATTTTCACACAATTCTTCAGTGTAGTTTTTATTTGTAGACATTCTTTTTCCCAATATAGGCCTCTTAGCGCTCAGAATGTCCAATTGCAGTTTCTACAGAAAGAGTGTTCAGAACGGCTCAATCAAAAGTAAGGTTCAACTCTGTTAGTTGAATGCACAGAACAGAAAGAAGTTTCATACAATTCTTCTGTGTAGTTTATATTTGAACATATTCTCTTTTCCCCTATTACCCACTTAGCGCTACGAATGTCCAGTTGCATTTTCTACAGACAGAGTGTTTCAAAACTGCTCAATCAAAAGTATGGTTTAACTCTGTTAGCTGAATGCTCAGATCAGAAAGAAGTTTCACAGAATGATTCTGTGTAGTTTATATTTGAATATATTCCTTTTTCCACTACTACGCTCTTAGCGCTCCAAATGTCCAGTTGCATTTTCTACAGAAAGAGTGTTCAGATCTGCTCAATCAAAAGTATGGTTTAGCTCTGTTAGCTGAATGCACAGATCAGAAAGAAGTTTCACCGAATGATTCTGTGTAGTTTATATTTGAAGACATTCCTTTTTCCACTATTACCTTCTTAGCGCTCCGAATTTCCACTTGCATTTTCTACAAAAAGAGTGTTTCATAACTGCTCAATCAAAAATATGTTTTATCTCTGTTAACTGAATTTACAGATCAGAAATAAGTTTCACAGAATGCATCTGTGTAGTTTTTATTTGAAGATATTCTTTTTCCCAATGTAGGCCTCTTAGCGCTTAGCATGTCCAATTGCAGTTTCTACAGAAAGAGTGTTTCAGAACGGCTCAATCAAAAGTAAGGTTCAACTCTGTTAGTTGAATGCACAGAACAGGAAGAATTTTCACAGAATGCTACTGTGTAGTTTATATTTGAATATATTCCTTTTTCCACTATTACCCTCTTAGCGCTCAGAATGTCCACTTGCATTTTCTACAGAAAGAGTGTTCAGAACTGCGCAATCAAAAGTAAGGTTTAACTCTGTTAGCTTAATGAACATATCAGAAATAAGTTTCACACAATGCTTCTGTGTAGTTTTTATTTGAAGATATTATTTTTCCCAATAGAGGCCTCTTAGCGCTCAGAATGTCCAATTGCAGTTTCTACAGAAAGAGTGTTTCAGAACGGCTCAATCAAAAGTAAGGTTCAACTCTGTTAGTTGAATGCACAGAACAGAAAGAAGTTTCATACAATGCTTCTGTGTAGTTTATATTTGAACATATTCTTTTTTCCACTATTACCCACTTAGCGCTACGAATGTACAGTTGCATTTTCTACAGACAGAGTGTTTCAAAACTGCTCAATCAAAAGTATGGTTTAACTCTGTAAGCTGAATGCTCAGATCAGAAAGAAGTTTCACAGAATGCTTCTGTGTAGTTTATATTTGAATATATTCCTTTTTCCACTACTACTCTCTTAGCGCTCCAAATGTCCAGTTGCATTTTCTACAGAAAGAGTGTTCAGATCTGCTCAATCAAAAGTATGGTTTAACTCTGTTAGCTGAATGCACAGATCAGAAAGAAGTTTCACAGAATGATTCTGTGTAGTTTATATTTGGAGACATTCCTTTTTCCACTATTACCCTCTTAGCGCTCCGAATCTCCACTTGCATTTTCTACAGAAAGACTGTTAGAGAACGGCTCAATCAAAACTAAGGTTCAACTCTTTTAGTTGAACAAACAGAACAGAAAGAAGTTTCACACAATTCTTCTGTGTAGTTTTTATTTTTAGACATTCTTTTTCCCAATGTAGGCCTCTTAGCGCTCAGAATGTCCAATTGCAGTTTCTACAGAAAGAGTGTTTCAGAACGGCTCAATCAAAAGTAAGGTTCAACTCTGTTATTTGAATGCACAGAACAGAAAGAAGTTTCATACAATGCTTCTGTGTAGTTTATATTTGAACATATTCTTTTTTCCACTATTACCCACTTAGCGCTACGAATGTCCAGTTGCATTTTCTACAGACAGAGTGTTTCAAAACTGCTCAATCAAAAGTATGGTTTAACTCTGTTAGCTGAATGCTCAGATCAGAAACAAGTTTCACAGAATGCTTCTGTGTAGTTTATATTTGAATATATTAGTTTTTCCACTACTACGCTCTTAGCGCTCCAAATGTCCAGTTGCATTTTCAACAGAAAGAGTGTTCAGATCTGCTCAATCAAAAGTATGGTTTAACTCTGTTAGCTGAATGCACAGATCAGAAAGAAGTTTCACCGAATGATTCTGTGTAGTTTATATTTGAAGACATTCCTTTTTCCAGTATTACCCTCTTAGCGCTCCGAATCTCCACTTGCATTTTCTACAAAAAGAGTGTTTCATAACTGCTCAATCAAAAATATGTTTTATCTCTGTTAACTGAATTTACAGATCAGAAATAAGTTTCACTTAATGCATCTGTGTAGTTTTTATTTGAAGATATTCTTTTTTCCAATGTAGGCCTCTTAGCGCTTAGCATGTCCAATTGCAGTTTCTACAGAAAGAGTGTTTCAGAACGGCTCAATCAAAAGTAAGGTTCAACTCTGTTAGTTGAATGCACAGAACAGGAAGAATTTTCACAGAATGCTACTGTGTAGTTTATATTTGAATATATTCCTTTTTCCACTATTACCCTCTTAGCGCTCCGAATGTCCACTTGCATTTTCTACAGAAAGAGTGTTCAGAACTGCGCAATCAAAAGTATGGTTTAACTCTGTTAGCTTAATGAACATATCAGAAATAAGTTTCACACAATGCTTCTGTGTAGTTTTTATTTGAAGATATTATTTTTCCCAATAGAGGCCTCTTAGCGCTCAGAATGTCCAATTGCAGTTTCTACAGAAAGAGTGTTTCAGAACGGCTCTATCAAAAGTAAGGTTCAACTCTGTTAGTTGAATGCACAGAACAGAAAGAAGTTTCATACAATGCTTCTGTGTAGTTTATATTTGAACATATTCTTTTTTCCACGATTACCCACTTAGCGCTACGAATGTCCAGTTGCATTTTCTACAGACAGAGTGTTTCAAAACTGCTCAATCAAAAGTATGTTTTAACTCTGTTAGCTGAATGCTCAGATCAGAAAGAAGTTTCACAGAATGCTTCTGTGTAGTTTATATTTGAATATATTCCTTTTTCCACTACTACTCTCTTAGTGCTCCAAATGTCCAGTTGCATTTTCTACAGAAAGAGTGTTCAGATCTGCTCAATCAAAAGTATGGTTTAACTCTGTTAGCTGAATGCACAGATCAGAAAGAAGTTTCACAGAATGATTCTGTGTAGTTTATATTTGGAGACATTCCTTTTTCCACTATTACCCTCTTAGCGCTCCGAATCTCCACTTGCATTTTCTACAGAAAGAGTGTTTCAGAACGGCTCAATCAAAATTAAGGTTCAACTCTTTTAGTTGAACAAACAGAACAGAAAGAAGTTTCACACAATTCTTCTGTGTAGTTTTTAATTTTAGACATTCTTTTTCCCAATATAGGCCTCTTAGCGCTCAGAATGTCCAATTGCAGTTTCTACAGAAAGAGTGTTTCAGAACGGCTCAATCAAAAGTAAGGTTCAACTCTGTTAGTTGAATGCACAGAACAGAAAGAAGTTTCATACAATGCTTCTGTGTAGTTTATATTTGGACATATTCTTTTTTCCACTATTACCCACTTAGCGCTACGAATGTCCAGTTGCATTTTCTACAGACAGAGTGTTTCAAAACTGCTCAATCAAAAGTATGGTTTAACTCTGTTAGCTGAATGCCCAGATCAGAAAGAAGTTTCACAGAATGCTTCAGTGTAGTTTATATTTGAATATATTCCTTTTTCCACTACTACGCTCTTAGCGCTCCAAATGTCCAGTTGCATTTTCTACAGAAAGAGTGTTCAGATCTGCTCAATCAAAAGTATGGTTTAACTCTGTTAGCTGAATGCACAGATCAGAAAGAAGTTTCACCGAATGATTCTGTGTAGTTTATATTTGAAGACATTCCTTTTTCCACTGTTACCCTCTTAGCGCTCCGAATCTCCACTTGCATTTTCTACAAAAAGAGTGTTTCATAACTGCTCAATCAAAAATATGTTTTATATCTGTTAACTGAATTTACAGATCAGAAATAAGTTTCACAGAATGCATCTGTGTAGTTTTTATTTGAAGATATTCTTTTTCCCAATGTAGGCCTCTTAGCGCTTAGCATGTCCAATTGCAGTTTCTACAGAAAGAGTGTTTCAGAACGGCTCAATCAAAAGTAAGGTTCAACTCTGTTAGTTGAATGCACAGAACAGAAAGAATTTTCACAGAATGCTACTGTGTAGTTTATATTTGAATATATTCCTTTTTCCACTATTACCCTCTTAGCGCTCCGAATGTCCACTTGCATTTTCTACAGAAAGAGTGTTCAGAACTGCGCAATCAAAAGTATGGTTTAACTCTGTTAGCTTAATGAACATATCAGAAATAAGTTTCACACAATGCTTCTGTGTAGTTTTTATTTGAAGATATTATTTTTCCCAATAGAGGCCTCTTAGCGCTCAGAATGTCCAATTGCAGTTTCTACAGAAAGAGTGTTTCAGAAAGGCTCAATCAAAAGTAAGGTTCAACTCTGTTAGTTGAATGCACAGAACAGAAAGAAGTTTCATACAATGCTTCTGTGTAGTTTATATTTGAACATATTCTTTTTTCCACTATTACCCACTTAGCGCTACGAATGTCCAGTTGCATTTTCTACAGACAGAGTGTTTCAAAACTGCTCAATCAAAAGTATGGTTTAACTCTGTAAGCTGTATGCTCAGATCAGAAAGAAGTTTCACAGAATGCTTCTGTGTAGTTTATATTTGAATATATTCCTTTTTCCACTACTACGCTCTTAGCGCTCCAAATGTCCAGTTGCATTTTCAACAGAAAGAGTGTTCAGATCTGCTCAATCAAAAGTATGGTTTAACTCTGTTAGCTGAATGCACAGATCAGAAAGAAGTTTCACAGAATGATTCTGTGTAGTTTATATTTGGAGACATTCCTTTTTCCACTATTACCCTCTTAGCGCTCCGAATCTCCACTTGCATTTTCTACAGAAAGACTGTTACAGAACGGCTCAATCAAAACTAAGGTTCAACTCTTTTAGTTGAACAAACAGAACAGAAAGAAGTTTCACACAATTCTTCTGTGTAGTTTTTATTTGTAGACATTCTTTTTCCCAATATAGGCCTCTTAGCGCTCAGAATGTCCAATTGCAGTTTCTACAGAAAGAGTGTTTCAGAACGGCTCAATCAAAAGTAAGGTTCAACTCTGTTAGTTGAATGCACAGAACAGATAGAAGTTTCATACAATGCTTCTGTGTAGTTTATATTTGGACATATTCTTTTTTCCACTATTACCCACTTAGCGCTACGAATGTCCAGTTGCATTTTCTACAGACAGAGTGTTTCAAAACTGCTCAATCAAAAGTATGGTTTAACTCTGTTAGCTGAATGCCCAGATCAGAAAGAAGTTTCACAGAATGCT
Organism: Symphalangus syndactylus; assembly: GCF_028878055.3. NCBI lineage: Eukaryota > Metazoa > Chordata > Mammalia > Primates > Hylobatidae > Symphalangus > Symphalangus syndactylus. The sequence goes on from NC_072448.2 coordinate 5,220,486, forward strand.
TCTCTGTAGTTTATATTTGAATATATTACTTTTTCCACTACTACGCTCTTAGCGCTCCAAATGTCCAGTTGCATTTTCTACAGAAAGAGTGTTCAGATCTGCTCAATCAAAAGTATGGTTTAACTCTGTTAGCTGAATGCACAGATCAGAAAGAAGTTTCACCGAATGATTCTGTGTAGTTTATATTTGAAGACATTCCTTTTTCCACTGTTACCCTCTTAGCGCTCCGAATCTCCACTTGCATTTTCTACAAAAAGAGTGTTTCATAACTGCTAAATCAAAAATATGTTTTATATCTGTTAACTGAATTTACAGATCAGAAATAAGTTTCACAGAATGCATCTGTGTAGTTTTTATTTGAAGATATTCTTTTTCCCAATGTAGGCCTCTTAGCGCTTAGCATGTCCAATTGCAGTTTCTACAGAAAGAGTGTTTCAGAACGGCTCAATCAAAAGTAAGGTTCAACTCTGTTAGTTGAATGCACAGAACAGAAAGAATTTTCATACAATGCTTCTGTGTAGTTTATATTTGAACATATTCTTTTTTCCACTATTACCCACTTAGCGCTACGAATGTCCAGTTGCATTTTCCACAGACAGAGTGTTTCAAAACTGCTCAATCAAAAGTATGGTTTAACTCTGTAAGCTGAATGCTCAGATCAGAAAGAAGTTTCACAGAATGCTTCTGTGTAGTTTATATTTGAATATATTCCTTTTTCCACTACTACTCTCTTAGCGCTCCAAATGTCCAGTTGCATTTTCTACAGAAAGAGTGTTCAGATCTGCTCAATCAAAAGTATGGTTTAACTCTGTTAGCTGAATGCACAGATCAGAAAGAAGTTTCACAGAATGATTCTGTGTAGTTTATATTTGGAGACATTCCTTTTTCCACTATTACCCTCTTAGCGCTCCGAATCTCCACTTGCATTTTCTACAGAAAGACTGTTACAGAACGGCTCAATCAAAACTAAGGTTCAACTCTTTTAGTTGAACAAACAGAACAGAAAGAAGTTTCACACAATTCTTCTGTGTAGTTTTTATTTGTAGACATTCTTTTTCCCAATATAGGCCTCTTAGCGCTCAGAATGTCCAATTGCAGTTTCTACAGAAAGATTGTTTCAGAACGGCTCAATCAAAAGTAAGGTTCAACTCTGTTAGTTGAATGCACAGAACAGAAAGAAGTTTCATACAATTCTTCTGTGTAGTTTATATTTGAACATATTATTTTTTCCACTATTACCCACTTAGCGCTACGAATGTCCAGTTGCTTTTTCTACAGACAGAGTGTTTCAAAACTGCTCAATCAAAAGTATGGTTTAACTCTGTTAGCTGAATGCTCAGATCAGAAAGAATTTTCACAGAATGCTTCGGTGTAGTTTATATTTGAATATATTCCTTTTTCCTCTACTGCTCTCTTAGCGCTCCAAATGTCCAGTTGCATTTTCTACAGAAAGAGTGTTCAGATCTGCTCAATCAAAAGTATGGTTTAAGTCTGTTAGCTGAATGCGCAGATCAGAAAGAAGTTTCACAGAATGATTCTGTGTAGTTTATATTTGGAGACATTCCTTTTTCCACTATTACCCTCTTAGCGCTCCGAATCTCCACTTGCATTTTCTACAGAAAGAGTGTTTCAGAACGGCTCAATCAAAACTAAGGTTCAACTCTTTTAGTTGAACAAACAGAACAGAAAGAAGTTTCACACAATTCTTCTCTGTAGTTTTTATTTGTAGACATTCTTTTTCCCAATATAGGCCTCTTAGCGCTCAGAATGTCCAATTGCAGTTTCTACAGAAAGAGTGTTTCAGAACGGCTCAATCAAAAGTAAGGTTCAACTCTGTTAGTTGAATGCACAGAACAGAAAGAAGTTTCATACAATGCTTCTGTGTAGTTTATATTTGAACATATTCTTTTTTCCACTATTACCCACTTAGCGCTACGAATGTCCAGTTGCATTTTCTACAGACAGAGTGTTTCAAAACTGCTCAATCAAAAGTATGGTTTAACTCTGTTAGCTGAATGCTCAGATCAGAAAGAAGTTTCACAGAATGCTTCTGTGTAGTTTATATTTGAATATATTCCTTTTTCCACTACTACGCTCTTAGCGCTCCAAATGTCCAGTTGCATTTTCAACAGAAAGAGTGTTCAGATCTGCTCAATCAAAAGTATGGTTTAGCTCTGTTAGCTGAATGCACAGATCAGAAAGAAGTTTCACCGAATGATTCTGTGTAGTTTATATTTGAAGACATTCCTTTTTCCAGTATTACCCTCTTAGCGCTCCGAATCTCCACTTGCATTTTCTACAAAAAGAGTGTTTCATAACTGCTCAATCAAAAATATGTTTTATCTCTGTTAACTGAATTTACAGATCAGAAATAAGTTTCACAGAATGCATCTGTGTAGTTTTTATTTGAAGATATTCTTTTTCCCAATGTAGGCCTCTTAGCGCTTAGCATGTCCAATTGCAGTTTCTACAGAAAGAGTGTTTCAGAACGGCTCAATCAAAGTAAGGTTCAACTCTGTTAGCTGAATGCACAGAACAGAAAGAGTTTTCACAGAATGCTACTGTGTAGTTTATATTTGAATATATTCCTTTTTCCACTATTACCCTCTTAGCGCTCCGAATGTCCACTTGCATTTTCTACAGAAAGAGTGTTCAGAACTGCGCAATCAAAAGTATGGTTTAACTCTGTTAGCTTAATGAACATATCAGAAATAAGTTTCACACAATGCTTCTGTGTAGTTTTTATTTGAAGGTATTATTTTTCCCAATATAGGCCTCTTAGCGCTCAGAATGTCCAATTGCAGTTTCTACAGAAAGAGTGTTTCAGAAAGGCTCAATCAAAAGTAAGGTTCAACTCTGTTAGTTGAATGCACAGAACAGAAAGAAGTTTCATACAATGCTTCTGTGTAGTTTATATTTGAACATATTCTTTTTTCCACTATTACCCACTTAGCGCTACGAATGTCCAGTTGCATTTTCTACAGACAGAGTGTTTCAAAACTGCTCAATCAAAAGTATGGTTTAACTCTGTTAGCTGAATGCTCAGATCAGAAAGAAGTTTCACAGAATGCTTCTGTGTAGTTTATATTTGCATATATTCCTTTTTCCACTACTACTCTCTTAGCGCTCCAAATGTCCAGTTGCATTTTCTACAGAAAGAGTGTTCAGATCTGCTCAATCAAAAGTATGGTTTAACTCTGTTAGCTGAATGCACAGATCAGAAAGAAGTTTCACAGAATGATTCTGTGTAGTTTATATTTGGAGACATTCCTTTTTCCACTATTACCCTCTTAGCGCTCCGAATCTCCACTTGCATTTTCTACAGAAAGATTGTTTCAGAACGGCTCAATCAAAACTAAGGTTCAACTCTTTTAGTTGAACAAACAGAACAGAAAGAAGTTTCACACAATTCTTCTGTGTAGTTTTTATTTGTAGACATTCTTTTTCCCAATATAGGCCTCTTAGCGCTCAGAATGTCCAATTGCAGTTTCTACAGAAAGAGTGTTTCAGAATGGCTCAATCAAAAGTAAGGTTCAACTCTGTTAGTTGAATGCACAGAACAGAAAGAAGTTTCATACAATTCTTCTGTGTAGTTTATATTTGAACATATTCTCTTTTCCCCTATTACCCACTTAGCGCTACGAATGTCCAGTTGCATTTCCTACAGACAGAGTGTTTCAAAACTGCTCAATCAAAAGTATGGTTTAACTCTGTTAGCTGAATGCTCAGATCAGAAAGAAGTTTCACAGAATGCTTCTGTGTAGTTTATATTTGAATATATTCCTTTTTCCACTACTACGCTCTTAGCGCTCCAAATGTCCAGTTGCATTTTCTACAGAAAGAGTGTTCAGATCTGCTCAATCAAAAGTATGGTTTAACTCTGTTAGCTGAATGCACAGATCAGAAAGAAGTTTCACCGAATGATTCTGTGTAGTTTATATTTGAAGACATTCCTTTTTGCACTATTACCTTCTTAGCGCTCCGAATCTCCACTTGCATTTTCTACAAAAAGAGTGTTTCATAACTGCTCAATCAAAAATATGTTTTATCTCTGTTAACTGAATTTACAGATCAGAAATAAGTTTCACAGAATGCATCAGTGTAGTTTTTATTTGAAGATATTCTTTTTCCCAATGTAGGCCTCTTAGCGCTTAGCATGTCCAATTGCAGTTTCTACAGAAAGAGTGTTTCAGAACGGCTCAATCAAAAGTAAGGTTCAACTCTGTTAGTTGAATGCACAGAACAGGAAGAATTTTCACAGAATGCTACTGTGTAGTTTATATTTGAATATATTCCTTTTTCCACTATTACCCTCTTAGCGCTCCGAATGTCCACTTGCATTTTCTACAGAAAGAGTGTTCAGAACTGCGCAATCAAAAGTATGGTTTAACTCTGTTAGCTTAATGAACATATCAGAAATAAGTTTCACACAATGCTTCTGTGTAGTTTTTATTTGAAGATATTATTTTTCCCAATAGAGGCCTCTTAGCGCTCAGAATGTCCAATTGCAGTTTCTACAGAAAGAGTGTTTCAGAACGGCTCAATCAAAACTAAGGTTCAACTCTTTTAGTTGAACAAACAGAACAGAAAGTAGTTTCACACAATTCTTCTCTGTAGTTTTTATTTGTAGACATTCTTTTTCCCAATATAGGCCTCTTAGCGCTCAGAATGTCCAATTGCAGTTTCTACAGAAAGAGTGTTTCAGAACGGCTCAATCAAAAGTAAGGTTCAACTCTGTTAGTTGAATGCACAGAACAGAAAGAAGTTTCATACAATGCTTCTGTGTAGTTTATATTTGAACATATTCTTTTTTCCACTATTACCCACTTAGCGCTACGAATGTCCAGTTGCATTTTCTACAGACAGAGTGTTTCAAAACTGCTCAATCAAAAGTATGGTTTAACTCTGTTAGCTGAATGCTCAGATCAGAAAGAAGTTTCACAGAATGCTTCTGTGTAGTTTATATTTGAATATATTCCTTTTTCCACTACTACGCTCTTAGCGCTCCAAATGTCCAGTTGCATTTTCAACAGAAAGAGTGTTCAGATCTGCTCAATCAAAAGTATGGTTTAGCTCTGTTAGCTGAATGCACAGATCAGAAAGAAGTTTCACCGAATGATTCTGTGTAGTTTATATTTGAAGACATTCCTTTTTCCAGTATTACCCTCTTAGCGCTCCGAATCTCCACTTGCATTTTCTACAAAAAGAGTGTTTCATAACTGCTCAATCAAAAATATGTTTTATCTCTGTTAACTGAATTTACAGATCAGAAATAAGTTTCACAGAATGCATCTGTGTAGTTTTTATTTGAAGATATTCTTTTTCCCAATGTAGGCCTCTTAGCGCTTAGCATGTCCAATTGCAGTTTCTACAGAAAGAGTGTTTCAGAACGGCTCAATCAAAGTAAGGTTCAACTCTGTTAGCTGAATGCACAGAACAGAAAGAGTTTTCACAGAATGCTACTGTGTAGTTTATATTTGAATATATTCCTTTTTCCACTATTACCCTCTTAGCGCTCCGAATGTCCACTTGCATTTTCTACAGAAAGAGTGTTCAGAACTGCGCAATCAAAAGTGTGGTTTAACTCTGTTAGCTTAATGAACATATCAGAAATAAGTTTCACACAATGCTTCTGTGTAGTTTTTATTTGAAGGTATTATTTTTCCCAATATAGGCCTCTTAGCGCTCAGAATGTCCAATTGCAGTTTCTACAGAAAGAGTGTTTCAGAAAGGCTCAATCAAAAGTAAGGTTCAACTCTGTTAGTTGAATGCACAGAACAGAAAGAAGTTTCATACAATGCTTCTGTGTAGTTTATATTTGAACATATTCTTTTTTCCACTATTACCCACTTAGCGCTACGAATGTCCAGTTGCATTTTCTACAGACAGAGTGTTTCAAAACTGCTCAATCAAAAGTATGGTTTAACTCTGTTAGCTGAATGCTCAGATCAGAAAGAAGTTTCACAGAATGCTTCTGTGTAGTTTATATTTGAATATATTCCTTTTTCCACTACTACTCTCTTAGCGCTCCAAATGTCCAGTTGCATTTTCTACAGAAAGAGTGTTCAGATCTGCTCAATCAAAAGTATGGTTTAACTCTGTTAGCTGAATGCACAGATCAGAAAGATGTTTCACAGAATGATTCTGTGTAGTTTATATTTGGAGACATTCCTTTTTCCACTATTACCCTCTTAGCGCTCCGAATCTCCACTTGCATTTTCTACAGAAAGAGTGTTTCAGAACGGCTCAATCAAAACTAAGGTTCAACTCTTTTAGTTGAACAAACAGAACAGAAAGAAGTTTCACACAATTCTTCTGTGTAGTTTTTATTTGTAGACATTCTTTTTCCCAATATAGGCCTCTTAGCGCTCAGAATGTCCAATTGCAGTTTCTACAGAAAGAGTGTTTCAGAATGGCTCAATCAAAAGTAAGGTTCAACTCTGTTAGTTGAATGCACAGAACAGAAAGAAGTTTCATACAATTCTTCTGTGTAGTTTATATTTGAACATATTCTCTTTTCCCCTATTACCCACTTAGCGCTACGAATGTCCAGTTGCATTTCCTACAGACAGAGTGTTTCAAAACTGCTCAATCAAAAGTATGGTTTAACTCTGTTAGCTGAATGCTCAGATCAGAAAGAAGTTTCACAGAATGCTTCTGTGTAGTTTATATTTGAATATATTCCTTTTTCCACTACTACGCTCTTAGCGCTCCAAATGTCCAGTTGCATTTTCTACAGAAAGAGTGTTCAGATCTGCTCAATCAAAAGTATGGTTTAACTCTGTTAGCTGAATGCACAGATCAGAAAGAAGTTTCACCGAATGATTCTGTGTAGTTTATATTTGAAGACATTCCTTTTTCCACTATTACCTTCTTAGCGCTCCGAATCTCCACTTGCATTTTCTACAAAAAGAGTGTTTCATAACTGCTCAATCAAAAATATGTTTTATCTCTGTTAACTGAATTTACAGATCAGAAATAAGTTTCACAGAATGCATCAGTGTAGTTTTTATTTGAAGATATTCTTTTTCCCAATGTAGGCCTCTTAGCGCTTAGCATGTCCAATTGCAGTTTCTACAGAAAGAGTGTTTCAGAAAGGCTCAATCAAAAGTAAGGTTCAACTCTGTTAGTTGAATGCACAGAACAGAAAGAAGTTTCATACAATGCTTCTGTGTAGTTTATATTTGAACATATTCTTTTTTCCACTATTACCCACTTAGCGCTACGAATGTCCAGTTGCATTTTCTACAGACAGAGTGTTTCAAAACTGCTCAATCAAAAGTATGGTTTAACTCTGTTAGCTGAATGCTCAGATCAGAAAGAAGTTTCACAGAATGCTTCTGTGTAGTTTATATTTGCATATATTCCTTTTTCCACTACTACTCTCTTAGCGCTCCAAATGTCCAGTTGCATTTTCTACAGAAAGAGTGTTCAGATCTGCTCAATCAAAAGTATGGTTTAACTCTGTTAGCTGAATGCACAGATCAGAAAGAAGTTTCACAGAATGATTCTGTGTAGTTTATATTTGGAGACATTCCTTTTTCCACTATTACCCTCTTAGCGCTCCGAATCTCCACTTGCATTTTCTACAGAAAGAGTGTTTCAGAACGGCTCAATCAAAACTAAGGTTCAACTCTTTTAGTTGAACAAACAGAACAGAAAGAAGTTTCACACAATTCTTCTGTGTAGTTTTTATTTGTAGACATTCTTTTTCCCAATATAGGCCTCTTAGCGCTCAGAATGTCCAATTGCAGTTTCTACAGAAAGAGTGTTTCAGAATGGCTCAATCAAAAGTAAGGTTCAACTCTGTTAGTTGAATGCACAGAACAGAAAGAAGTTTCATACAATTCTTCTGTGTAGTTTATATTTGAACATATTCTCTTTTCCCCTATTACCCACTTAGCGCTACGAATGTCCAGTTGCATTTCCTACAGACAGAGTGTTTCAAAACTGCTCAATCAAAAGTATGGTTTAACTCTGTTAGCTGAATGCTCAGATCAGAAAGAAGTTTCACAGAATGCTTCTGTGTAGTTTATATTTGAATATATTCCTTTTTCCACTACTACGCTCTTAGCGCTCCAAATGTCCAGTTGCATTTTCTACAGAAAGAGTGTTCAGATCTGCTCAATCAAAAGTATGGTTTAACTCTGTTAGCTGAATGCACAGATCAGAAAGAAGTTTCACCGAATGATTCTGTGTAGTTTATATTTGAAGACATTCCTTTTTGCACTATTACCTTCTTAGCGCTCCGAATCTCCACTTGCATTTTCTACAAAAAGAGTGTTTCATAACTGCTCAATCAAAAATATGTTTTATCTCTGTTAACTGAATTTACAGATCAGAAATAAGTTTCACAGAATGCATCAGTGTAGTTTTTATTTGAAGATATTCTTTTTCCCAATGTAGGCCTCTTAGCGCTTAGCATGTCCAATTGCAGTTTCTACAGAAAGAGTGTTTCAGAACGGCTCAATCAAAAGTAAGGTTCAACTCTGTTAGTTGAATGCACAGAACAGGAAGAATTTTCACAGAATGCTACTGTGTAGTTTATATTTGAATATATTCCTTTTTCCACTATTACCCTCTTAGCGCTCCGAATGTCCACTTGCATTTTCTACAGAAAGAGTGTTCAGAACTGCGCAATCAAAAGTATGGTTTAACTCTGTTAGCTTAATGAACATATCAGAAATAAGTTTCACACAATGCTTCTGTGTAGTTTTTATTTGAAGATATTATTTTTCCCAATAGAGGCCTCTTAGCGCTCAGAATGTCCAATTGCAGTTTCTACAGAAAGAGTGTTTCAGAACGGCTCAATCAAAACTAAGGTTCAACTCTTTTAGTTGAACAAACAGAACAGAAAGTAGTTTCACACAATTCTTCTCTGTAGTTTTTATTTGTAGACATTCTTTTTCCCAATATAGGCCTCTTAGCGCTCAGAATGTCCAATTGCAGTTTCTACAGAAAGAGTGTTTCAGAACGGCTCAATCAAAAGTAAGGTTCAACTCTGTTAGTTGAATGCACAGAACAGAAAGAAGTTTCATACAATGCTTCTGTGTAGTTTATATTTGAACATATTCTTTTTTCCACTATTACCCACTTAGCGCTACGAATGTCCAGTTGCATTTTCTACAGACAGAGTGTTTCAAAACTGCTCAATCAAAAGTATGGTTTAACTCTGTTAGCTGAATGCTCAGATCAGAAAGAAGTTTCACAGAATGCTTCTGTGTAGTTTATATTTGAATATATTCCTTTTTCCACTACTACGCTCTTAGCGCTCCAAATGTCCAGTTGCATTTTCAACAGAAAGAGTGTTCAGATCTGCTCAATCAAAAGTATGGTTTAGCTCTGTTAGCTGAATGCACAGATCAGAAAGAAGTTTCACCGAATGATTCTGTGTAGTTTATATTTGAAGACATTCCTTTTTCCAGTATTACCCTCTTAGCGCTCCGAATCTCCACTTGCATTTTCTACAAAAAGAGTGTTTCATAACTGCTCAATCAAAAATATGTTTTATCTCTGTTAACTGAATTTACAGATCAGAAATAAGTTTCACAGAATGCATCTGTGTAGTTTTTATTTGAAGATATTCTTTTTCCCAATGTAGGCCTCTTAGCGCTTAGCATGTCCAATTGCAGTTTCTACAGAAAGAGTGTTTCAGAACGGCTCAATCAAAGTAAGGTTCAACTCTGTTAGCTGAATGCACAGAACAGAAAGAGTTTTCACAGAATGCTACTGTGTAGTTTATATTTGAATATATTCCTTTTTCCACTATTACCCTCTTAGCGCTCCGAATGTCCACTTGCATTTTCTACAGAAAGAGTGTTCAGAACTGCGCAATCAAAAGTGTGGTTTAACTCTGTTAGCTTAATGAACATATCAGAAATAAGTTTCACACAATGCTTCTGTGTAGTTTTTATTTGAAGGTATTATTTTTCCCAATATAGGCCTCTTAGCGCTCAGAATGTCCAATTGCAGTTTCTACAGAAAGAGTGTTTCAGAAAGGCTCAATCAAAAGTAAGGTTCAACTCTGTTAGTTGAATGCACAGAACAGAAAGAAGTTTCATACAATGCTTCTGTGTAGTTTATATTTGAACATATTCTTTTTTCCACTATTACCCACTTAGCGCTACGAATGTCCAGTTGCATTTTCTACAGACAGAGTGTTTCAAAACTGCTCAATCAAAAGTATGGTTTAACTCTGTTAGCTGAATGCTCAGATCAGAAAGAAGTTTCACAGAATGCTTCTGTGTAGTTTATATTTGAATATATTCCTTTTTCCACTACTACTCTCTTAGCGCTCCAAATGTCCAGTTGCATTTTCTACAGAAAGAGTGTTCAGATCTGCTCAATCAAAAGTATGGTTTAACTCTGTTAGCTGAATGCACAGATCAGAAAGAAGTTTCACAGAATGATTCTGTGTAGTTTATATTTGGAGACATTCCTTTTTCCACTATTACCCTCTTAGCGCTCCGAATCTCCACTTGCATTTTCTACAGAAAGAGTGTTTCAGAACGGCTCAATCAAAACTAAGGTTCAACTCTTTTAGTTGAACAAACAGAACAGAAAGAAGTTTCACACAATTCTTCTGTGTAGTTTTTATTTGTAGACATTCTTTTTCCCAATATAGGCCTCTTAGCGCTCAGAATGTCCAATTGCAGTTTCTACAGAAAGAGTGTTTCAGAATGGCTCAATCAAAAGTAAGGTTCAACTCTGTTAGTTGAATGCACAGAACAGAAAGAAGTTTCATACAATTCTTCTGTGTAGTTTATATTTGAACATATTCTCTTTTCCCCTATTACCCACTTAGCGCTACGAATGTCCAGTTGCATTTCCTACAGACAGAGTGTTTCAAAACTGCTCAATCAAAAGTATGGTTTAACTCTGTTAGCTGAATGCTCAGATCAGAAAGAAGTTTCACAGAATGCTTCTGTGTAGTTTATATTTGAATATATTCCTTTTTCCACTACTACGCTCTTAGCGCTCCAAATGTCCAGTTGCATTTTCTACAGAAAGAGTGTTCAGATCTGCTCAATCAAAAGTATGGTTTAACTCTGTTAGCTGAATGCACAGATCAGAAAGAAGTTTCACCGAATGATTCTGTGTAGTTTATATTTGAAGACATTCCTTTTTCCACTATTACCTTCTTAGCGCTCCGAATCTCCACTTGCATTTTCTACAAAAAGAGTGTTTCATAACTGCTCAATCAAAAATATGTTTTATCTCTGTTAACTGAATTTACAGATCAGAAATAAGTTTCACAGAATGCATCAGTGTAGTTTTTATTTGAAGATATTCTTTTTCCCAATGTAGGCCTCTTAGCGCTTAGCATGTCCAATTGCAGTTTCTACAGAAAGAGTGTTTCAGAACGGCTCAATCAAAAGTAAGGTTCAACTCTGTTAGTTGAATGCACAGAACAGGAAGAATTTTCACAGAATGCTACTGTGTAGTTTATATTTGAATATATTCCTTTTTCCACTATTACCCTCTTAGCGCTCCGAATGTCCACTTGCATTTTCTACAGAAAGAGTGTTCAGAACTGCGCAATCAAAAGTATGGTTTAACTCTGTTAGCTTAATGAACATATCAGAAATAAGTTTCACACAATGCTTCTGTGTAGTTTTTATTTGAAGATATTATTTTTCCCAATAGAGGCCTCTTAGCGCTCAGAATGTCCAATTGCAGTTTCTACAGAAAGAGTGTTTCAGAACGGCTCAATCAAAAGTAAGGTTCAACTCTGTTAGTTGAATGCACAGAACAGAAAGAAGTTTCATACAATGCTTCTGTGTAGTTTATATTTGAACATATTCTTTTTTCCACTATTACCCACTTAGCGCTACGAATGTCCAGTTGCATTTTCTACAGACAGAGTGTTTCAAAACTGCTCAATCAAAAGTATGTTTTAACTCTGTTAGCTGAATGCTCAGATCAGAAAGAAGTTTCACAGAATGCTTCTGTGTAGTTTATATTTGAATATATTCCTTTTTCCACTACTACTCTCTTAGCGCTCCAAATGTCCAGTTGCATTTTCTACAGAAAGAGTGTTCAGATCTGCTCAATCAAAAGTATGGTTTAACTCTGTTAGCTGAATGCACAGATCAGAAAGAAGTTTCACAGAATGATTCTGTGTAGTTTATATTTGGAGACATTCCTTTTTCCACTATTACCCTCTTAGCCCTCCGAATCTCCACTTGCATTTTCTACAGAAAGAGTGTTTCAGAACGGCTCAATCAAAATTAAGGTTCAACTCTTTTAGTTGAACAAATAGAACAGAAAGAAGTTTCACACAATTCTTCTGTGTAGTTTTTATTTTTAGACATTGTTTTTCCCAATATAGGCCTCTTAGCGCTCAGAATGTCCAATTGCAGTTTCTACAGAAAGAGTGTTTCAGAACGGCTCAATCAAATTAAGGTTCAACTCTGTTAGTTGAATGCACAGAACAGAAAGAAGTTTCATACAATGCTTCTGTGTAGTTTATATTTGAACATATTCTTTTTTCCACTATTACCCACTTAGCGATACGAATGTCCAGTTGCATTTTCTACAGACAGAGTGTTTCAAAACTGCTCAATCAAAAGTATGGTTTAACTCTGTTAGCTGAATGCTCAGATCAGAAAGAAGTTTCACAGAATGCTTCTGTGTAGTTTATATTTGAATATATTCCTTTTTCCACTACTACGCTCTTAGCGCTCCAAATGTCCAGTTGCATTTTCTACAGAAAGAGTGTTCAGATCTGCTCAATCAAAAGTATGGTTTAACTCTGTTAGCTGAATGCACAGATCAGAAAGAAGTTTCACCGAATGATTCTGTGTAGTTTATATTTGAAGACATTCCTTTTTCCACTATTACCCTCTTAGCGCTCCGAATCTCCACTTGCATTTTCTACAAAAAGAGTGTTTCATAACTGCTCAATCAAAAATATGTTTTATCTCTGTTAACTGAATTTACAGATCAGAAATAAGTTTCACAGAATGCATCTGTGTAGTTTTTATTTGAAGATATTCTTTTTCCCAATGTAGGCCTCTTAGCGCTTAGCATGTCCAATTGCAGTTTCTACAGAAAGAGTGTTTCAGAACGGTTCAATCAAAAGTAAGGTTCAACTCTGTTACTTGAATGCACAGAACAGAAAGAATTTTCACAGAATGCTACTGTGTAGTTTATATTTGAATATATTCCTTTTTCCACTATTACCCTCTTAGCGCTCCGAATGTCCACTTGCATTTTCTACAGAAAGAGTGTTTAGAACTGCGCAATCAAAAGTATGGTTTAACTCTGTTAGCTTAATGAACATATCAGAAATAAGTTTCACACAATGCTTCTGTGTAGTTTTTATTTGAAGATATTATTTTTCCCAATAGAGGCCTCTTAGCGCTCAGAATGTCCAATTGCAGTTTCTACAGAAAGAGTGTTTCAGAAAGGCTCAATCAAAAGTAAGGTTCAACTCTGTTAGTTGAATGCACAGAACAGAAAGAAGTTTCATACAATGCTTCTGTGTAGTTTATATTTGAACATATTCTTTTTTCCACTATTACCCACTTAGCGCTACGAATGTCCAGTTGCATTTTCTACAGAGAGATTGTTTCAAAACTGCTCAATCAAAAGTATGGTTTAAATCTGTTAGCTGAATGCTCAGATCAGAAAGAAGTTTCACAGAATGCTTCTGGGTAGTTTATATTTGAATATATTCCTTTTTCCACTACTACTCTCTTAGCGCTCCAAATGTCCAGTTGCATTTTCTACAGAAAGAGTGTTCAGATCTGCTTAATCAAAAGTATGGTTTAACTCTGTTAGCTGAATGCACAGATCAGAAAGAAGTTTCACAGAATGATTCTGTGTAGTTTATATTTGGAGACATTCCTTTTTCCACTATTACCCTCTTAGCGCTCCGAATCTCCTCTTGCATTTTCTACAGAAAGAGTGTTTCAGAACGGCTCAATCAAAACTAAGGTTCAACTCTTTTAGTTGAACAAACAGAACAGAAAGAAGTTTCACACAATTCTTCTGTGTAGTTTTTATTTGTAGACATTCTTTTTCCCAATATAGGCCGCTTAGCGCTCAGAATGTCCAATTGCAGTTTCTACAGAAAGAGTGTTTCAGAACGGCTCAATCAAAAGTAAGGTTCAACTCTGTTAGTTGAATGCACAGAACAGAAAGAAGTTTCATACAATGCTTCTGTGTAGTTTATATTTGAACATATTCTTTTTTCCACTATTACCCACTTAGCGCTACGAATGTCCAGTTGCATTTTCTACAGACAGAGTGTTTCAAAACTGCTCAATCAAAAGTATGGTTTAACTCTGTTAGCTGAATGCCCAGATCAGAAAGAAGTTTCACAGAATGTTTCTGTGTAGTTTATATTTGAATATATTCCTTTTTCCACTACTACTCTCTTAGCGCTCCAAATGTCCAGTTGCATTTTCTACAGAAAGAGTGTTCAGATCTGCTCAATCAAAAGTATGGTTTAACTCTGTTAGCTGAATGCACAGATCAGAAAGAAGTTTCACAGAATGATTCTGTGTAGTTTATATTAGGAGACATTCCTTTTTCCACTATTACCCTCTTAGCGCTCCGAATCTCCACTTGCATTTTCTACAAAAAGAGTGTTTCATAACTGCTCAATCAAAAATATGTTTTATCTCTGTTAACTGAATTTACAGATCAGAAATAAGTTTCACAGAATGCATCTGTGTAGTTTTTATTTGAAGATATTCTTTTTCCCAATGTAGGCCTCTTAGCGCTTAGCATGTCCAATTGCAGTTTCTACAGAAAGAGTGTTTCAGAACGGCTCAATCAAAAGTAAGGTTCAACTCTGTTACTTGAATGCACAGAACAGAAAGTATTTTCACAGAATGCTACTGTGTAGTTTATATTTGAATATATTCCTTTTTCCACTATTACCCTCTTAGCGCTCCGAATGTCCACTTGCATTTTCTACAGAAAGAGTGTTTAGAACTGCGCAATAAAAAGTATGGTTTAACTCTGTTAGCTTAATGAACATATCAGAAATAAGTTTCACACAATGCTTCTGTGTAGTTTTTATTTAAAGATATTATTTTTCCCAATAGAGGCCTCTTAGCGCTCAGAATGTCCAATTGCAGTTTCTACAGAAAGAGTGTTTCAGAAAGGCTCAATCAAAAGTAAGGTTCAACTCTGTTAGTTGAATGCACAGAACAGAAAGAAGTTTCATACAATGCTTCTGTGTAGTTTATATTTGAACATATTCTTTTTTCCACTATTACCCACTTAGCGCTACGAATGTCCAGTTGCATTTTCTACAGAGAGATTGTTTCAAAACTGCTCAATCAAAAGTATGGTTTAAATCTGTTAGCTGAATGCTCAGATCAGAAAGAAGTTTCACAGAATGCTTCTGGGTAGTTTATATTTGAATATATTCCTTTTTCCACTACTACTCTCTTAGCGCTCCAAATGTCCAGTTGCATTTTCTACAGAAAGAGTGTTCAGATCTGCTTAATCAAAAGTATGGTTTAACTCTGTTAGCTGAATGCACAGATCAGAAAGAAGTTTCACAGAATGATTCTGTGTAGTTTATATTTGGAGACATTCCTTTTTCCACTATTACCCTCTTAGCGCTCCGAATCTCCTCTTGCATTTTCTACAGAAAGAGTGTTTCAGAACGGCTCAATCAAAACTAAGTTTCAACTCTTTTAGTTGAACAAACAGAACAGAAAGAAGTTTCACACAATTCTTCTGTGTAGTTTTTATTTGTAGACATTCTTTTTCCCAATATAGGCCTCTTAGCGCTCAGAATGTCCAATTGCAGTTTCTACAGAAAGAGTGTTTCAGAACGGCTCAATCAAAAGTAAGGTTCAACTCTGTTAGTTGAATGCACAGAACAGAAAGAAGTTTCATACAATGCTTCTGTGTAGTTTATATTTGAACATATTCTTTTTTCCACTATTACCCACTTAGCGATACGAATGTCCAGTTGCATTTTCTACAGACAGAGTGTTTCAAAACTGCTCAATCAAAAGTATGGTTTAACTCTGTTAGCTGAATGCTCAGTTCAGAAAGAAGTTTCACAGAATGCTTCTGTGTAGTTTATATTTGAATATATTCCTTTTTCCACTACTACTCTCTTAGCGCTCCAAATGTCCAGTTGCATTTTCTACAGAAAGAGTGTTCAGATCTGCTCAATCAAAAGTATGGTTTAACTCTGTTAGCTGAATGCACAGATCAGAAAGAAGTTTCACAGAATGATTCTGTGTAGTTTATATTTGGAGACATTCCTTTTTCCACTATTACCCTCTTAGCGCTCCGAATCTCCACTTGCATTTTCTACAGAAAGACTGTTACAGAACGGCTCAATCAAAACTAAGGTTCAACTCTTTTAGTTGAACAAACAGAACAGAAAGAAGTTTCACACAATTCTTCTGTGTAGTTTTTATTTGTAGACATTCTTTTTCCCAATATAGGCCTCTTAGCGCTCAGAATGTCCAATTGCAGTTTCTACAGAAAGACTGTTTCAGAACGGCTCAATCAAAAGTAAGGTTCAACTCTGTTAGTTGAATGCACAGAACAGAAAGAAGTTTCATACAATGCTTCTGTGTAGTTTATATTTGAACATATTATTTTTTCCACTATTACCCACTTAGCGCTACGAATGTCCAGTTGCATTTTCTACAGACAGAGTGTTTCAAAACTGCTCAATCAAAAGTATGGTTTAACTCTGTTAGCTGAATGCTCAGATCAGAAAGAAGTTTCACAGAATGATTCTGTGTAGTTTATATTTGGAGACATTCCTTTTTCCACTATTACCCTCTTAGCGCTCCGAATCTCCACTTGCATTTTCAACAGAAAGAGTGCTCAGATCTGCTCAATCAAAAGTACGGTTTAACTCTGTTAGCTGAATGCACAGATCAGAAAGAAGTTTCACGAATGATTCTGTGTAGATTATATTTGAAGACATTCCTTTTTCCACTATTACCCTCTTAGCGCTCCGAATCTCCACTTGCATTTTCTACAAAAAGAGTGTTTCATAACTGCTCAATCAAAAATATGTTTTATCTCTGTTAACTGAATTTACAGATCAGAAATAAGTTTCACAGAATGCATCTGTGTAGTTTTTATTTGAAGATATTCTTTTTCCCAATGTAGGCCTCTTAGCGCTTAGCATGTCCAATTGCAGTTTCTACAGAAAGAGTGTTTCAGAACGGCTCAATCAAAGTAAGGTTCAACTCTGTTAGCTGAATGCACAGAACAGAAAGAGTTTTCACAGAATGCTACTGTGTAGTTTATATTTGAATATATTCCTTTTTCCACTATTACCCTCTTAGCGCTCCGAATGTCCACTTGCATTTTCTACAGAAAGAGTGTTCAGAACTGCGCAATCAAAAGTGTGGTTTAACTCTGTTAGCTTAATGAACATATCAGAAATAAGTTTCACACAATGCTTCTGTGTAGTTTTTATTTGAAGATATTATTTTTCCCAATATAGGCCTCTTAGCGCTCAGAATGTCCAATTGCAATTTCTACAGAAAGAGTGTTTCAGAAAGGCTCAATCAAAAGTAAGGTTCAACTCTGTTAGTTGAATGCACAGAACAGAAAGAAGTTTCATACAATGCTTCTGTGTAGTTTATATTTGAACATATTCTTTTTTCCACTATTACCCACTTAGCGCTACGAATGTCCAGTTGCATTTTCTACAGACAGAGTGTTTCAAAACTGCTCAATCAAAAGTATGGTTTAACTCTGTTAGCTGAATGCTCAGTTCAGAAAGAAGTTTCACAGAATGCTTCTGTGTAGTTTATATTTGAATATATTCCTTTTTCCACTACTACTCTCTTAGCGCTCCAAATGTCCAGTTGCATTTTCTACAGAAAGAGTGTTCAGATCTGCTCAATCAAAAGTATGGTTTAACTCTGTTAGCTGAATGCACAGATCAGAAAGAAGTTTCACAGAATGATTCTGTGTAGTTTATATTTGGAGACATTCCTTTTTCCACTATTACCCTCTTAGCGCTCCGAATCTCCACTTGCATTTTCTACAGAAAGACTGTTACAGAACGGCTCAATCAAAACTAAGGTTCAACTCTTTTAGTTGAACAAACAGAACAGAAAGAAGTTTCACACAATTCTTCTGTGTAGTTTTTATTTGTAGACATTCTTTTTCCCAATATAGGCCTCTTAGCGCTCAGAATGTCCAATTGCAGTTTCTACAGAAAGAGTGTTTCAGAACGGCTCAATCAAAAGTAAGGTTCAACTCTGTTAGTTGAATGCACAGAACAGAAAGAAGTTTCATACAATGCTTCTGTGTAGTTTATATTTGAACATATTCTTTTTTCCACTATTACCCACTTAGCGCTACGAATGTCCAGTTGCATTTTCTACAGACAGAGTGTTTCAAAACTGCTCAATCAAAAGTATGGTTTAACTCTGTTAGCTGAATGCCCAGATCAGAAAGAAGTTTCACAGAATGCTTCTGTGTAGTTTATATTTGAATATATTCCTTTTTCCACTACTACGCTCTTAGCGCTCCAAATGTCCAGTTGCATTTTCTACAGAAAGAGTGTTCAGATCTGCTCAATCAAAAGTATGGTTTAACTCTGTTAGCTGAATGCACAGATCAGAAAGAAGTTTCACCGAATGATTCTGTGTAGTTTATATTTGAAGACATTCCTTTTTCCACTGTTACCCTCTTAGCGCTCCGAATCTCCACTTGCATTTTCTACAAAAAGAGTGTTTCATAACTGCTCAATCAAAAATATGTTTTATATCTGTTAACTGAATTTACAGATCCGAAATAAGTTTCACAGAATGCATCTGTGTAGTTTTATTTGAAGATATTCTTTTTCCCAATGTAGGCCTCTTAGCGCTTAGCATGTCCAATTGCAGTTTCTATAGAAAGAGTGTTTCAGAACGGCTCAATCAAAAGTAAGGTTCAACTCTGTTAGTTGAATGCACAGAACAGAAAGAGTTTTCACAGAATGCTACTGTGTAGTTTATATTTGAATATATTCCTTTTTCCACTATTACCCTCTTAGCGCTCCGAATGTCCACTTGCATTTTCTACAGTAAGAGTGTTCAGAACTGCGCAATCAAAAGTATGGTTTAACTCTGTTAGCTTAATGAACATATCAGAAATAAGTTTCACACAATGCTTCTGTGTAGTTTTTATTTGAAGATATTATTTTTCCCAATAGAGGCCTCTTAGCGCTCAGAATGTCCAATTGCAGTTTCTACAGAAAGAGTTTTTCAGAAAGGCTCAATCAAAAGTAAGGTTCAACTCTGTTAGTTGAATGCACAGAACAGAAAGAAGTTTCATACAATGCTTCTGTGTAATTTATATTTGAACATATTCTTTTTTCCACTATTACCCACTTAGCGCTACGAATGTCCAGTTGCATTTTCTACAGACAGAGTGTTTCAAAACTGCTCAATCAAAAGTATGGTTTAACTCTGTTAGCTGAATGCTCAGATCAGAAAGAAGTTTCACAGAATGCTTCTGTGTAGTTTATATTTGAATATATTCCTTTTTCCACTACTACTCTCTTAGCGCTCCAAATGTCCAGTTGCATTTTCTACAGAAGGAGTGTTCAGATCTGCTCAATCAAAAGTATGGTTTAACTCTGTTAGCTGAATGCACAGATCAGAAAAAAGTTTCACAGAATGATTCTGTGTAGTTTATATTTGGAGACATTCCTTTTTCCACTATTACCCTCTTAGCGCTCCGAATCTCCACTTGCATTTTCTACAGAAAGAGTGTTTCAGAACGGCTCAATCAAATCTAAGGTTCAACTCTTTTAGTTGAACAAACAGAACAGAAAGAAGTTTCACACAATTCTTCTGTGTAGTTTTTATTTGTAGACATTCTTTTTCCCAATATAGGCCTCTTAGCGCTCAGAATGTCCAATTGCAGTTTCTACAGAAAGAGTGTTTCAGAACGGCTCAATCAAAAGTAAGGTTCAACTCTGTTAGTTGAATGCACAGAACAGAAAGAAGTTTCATACAATGCTTCTGGGTAGTTTATATTTGAACATATACTTTTTTCCACTATTACCCACTTAGCGCTACGAATGTCCAGTTGCATTTTCTACAGACAGAGTGTTTCAAAACTGCTCAATCAAAAGTATGGTTTAACTCTGTTAGCTGAATGCTCAGATCAGAAAGAAGTTTCACAGAATGCTTCTGTGTAGTTTATATTTGAATATATTCCTTTTTCCACTACTACGCTCTTAGCGCTCCAAATGTCCAGTTGCATTTTCTACAGAAAGAGTGTTCAGATCTGCTCAATCAAAAGTATGGTTTAACTCTGTTAGCTGAATGCACAGATCAGAAAGATGTTTCACAGAATGATTCTGTGTAGTTTATATTTGGAGACATTCCTTTTTCCACTATTACCCTCTTAGCGCTCCGAATCTCCACTTGCATTTTCAACAGAAAGAGTGTTCTGATCTGCTCAATCAAAAGTACGGTTTAACTCTGTTAGCTGAATGCACAGATCAGAAAGAAGTTTCACGAATGATTCTGTGTAGTTTATATTTGAAGACATTCCTTTTTCCACTATTACCCTCTTAGCGCTCCGAATCTCCACTTGCACTTTCTACAAAAAGAGTGTTTCATAACTGCTCAATCAAAAATATGTTTTATCTCTGTTAACTGAATTTACAGATCAGAAATAAGTTTCACAGAATGCATCTGTGTAGTTTTTATTTGAAGATATTCTTTTTCCCAATGTAGGCCTCTTAGCGCTTAGCATGTCCAATTGCAGTTTCTACAGAAAGAGTGTTTCAGAACGGCTCAATCAAAGTAAGGTTCAACTCTGTTAGCTGAATGCACAGAACAGAAAGAGTTTTCACAGAATGCTACTGTGTAGTTTATATTTGAATATATTCCTTTTTCCACTATTACCCTCTTAGCGCTCCGAATGTCCACTTGCATTTTCTACAGAAAGAGTGTTCAGAACTGCGCAATCAAAAGTATGGTTTAACTCTGTTAGCTTAATGAACATATCAGAAATAAGTTTCACACAATGCTTCTGTGTGGTTTTTATTTGAAGATATTATTTTTCCCAATATAGGCCTCTTAGCGCTCAGAATGTCCAATTGCAGTTTCTACAGAAAGAGTTTTTCAGAAAGGCTCAATCAAAAGTAAGGTTCAACTCTGTTAGTTGAATGCACAGAACAGAAAGAAGTTTCATACAATGCTTCTGTGTAGTTTATATTTGAACATATTCTTTTTTCCACTATTACCCACTTAGTGCTACGAATGTCCAGTTGCATTTTCTACAGACAGAGTGTTTCAAAACTGCTCAATCAAAAGTATGGTTTAACTCTGTTAGCTGAATGCTCAGTTCAGAAAGAAGTTTCACAGAATGCTTCTGTGTAGTTTATATTTGAATATATTCCTTTTTCCACTACTACTCTCTTAGCGCTCCAAATGTCCAGTTGCATTTTCTACAGAAAGAGTGTTCAGATCTGCTCAATCAAAAGTATGGTTTAACTCTGTTAGCTGAATGCACAGATCAGAAAGAAGTTTCACAGAATGATTCTGTGTAGTTTATATTTGGAGACATTCCTTTTTCCACTATTACCCTCTTAGCGCTCCGAATCTCCACTTGCATTTTCTACAGAAAGACTGTTACAGAACGGCTCAATCAAAACTAAGGTTCAACTCTTTTAGTTGAACAAACAGAACAGAAAGAAGTTTCACACAATTCTTCTGTGTAGTTTTTATTTGTAGACATTCTTTTTCCCAATATAGGCCTCTTAGCGCTCAGAATGTCCAATTGCAGTTTCTACAGAAAGAGTGTTTCAGAACGGCTCAATCAAAAGTAAGGTTCACTTCTGTTAGTTGAATGCACAGAACAGAAAGAAGTTTCATACAATGCTTCTGTGTAGTTTATATTTGAACATATTCTTTTTTCCACTATTACCCACTTAGCGCTACGAATGTCCAGTTGCATTTTCTACAGACAGAGTGTTTCAAAACTGCTCAATCAAAAGAATGGTTTAACTCTGTTAGCTGAATGCACAGATCAGAAAGAAGTTTCACCGAATGATTCTGTGTAGTTTATATTTGAAGACATTCCTTTTTCCACTGTTACCCTCTTAGCGCTCCGAATCTCCACTTGCATTTTCTACAAAAAGAGTGTTTCATAACTGCTCAATCAAAAATATGTTTTATATCTGTTAACTGAATTTACAGATCAGAAATAAGTTTCACAGAATGCATCTGTGTACTTTTTATTTGAAGATATTCTTTTTCCCAATGTAGGCCTCTTAGCGCTTAGCATGTCCAATTGCAGTTTCTACAGAAAGAGTGTTTCAGAACGGCTCAATCAAAAGTAAGGTTCAACTCTGTTAGTTGAATGCACAGAACAGAAAGAATTTTCACAGAATGCTACTGTGTAGTTTATATTTGAATATATTCCTTTTTCCACTATTACCCTCTTAGCGCTCCGAATGTCCACTTGCATTTTCTACAGAAAGAGTGTTCAGAACTGCGCAATCAAAAGTATGGTTTAACTCTGTTAGCTTAATGAACATATCAGAAATAAGTTTCACACAATGCTTCTGCGTAGTTTTTATTTGAAGATATTATTTTTCCCAATAGAGGCCTCTTAGCGCTCAGAATGTCCAATTGCAGTTTCTACAGAAAGAGTGTTTCAGAAAGGCTCAATCAAATGTAAGGTTCAACTCTGTTAGTTGAATGCACAGAGCAGAAAGAAGTTTCATACAATGCTTCTGTGTAGTTTATATTTGAACATATTCTTTTTTCCACTATTACCCACTTAGCGCTACGAATGTCCAGTTGCATTTTCTACAGACAGAGTGTTTCAAAACTGCTCAATCAAAAGTATGGTTTAACTCTGTAAGCTGAATGCTCAGATCAGAAAGAAGTTTCACAGAATGCTTCTGTGTAGTTTATATTTGAATATATTCCTTTTTCCACTACTACTCTCTTAGCGCTCCAAATGTCCAGTTGCATTTTCTACAGAAAGAGTGTTCAGATCTGCTCAATCAAAATTATGGTTTAACTCTGTTAGCTGAATGCACAGATCAGAAAGAAGTTTCACAGAATGATTCTGTGTAGTTTATATTTGGAGACATTTCTTTTTCCACTATTACCCTCTTAGCGCTCCGAATCTCCACTTGCATTTTCTACAGAAAGACTGTTACAGAACGGCTCAATCAAAACTAAGGTTCAACTCTTTTAGTTGAACAAACAGAACAGAAAGAAGTTTCACACAATTCTTCTGTGTAGTTTTTATTTGTAGACATTCTTTTTCCCAATATAGGCCTCTTAGCGCTGAGAATGTCCAATTGCAGTTTCTACAGAAAGAGTGTTTCAGAACGGCTCAATCAAAAGTAAGGTTCAACTCTGTTAGTTGAATGCACAGAACAGAAAGAAGTTTCATACAATGCTTCTGTGTAGTTTATATTTGAACATATTCTTTTTTCCACTATTACCAACTTAGCGCTACGAATGTCCAGTTGCATTTTCTACAGACAGAGTGTTTCAAAACTACTCAATCAAAAGTATGGTTTAACTCTGTTAGCTGAATGCTCAGATCAGAAAGAAGTTTCACAGAATGCTTCTGTGTAGTTTATATTTGAATATATTCCTTTTTCCACTACTACGCTCTTAGCGCTCCAAATGTCCAGTTGCATTTTCAACAGAAAGAGTGTTCAGATCTGCTCAATAAAAGTATGGTTTAACTCTGTTAGCTGAATGCACAGATCAGAAAGAAGTTTCACAGAATGATTCTGTGTAGTTTATATTTGGAGACATTCCTTTATCCACTATTACTCTCTTAGCGCTCCGAATCTCCACTTGCATTTTCTACAGAAAGACTGTTACAGAACGGCTCAATCAAAACTAAGGTTCAACTCTTTTAGTTGAACAAACAGAACAGAAAGAAGTTTCACACAATTCTTCTGTGTAGTTTTTATTTGTAGACATTCTTTTTCCCAATATAGGCCTCTTAGCGCTCAGAATGTCCAATTGCAGTTTCTACAGAAAGAGTGTTTCAGAACGGCTCAATCAAAAGTAAGGTTCAACTCTGTTAGTTGAATGCACAGAACAGAAAGAAGTTTCATACAATGCTTCTGTGTAGTTTATATTTGAACATATTCTTTTTTCCACTATTACCCACTTAGCGCTACGAATGTCCAGTTGCATTTTCTACAGACAGAGTGTTTCAAAACTGCTCAATCAAAAGTATGGTTTAACTCTGTTAGCTGAATGCCCAGATCAGAAAGAAGTTTCACAGAATGCTTCTGTGTAGTTTATATTTGAATATATTCCTTTTTCCACTACTACGCTCTTAGCGCTCCAAATGTCCAGTTGCATTTTCTACAGAAAGAGTGTTCAGATCTGCTCAATCAAAAGTATGGTTTAACTCTGTTAGCTGAATGCACAGATCAGAAAGAAGTTTCACCGAATGATTCTGTGTAGTTTATATTTGAAGACATTCCTTTTTCCACTGTTACCCTCTTAGCGCTCCGAATCTCCACTTGCATTTTCTACAAAAAGAGTGTTTCATAACTGCTCAATCAAAAATATGTTTTATATCTGTTAACTGAATTTACAGATCCGAAATAAGTTTCACAGAATGCATCTGTGTAGTTTTATTTGAAGATATTCTTTTTCCCAATGTAGGCCTCTTAGCGCTTAGCATGTCCAATTGCAGTTTCTATAGAAAGAGTGTTTCAGAACGGCTCAATCAAAAGTAAGGTTCAACTCTGTTAGTTGAATGCACAGAACAGAAAGAGTTTTCACAGAATGCTACTGTGTAGTTTATATTTGAATATATTCCTTTTTCCACTATTACCCTCTTAGCGCTCCGAATGTCCACTTGCATTTTCTACAGTAAGAGTGTTCAGAACTGCGCAATCAAAAGTATGGTTTAACTCTGTTAGCTTAATGAACATATCAGAAATAAGTTTCACACAATGCTTCTGTGTAGTTTTTATTTGAAGATATTATTTTTCCCAATAGAGGCCTCTTAGCGCTCAGAATGTCCAATTGCAGTTTCTACAGAAAGAGTTTTTCAGAAAGGCTCAATCAAAAGTAAGGTTCAACTCTGTTAGTTGAATGCACAGAACAGAAAGAAGTTTCATACAATGCTTCTGTGTAATTTATATTTGAACATATTCTTTTTTCCACTATTACCCACTTAGCGCTACGAATGTCCAGTTGCATTTTCTACAGACAGAGTGTTTCAAAACTGCTCAATCAAAAGTATGGTTTAACTCTGTTAGCTGAATGCTCAGATCAGAAAGAAGTTTCACAGAATGCTTCTGTGTTGTTTATATTTGAATATATTCCTTTTTCCACTACTACTCTCTTAGCGCTCCAAATGTCCAGTTGCATTTTCTACAGAAGGAGTGTTCAGATCTGCTCAATCAAAAGTATTTTTTAACTCTGTTAGCTGAATGCACAGATCAGAAAAAAGTTTCACAGAATGATTCTGTGTAGTTTATATTTGGAGACATTCCTTTTTCCACTATTACCCTCTTAGCGCTCCGAATCTCCACTTGCATTTTCTACAGAAAGAGTGTTTCAGAACGGCTCAATCAAATCTAAGGTTCAACTCTTTTAGTTGAACAAACAGAACAGAAAGAAGTTTCACACAATTCTTCTGTGTAGTTTTTATTTGTAGACATTCTTTTTCCCAATATAGGCCTCTTAGCGCTCAGAATGTCCAATTGCAGTTTCTACAGAAAGAGTGTTTCAGAACGGCTCAATCAAAAGTAAGGTTCAACTCTGTTAGTTGAATGCACAGAACAGAAAGAAGTTTCATACAATGCTTCTGTGTAGTTTATATTTGAACATATACTTTTTTCCACTATTACCCACTTAGCGCTACGAATGTCCAGTTGCATTTTCTACAGACAGAGTGTTTCAAAACTGCTCAATCAAAAGTATGGTTTAACTCTGTTAGCTGAATGCTCAGATCAGAAAGAAGTTTCACAGAATGCTTCTGTGTAGTTTATATTTGAATATATTCCTTTTTCCACTACTACGCTCTTAGCGCTCCAAATGTCCAGTTGCATTTTCTACAGAAAGAGTGTTCAGATCTGCTCAATCAAAAGTATGGTTTAACTCTGTTAGCTGAATGCACAGATCAGAAAGATGTTTCACAGAATGATTCTGTGTAGTTTATATTTGGAGACATTCCTTTTTCCACTATTACCCTCTTAGCGCTCCGAATCTCCACTTGCATTTTCAACAGAAAGAGTGTTCAGATCTGCTCAATCAAAAGTACGGTTTAACTCTGTTAGCTGAATGCACAGATCAGAAAGAAGTTTCACGAATGATTCTGTGTAGTTTATATTTGAAGACATTCCTTTTTCCACTAATACCCTCTTAGCGCTCCGAATCTCCACTTGCACTTTCTACAAAAAGAGTGTTTCATAACTGCTCAATCAAAAATATGTTTTATCTCTGTTAACTGAATTTACAGATCAGAAATAAGTTTCACAGAATGCATCTGTGTAGTTTTTATTTGAAGATATTCTTTTTCCCAATGTAGGCCTCTTAGCGCTTAGCATGTCCAATTGCAGTTTCTACAGAAAGAGTGTTTCAGAACGGCTCAATCAAAAGTAAGGTTCAACTCTGTTAGCTGAATGCACAGAACAGAAAGAGTTTTCACAGAATGCTACTGTGTAGTTTATATTTGAATATATTCCTTTTTCCACTATTACCCTCTTAGCGCTCCGAATGTCCACTTGCATTTTCTACAGAAAGAGTGTTCAGAACTGCGCAATCAAAAGTATGGTTTAACTCTGTTAGCTTAATGAACATATCAGAAATAAGTTTCACACAATGCTTCTGTGTGGTTTTTATTTGAAGATATTATTTTTCCCAATATAGGCCTCTTAGCGCTCAGAATGTCCAATTGCAGTTTCTACAGAAAGAGTTTTTCAGAAAGGCTCAATCAAAAGTAAGGTTCAACTCTGTTAGTTGAATGCACAGAACAGAAAGTAGTTTCATACAATGCTTCTGTGTAGTTTATATTTGAACATATTCTTTTTTCCACTATTACCCACTTAGTGCTACGAATGTCCAGTTGCATTTTCTACAGACAGAGTGTTTCAAAACTGCTCAATCAAAAGTATGGTTTAACTCTGTTAGCTGAATGCTCAGTTCAGAAAGAAGTTTCACAGAATGCTTCTGTGTAGTTTATATTTGAATATATTCCTTTTTCCACTACTACTCTCTTAGCGCTCCAAATGTCCAGTTGCATTTTCTACAGAAAGAGTGTTCAGATCTGCTCAATCAAAAGTATGGTTTAACTCTGTTAGCTGAATGCACAGATCAGAAAGAAGTTTCACAGAATGATTCTGTGTAGTTTATATTTGGAGACATTCCTTTTTCCACTATTACCCTCTTAGCGCTCCGAATCTCCACTTGCATTTTCTACAGAAAGACTGTTACAGAACGGCTCAATCAAAACTAAGGTTCAACTCTTTTAGTTGAACAAACAGAACAGAAAGAAGTTTCACACAATTCTTCTGTGTAGTTTTTATTTGTAGACATTCTTTTTCCCAATATAGGCCTCTTAGCGCTCAGAATGTCCAATTGCAGTTTCTACAGAAAGAGTGTTTCAGAACGGCTCAATCAAAAGTAAGGTTCACTTCTGTTAGTTGAATGCACAGAACAGAAAGAAGTTTCATACAATGCTTCTGTGTAGTTTATATTTGAACATATTCTTTTTTCCACTATTACCCACTTAGCGCTACGAATGTCCAGTTGCATTTTCTACAGACAGAGTGTTTCAATACTGCTCAATCAAAAGTATGGTTTAACTCTGTTAGCTGAATGCACAGATCAGAAAGAAGTTTCACCGAATGATTCTGTGTAGTTTATATTTGAAGACATTCCTTTTTCCACTGTTACCCTCTTAGCGCTCCGAATCTCCACTTGCATTTTCTACAAAAAGAGTGTTTCATAACTGCTCAATCAAAAATATGTTTTATATCTGTTAACTGAATTTACAGATCAGAAATAAGTTTCACAGAATGCATCTGTGTAGTTTTTATTTGAAGATATTCTTTTTCCCAATGTAGGCCTCTTAGCGCTTAGCATGTCCAATTGCAGTTTCTACAGAAAGAGTGTTTCAGAACGGCTCAATCAAAAGTAAGGTTCAACTCTGTTAGTTGAATGCACAGAACAGAAAGAATTTTCACAGAATGCTACTGTGTAGTTTATATTTGAATATATTCCTTTTTCCACTATTACCCTCTTAGCGCTCCGAATGTCCACTTGCATTTTCTACAGAAAGAGTGTTCAGAACTGCGCAATCAAAAGTATGGTTTAACTCTGTTAGCTTAATGAACATATCAGAAATAAGTTTCACACAATGCTTCTGCGTAGTTTTTATTTGAAGATATTATTTTTCCCAATAGAGGCCTCTTAGCGCTCAGAATGTCCAATTGCAGTTTCTACAGAAAGAGTGTTTCAGAAAGGCTCAATCAAATGTAAGGTTCAACTCTGTTAGTTGAATGCACAGAGCAGAAAGAAGTTTCATACAATGCTTCTGTGTAGTTTATATTTGAACATATTCTTTTTTCCACTATTACCCACTTAGCGCTACGAATGTCCAGTTGCATTTTCTACAGACAGAGTGTTTCAAAACTGCTCAATCAAAAGTATGGTTTAACTCTGTAAGCTGAATGCTCAGATCAGAAAGAAGTTTCACAGAATGCTTCTGTGTAGTTTATATTTGAATATATTCCTTTTTCCACTACTACTCTCTTAGCGCTCCAAATGTCCAGTTGCATTTTCTACAGAAAGAGTGTTCAGATCTGCTCAATCAAAATTATGGTTTAACTCTGTTAGCTGAATGCACAGATCAGAAAGAAGTTTCACAGAATGATTCTGTGTAGTTTATATTTGGAGACATTCCTTTTTCCACTATTACCCTCTTAGCGCTCCGAATCTCCACTTGCATTTTCTACAGAAAGACTGTTACAGAACGGCTCAATCAAAACTAAGGTTCAACTCTTTTAGTTGAACAAACAGAACAGAAAGAAGTTTCACACAATTCTTCTGTGTAGTTTTTATTTGTAGACATTCTTTTTCCCAATATAGGCCTCTTAGCGCTCAGAATGTCCAATTGCAGTTTCTACAGAAAGAGTGTTTCAGAACGGCTCAATCAAAAGTAAGGTTCAACTCTGTTAGTTGAATGCACAGAACAGAAAGAAGTTTCATACAATGCTTCTGTGTAGTTTATATTTGAACATATTCTTTTTTCCACTATTACCAACTTAGCGCTACGAATGTCCAGTTGCATTTTCTACAGACAGAGTGTTTCAAAACTGCTCAATCAAAAGTATGGTTTAACTCTGTTAGCTGAATGCTCAGATCAGAAAGAAGTTTCACAGAATGCTTCTGTGTAGTTTATATTTGAATATATTCCTTTTTCCACTACTACGCTCTTAGCGCTCCAAATGTCCAGTTGCATTTTCAACAGAAAGAGTGTTCAGATCTGCTCAATAAAAGTATGGTTTAACTCTGTTAGCTGAATGCACAGATCAGAAAGAAGTTTCACCGAATGATTCTGTGTAGTTTATATTTGAAGACATTCCTTTTTCCACTGTTACCCTCTTAGCGCTCCGAATCTCCACTTGCATTTTCTACAAAAAGAGTGTTTCATAACTGCTCAATCAAAAATATGTTTTATATCTGTTAACTGAATTTACAGATCAGAAATAAGTTTCACAGAATGCATCTGTGTAGTTTTTATTTGAAGATATTCTTTTTCCCAATGTAGGCCTCTTAGCGCTTAGCATGTCCAATTGCAGTTTCTACAGAAAGAGTGTTTCAGAACGGCTCAATCAAAAGTAAGGTTCAACTCTGTTAGTTGAATGCACAGAACAGAAAGAATTTTCACAGAATGCTACTGTGTAGTTTATATTTGAATATATTCCTTTTTCCACTATTACCCTCTTAGCGCTCCGAATGTCCACTTGCATTTTCTACAGAAAGAGTGTTCAGAACTGCGCAATCAAAAGTATGGTTTAACTCTGTTAGCTTAATGAACATATCAGAAATAAGTTTCACACAATGCTTCTGTGTAGTTTTTATTTGAAGATATTATTTTTCCCAATAGAGGCCTCTTAGCGCTCAGAATGTCCAATTGCAGTTTCTACAGAAAGAGTGTTTCAGAAAGGCTCAATCAAATGTAAGGTTCAACTCTGTTAGTTGAATGCACAGAACAGAAAGAAGTTTCATACAATGCTTCTGTGTAGTTTATATTTGAACATATTCTTTTTTCCACTATTACCCACTTAGCGCTACGAATGTCCAGTTGCATTTTCTACAGACAGAGTGTTTCAAAACTGCTCAATCGAAAGTATGGTTTAACTCTGTTAGCTGAATGCTCAGATCAGAAAGAAGTTTCACAGAATGCTTCTGTGTAGTTTATATTTGAATATATTCCTTTTTCCACTACTACTCTCTTAGCGCTCCAAATGTCCAGTTGCATTTTCTACAGAAAGAGTGTTCAGATCTGCTCAATCAAAAGTATGGTTTAACTCTGTTAGCTGAATGCACAGATCAGAAAGAAGTTTCACAGAATGATTCTGTGTAGTTTATATTTGGAAACATTCCTTTTTCCACTATTACCCTCTTAGCGCTCCGAATCTCCACTTGCATTTTCTACAGAAAGAGTGTTTCAGAACGGCTCAATCAAAACTAAGGTTCAACTCTTTTAGTTGAACAAACAGAACAGAAAGAAGTTTCACACAATTCTTCTGTGTAGTTTTTATTTGTAGACATTCTTTTTCCCAATATAGGCCTCTTAGCCCTCAGAATGTCCAATTGCAGTTTCTACAGAAAGAGTGTTTCAGAACGGCTCAATCAAAAGTAAGGTTCAACTCTGTTAGTTGAATGCACAGAACAGAAAGAAGTTTCATACAATGCTTCTGTGTAGTTTATATTTGAACATATACTTTTTTCCACTATTACCCACTTAGCGCTACGAATGTCCAGTTGCATTTTCTACAGACAGAGTGTTTCAAAACTGCTCAATCAAAAGTATGGTTTAACTCTGTTAGCTGAATGCTCAGATCAGAAAGAAGTTTCACAGAATGCTTCTGTGTAGTTTATATTTGAATATATTCCTTTTTCCACTACTACGCTCTTAGCGCTCCAAATGTCCAGTTGCATTTTCAACAGAAAGAGTGTTCAGATCTGCTCAATCAAAAGTATGGTTTAACTCTGTTAGCTGAATGCACAGATCAGAAAGAAGTTTCACCGAATGATTCTGTGTAGTTTATATTTGAAGACATTCCTTTTTCCACTATTACCCCCTTAGCGCTCCGAATCTCCACTTGCATTTTCTACAAAAAGAGTGTTTCATAACTGCTCAATCAAAAATATGTTTTATCTCTGTTAACTGAATTTACAGATCAGAAATAAGTTTCACAGAATGCATCTGTGTAGTTTTTATTTGAAGATATTCTTTTTCCCAATGTAGGCCTCTTAGCGCTTAGCATGTCCAATTGCAGTTTCTATAGAAAGAGTGTTTCAGAACGGCTCAATCAAAAGTAAGGTTCAACTCTGTTAGTTGAATGCACAGAACAGAAAGAATTTTCACAGAATGCTACTGTGTAGTTTATATTTGAATATATTCCTTTTTCCACTATTACCCTCTTAGCGCTCCGAATGTCCACTTGCATTTTCTACAGAAAGAGTGTTCAGAACTGCGCAATCAAAAGTATGGTTTAACTCTGTTAGCTTAATGAACATATCAGAAAGAAGTTTCACACAATGCTTCTGTGTAGTTTTTATTTGAAGATATTATTTTTCCCAATAGAGGCCTCTTAGCGCTCAGAATGTCCAATTGCAGTTTCTACAGAAAGAGTTTTTCAGAAAGGCTCAATCAAATGTAAGGTTCAACTCTGTTAGTTGAATGCACAGAACAGAAAGAAGTTTCATACAATGCTTCTGTGTAGTTTATATTTGAACATATTCTTTTTTCCACTATTACCCACTTAGCGCTACGAATGTCAAGTTGCATTTTCTACAGACAGAGTGTTTCAAAACTGTTCAATCAAAAGTATGGTTTAACTCTGTTAGCTGAATGCTCAGATCAGAAAGAAGTTTCACAGAATGCTTCTGTGTAGTTTATATTTGAATATATTCCTTTTTCCACTACTACTCTCTTAGCGCTCCAAATGTCCAGTTGCATTTTCTACAGAAAGAGTGTTCAGATCTGCTCAATCAAAAGTATGGTTTAACTCTGTTAGCTGAATGCACAGATCAGAAAGAAGTTTCACAGAATGATTCTGTGTAGTTTATATTTGGAGACATTCCTTTTTCCACTATTGCCCTCTTAGCGCTCCAAATCTCCACTTGCATTTTCTACAGAAAGAGTGTTTCAGAACGGCTCAATCAAAACTAAGGTTCAACTCTTTTAGTTGAACAAACAGAACAGAAAGAAGTTTCACACAATTCTTCTGTGTAGTTTTTATTTGTAGACATTCTTTTTCCCAATATAGGCCTCTTAGCGCTCAGAATGTCCAATTGCAGTTTCTACAGAAAGAGTGTTTCAGAACGGCTCAATCAAAAGTAAGGTTCAACTCTGTTAGTTGAATGCACAGAACAGAAAGAAGTTTCATACAATGCTTCTGTGTAGTTTATATTTGAACATATACTTTTTTCCACTATTACCCACTTAGCGCTACGAATGTCCAGTTGCATTTTCTACAGACAGAGTGTTTCAAAACTGCTCAATCAAAAGTATGGTTTAACTCTGTTAGCTGAATGCTCAGATCAGAAAGAAGTTTCACAGAATGCTTCTGTGTAGTTTATATTTGAATATATTCCTTTTTCCACTACTACGCTCTTAGCGCTCCAAATGTCCAGTTGCATTTTCTACAGAAAGAGTGTTCAGATCTGCTCAATCAAAAGTATGGTTTAACTCTGTTAGCTGAATGCACAGATCAGAAAGAAGTTTCACAGAATGATTCTGTGTAGTTTATATTTGGAGACATTCCTTTTTCCACTATTACCCTCTTAGCGCTCCGAATCTCCACTTGCATTTTCTACAGAAAGACTGTTACAGAACGGCTCAATCAAAACTAAGGTTCAACTCTTTTAGTTGAACAAACAGAACAGAAAGAAGTTTCACACAATTCTTCTGTGTAGTTTTTATTTGTAGACATTCTTTTTCCCAATATAGGCCTCTTAGCGCTCAGAATGTCCAATTGCAGTTTCTACAGAAAGAGTGTTTCAGAACGGCTCAATCAAAAGTAAGGTTCAACTCTGTTAGTTGAATGCACAGAACAGAAAGAAGTTTCATACAATGCTTCTGTGTAGTTTATATTTGAACATATTCTTTTTTCCACTATTACCAACTTAGCGCTACGAATGTCCAGTTGCATTTTCTACAGACAGAGTGTTTCAAAACTGCTCAATCAAAAGTATGGTTTAACTCTGTTAGCTGAATGCTCAGATCAGAAAGAAGTTTCACAGAATGCTTCTGTGTAGTTTATATTTGAATATATTCCTTTTTCCACTACTACGCTCTTAGCGCTCCAAATGTCCAGTTGCATTTTCAACAGAAAGAGTGTTCAGATCTGCTCAATCAAAAGTATGGTTTAACTCTGTTAGCTGAATGCACAGATCAGAAAGAAGTTTCACCGAATGATTCTGTGTAGTTTATATTTGAAGACATTCCTTTTTCCACTGTTACCCTCTTAGCGCTCCGAATCTCCACTTGCATTTTCTACAAAAAGAGTGTTTCATAACTGCTCAATCAAAAATATGTTTTATATCTGTTAACTGAATTTACAGATCAGAAATAAGTTTTACAGAATGCATCTGTGTAGTTTTTATTTGAAGATATTCTTTTTCCCAATGTAGGCCTCTTAGCGCTTAGCATGTCCAATTGCAGTTTCTACAGAAAGAGTGTTTCAGAACGGCTCAATCAAAAGTAAGGTTCAACTCTGTTAGTTGAATGCACAGAACAGAAAGAATTTTCACAGAATGCTACTGTGTAGTTTATATTTGAATATATTCCTTTTTCCACTATTACCCTCTTAGCGCTCCGAATGTCCACTTGCATTTTCTACAGAAAGAGTGTTCAGAACTGCGCAATCAAAAGTATGGTTTAACTCTGTTAGCTTAATGAACATATCAGAAATAAGTTTCACACAATGCTTCTGTGTAGTTTTTATTTGAAGATATTATTTTTCCCAATAGAGGCCTCTTAGCGCTCAGAATGTCCAATTGCAGTTTCTACAGAAAGAGTGTTTCAGAAAGGCTCAATCAAATGTAAGGTTCAACTCTGTTAGTTGAATGGACAGAACAGAAGAAGTTTCATACAATGCTTCTGTGTAGTTTATATTTGAACATATTCTTTTTTCCACTATTACCCACTTAGCGCTACGAATGTCCAGTTGCATTTTCTACAGACAGAGTGTTTCAAAACTGCTCAATCAAAAGTATGGTTTAACTCTGTAAGCTGAATGCTCAGATCAGAAAGAAGTTTCACAGAATGCTTCTGTGTAGTTTATATTTGAATATATTCCTTTTTCCACTACTACTCTCTTAGCGCTCCAAATGTCCAGTTGCATTTTCTACAGAAAGAGTGTTCAGATCTGCTCAATCAAAATTATGGTTTAACTCTGTTAGCTGAATGCACAGATCAGAAAGAAGTTTCACAGAATGATTCTGTGTAGTTTATATTTGGAGACATTCCTTTTTCCACTATTACCCTCTTAGCGCTCCGAATCTCCACTTGCATTTTCTACAGAAAGACTGTTACAGAACGGCTCAATCAAAACTAAGGTTCAACTCTTTTAGTTGAACAAACAGAACAGAAAGAAGTTTCACACAATTCTTCTGTGTAGTTTTTATTTGTAGACATTCTTTTTCCCAATATAGGCCTCTTAGCGCTCAGAATGTCCAATTGCAGTTTCTACAGAAAGAGTGTTTCAGAACGGCTCAATCAAAAGTAAGGTTCAACTCTGTTAGTTGAATGCACAGAACAGAAAGAAGTTTCATACAATGCTTCTGTGTAGTTTATATTTGAACATATACTTTTTTCCACTATTACCCACTTAGCGCTACGAATGTCCAGTTGCATTTTCTACAGACAGAGTGTTTCAAAACTGCTCAATCAAAAGTATGGTTTAACTCTGTTAGCTGAATGCTCAGATCAGAAAGAAGTTTCACAGAATGCTTCTGTGTAGTTTATATTTGAATATATTCCTTTTTCCACTACTACGCTCTTAGCGCTCCAAATGTCCAGTTGCATTTTCTACAGAAAGAGTGTTCAGATCTGCTCAATCAAAAGTATGGTTTAACTCTGTTAGCTGAATGCACAGATCAGAAATAAATTTCACAGAATGATTCTGTGTAGTTTATATTTGGAGACATTCCTTTTTCCACTATTACCCTCTTAGCGCTCCGAATCTCCACTTGCATTTTCTACAGAAAGACTGTTACAGAACGGCTCAATCAAAACTAAGGTTCAACTCTTTTAGTTGAACAAACAGAACAGAAAGAAGTTTCACACAATTCTTCTGTGTAGTTTTTATTTGTAGACATTCTTTTTCCCAATATAGGCCTCTTAGCGCTCAGAATGTCCAATTGCAGTTTCTACAGAAAGAGTGTTTCAGAACGGCTCAATCAAAAGTAAGGTTCAACTCTGTTAGTTGAATGCACAGAACAGAAAGAAGTTTCATACAATGCTTCTGTGTAGTTTATATTTGAACATATTCTTTTTTCCACTATTACCAACTTAGCGCTACGAATGTCCAGTTGCATTTTCTACAGACAGAGTGTTTCAAAACTGCTCAATCAAAAGTATGGTTTAACTCTGTTAGCTGAATGCTCAGATCAGAAAGAAGTTTCACAGAATGCTTCTGTGTAGTTTATATTTGAATATATTCCTTTTTCCACTACTACGCTCTTAGCGCTCCAAATGTCCAGTTGCATTTTCAACAGAAAGAGTGTTCAGATCTGCTCAATCAAAAGTATGGTTTAACTCTGTTAGCTGAATGCACAGATCAGAAAGAAGTTTCACCGAATGATTCTGTGTAGTTTATATTTGAAGACATTCCTTTTTCCACTGTTACCCTCTTAGCGCTCCGAATCTCCACTTGCATTTTCTACAAAAAGAGTGTTTCATAACTGCTCAATCAAAAATATGTTTTATATCTGTTAACTGAATTTACAGATCAGAAATAAGTTTCACAGAATGCATCTGTGTAGTTTTTATTTGAAGATATTCTTTTTCCCAATGTAGGCCTCTTAGCGCTTAGCATGTCCAATTGCAGTTTCTACAGAAAGAGTGTTTCAGAACGGCTCAATCAAAAGTAAGGTTCAACTCTGTTAGTTGAATGCACAGAACAGAAAGAATTTTCACAGAATGCTACTGTGTAGTTTATATTTGAATATATTCCTTTTTCCACTATTACCCTCTTAGCGCTCCGAATGTCCACTTGCATTTTCTACAGAAAGAGTGTTCAGAACTGCGCAATCAAAAGTATGGTTTAACTCTGTTAGCTTAATGAACATATCAGAAATAAGTTTCACACAATGCTTCTGTGTAGTTTTTATTTGAAGATATTATTTTTCCCAATAGAGGCCTCTTAGCGCTCAGAATGTCCAATTGCAGTTTCTACAGAAAGAGTGTTTCAGAAAGGCTCAATCAAATGTAAGGTTCAACTCTGTTAGTTGAATGCACAGAACAGAAAGAAGTTTCATACAATGCTTCTGTGTAGTTTATATTTGAACATATTCTTTTTTCCACTATTACCCACTTAGCGCTACGAATGTCCAGTTGCATTTTCTACAGACAGAGTGTTTCAAAACTGCTCAATCGAAAGTATGGTTTAACTCTGTTAGCTGAATGCTCAGATCAGAAAGAAGTTTCACAGAATGCTTCTGTGTAGTTTATATTTGAATATATTCCTTTTTCCACTACTACTCTCTTAGCGCTCCAAATGTCCAGTTGCATTTTCTACAGAAAGAGTGTTCAGATCTGCTCAATCAAAAGTATGGTTTAACTCTGTTAGCTGAATGCACAGATCAGAAAGAAGTTTCACAGAATGATTCTGTGTAGTTTATATTTGGAGACATTCCTTTTTCCACTATTACCCTCTTAGCGCTCCGAATCTCCACTTGCATTTTCTACAGAAAGAGTGTTTCAGAACGGCTCAATCAAAACTAAGGTTCAACTCTTTTAGTTGAACAAACAGAACAGAAAGAAGTTTCACACAATTCTTCTGTGTAGTTTTTATTTGTAGACATTCTTTTTCCCAATATAGGCCTCTTAGCCCTCAGAATGTCCAATTGCAGTTTCTACAGAAAGAGTGTTTCAGAACGGCTCAATCAAAAGTAAGGTTCAACTCTGTTAGTTGAATGCACAGAACAGAAAGAAGTTTCATACAATGCTTCTGTGTAGTTTATATTTGAACATATACTTTTTTCCACTATTACCCACTTAGCGCTACGAATGTCCAGTTGCATTTTCTACAGACAGAGTGTTTCAAAACTGCTCAATCAAAAGTATGGTTTAACTCTGTTAGCTGAATGCTCAGATCAGAAAGAAGTTTCACAGAATGCTTCTGTGTAGTTTATATTTGAATATATTCCTTTTTCCACTACTACGCTCTTAGCGCTCCAAATGTCCAGTTGCATTTTCAACAGAAAGAGTGTTCAGATCTGCTCAATCAAAAGTATGGTTTAACTCTGTTAGCTGAATGCACAGATCAGAAAGAAGTTTCACCGAATGATTCTGTGTAGTTTATATTTGAAGACATTCCTTTTTCCACTATTACCCCCTTAGCGCTCCGAATCTCCACTTGCATTTTCTACAAAAAGAGTGTTTCATAACTGCTCAATCAAAAATATGTTTTATCTCTGTTAACTGAATTTACAGATCAGAAATAAGTTTCACAGAATGCATCTGTGTAGTTTTTATTTGAAGATATTCTTTTTCCCAATGTAGGCCTCTTAGCGCTTAGCATGTCCAATTGCAGTTTCTATAGAAAGAGTGTTTCAGAACGGCTCAATCAAAAGTAAGGTTCAACTCTGTTAGTTGAATGCACAGAACAGAAAGAATTTTCACAGAATGCTACTGTGTAGTTTATATTTGAATATATTCCTTTTTCCACTATTACCCTCTTAGCGCTCCGAATGTCCACTTGCATTTTCTACAGAAAGAGTGTTCAGAACTGCGCAATCAAAAGTATGGTTTAACTCTGTTAGCTTAATGAACATATCAGAAAGAAGTTTCACACAATGCTTCTGTGTAGTTTTTATTTGAAGATATTATTTTTCCCAATAGAGGCCTCTTAGCGCTCAGAATGTCCAATTGCAGTTTCTACAGAAAGAGTTTTTCAGAAAGGCTCAATCAAATGTAAGGTTCAACTCTGTTAGTTGAATGCACAGAACAGAAAGAAGTTTCATACAATGCTTCTGTGTAGTTTATATTTGAACATATTCTTTTTTCCACTATTACCCACTTAGCGCTACGAATGTCAAGTTGCATTTTCTACAGACAGAGTGTTTCAAAACTGTTCAATCAAAAGTATGGTTTAACTCTGTTAGCTGAATGCTCAGATCAGAAAGAAGTTTCACAGAATGCTTCTGTGTAGTTTATATTTGAATATATTCCTTTTTCCACTACTACTCTCTTAGCGCTCCAAATGTCCAGTTGCATTTTCTACAGAAAGAGTGTTCAGATCTGCTCAATCAAAAGTATGGTTTAACTCTGTTAGCTGAATGCACAGATCAGAAAGAAGTTTCACAGAATGATTCTGTGTAGTTTATATTTGGAGACATTCCTTTTTCCACTATTGCCCTCTTAGCGCTCCGAATCTCCACTTGCATTTTCTACAGAAAGAGTGTTTCAGAACGGCTCAATCAAAACTAAGGTTCAACTCTTTTAGTTGAACAAACAGAACAGAAAGAAGTTTCACACAATTCTTCTGTGTAGTTTTTATTTGTAGACATTCTTTTTCCCAATATAGGCCTCTTAGCGCTCAGAATGTCCAATTGCAGTTTCTACAGAAAGAGTGTTTCAGAACGGCTCAATCAAAAGTAAGGTTCAACTCTGTTAGTTGAATGCACAGAACAGAAAGAAGTTTCATACAATGCTTCTGTGTAGTTTATATTTGAACATATACTTTTTTCCACTATTACCCACTTAGCGCTACGAATGTCCAGTTGCATTTTCTACAGACAGAGTGTTTCAAAACTGCTCAATCAAAAGTATGGTTTAACTCTGTTAGCTGAATGCTCAGATCAGAAAGAAGTTTCACAGAATGCTTCTGTGTAGTTTATATTTGAATATATTCCTTTTTCCACTACTACGCTCTTAGCGCTCCAAATGTCCAGTTGCATTTTCTACAGAAAGAGTGTTCAGATCTGCTCAATCAAAAGTATGGTTTAACTCTGTTAGCTGAATGCACAGATCAGAAAGAAGTTTCACAGAATGATTCTGTGTAGTTTATATTTGGAGACATTCCTTTTTCCACTATTACCCTCTTAGCGCTCCGAATCTCCACTTGCATTTTCTACAGAAAGACTGTTACAGAACGGCTCAATCAAAACTAAGGTTCAACTCTTTTAGTTGAACAAACAGAACAGAAAGAAGTTTCACACAATTCTTCTGTGTAGTTTTTATTTGTAGACATTCTTTTTCCCAATATAGGCCTCTTAGCGCTCAGAATGTCCAATTGCAGTTTCTACAGAAAGAGTGTTTCAGAACGGCTCAATCAAAAGTAAGGTTCAACTCTGTTAGTTGAATGCACAGAACAGAAAGAAGTTTCATACAATGCTTCTGTGTAGTTTATATTTGAACATATTCTTTTTTCCACTATTACCAACTTAGCGCTACGAATGTCCAGTTGCATTTTCTACAGACAGAGTGTTTCAAAACTGCTCAATCAAAAGTATGGTTTAACTCTGTTAGCTGAATGCTCAGATCAGAAAGAAGTTTCACAGAATGCTTCTGTGTAGTTTATATTTGAATATATTCCTTTTTCCACTACTACGCTCTTAGCGCTCCAAATGTCCAGTTGCATTTTCAACAGAAAGAGTGTTCAGATCTGCTCAATCAAAAGTATGGTTTAACTCTGTTAGCTGAATGCACAGATCAGAAAGAAGTTTCACCGAATGATTCTGTGTAGTTTATATTTGAAGACATTCCTTTTTCCACTGTTACCCTCTTAGCGCTCCGAATCTCCACTTGCATTTTCTACAAAAAGAGTGTTTCATAACTGCTCAATCAAAAATATGTTTTATATCTGTTAACTGAATTTACAGATCAGAAATAAGTTTCACAGAATGCATCTGTGTAGTTTTTATTTGAAGATATTCTTTTTCCCAATGTAGGCCTCTTAGCGCTTAGCATGTCCAATTGCAGTTTCTACAGAAAGAGTGTTTCAGAACGGCTCAATCAAAAGTAAGGTTCAACTCTGTTAGTTGAATGCACAGAACAGAAAGAATTTTCACAGAATGCTACTGTGTAGTTTATATTTGAATATATTCCTTTTTCCACTATTACCCTCTTAGCGCTCCGAATGTCCACTTGCATTTTCTACAGAAAGAGTGTTCAGAACTGCGCAATCAAAAGTATGGTTTAACTCTGTTAGCTTAATGAACATATCAGAAATAAGTTTCACACAATGCTTCTGTGTAGTTTTTATTTGAAGATATTATTTTTCCCAATAGAGGCCTCTTAGCGCTCAGAATGTCCAATTGCAGTTTCTACAGAAAGAGTGTTTCAGAAAGGCTCAATCAAATGTAAGGTTCAACTCTGTTAGTTGAATGGACAGAACAGAAGAAGTTTCATACAATGCTTCTGTGTAGTTTATATTTGAACATATTCTTTTTTCCACTATTACCCACTTAGCGCTACGAATGTCCAGTTGCATTTTCTACAGACAGAGTGTTTCAAAACTGCTCAATCAAAAGTATGGTTTAACTCTGTAAGCTGAATGCTCAGATCAGAAAGAAGTTTCACAGAATGCTTCTGTGTAGTTTATATTTGAATATATTCCTTTTTCCACTACTACTCTCTTAGCGCTCCAAATGTCCAGTTGCATTTTCTACAGAAAGAGTGTTCAGATCTGCTCAATCAAAATTATGGTTTAACTCTGTTAGCTGAATGCACAGATCAGAAAGAAGTTTCACAGAATGATTCTGTGTAGTTTATATTTGGAGACATTCCTTTTTCCACTATTACCCTCTTAGCGCTCCGAATCTCCACTTGCATTTTCTACAGAAAGACTGTTACAGAACGGCTCAATCAAAACTAAGGTTCAACTCTTTTAGTTGAACAAACAGAACAGAAAGAAGTTTCACACAATTCTTCTGTGTAGTTTTTATTTGTAGACATTCTTTTTCCCAATATAGGCCTCTTAGCCCTCAGAATGTCCAATTGCAGTTTCTACAGAAAGAGTGTTTCAGAACGGCTCAATCAAAAGTAAGGTTCAACTCTGTTAGTTGAATGCACAGAACAGAAAGAAGTTTCATACAATGCTTCTGTGTAGTTTATATTTGAACATATACTTTTTTCCACTATTACCCACTTAGCGCTACGAATGTCCAGTTGCATTTTCTACAGACAGAGTGTTTCAAAACTGCTCAATCAAAAGTATGGTTTAACTCTGTTAGCTGAATGCTCAGATCAGAAAGAAGTTTCACAGAATGCTTCTGTGTAGTTTATATTTGAATATATTCCTTTTTCCACTACTACGCTCTTAGCGCTCCAAATGTCCAGTTGCATTTTCAACAGAAAGAGTGTTCAGATCTGCTCAATCAAAAGTATGGTTTAACTCTGTTAGCTGAATGCACAGATCAGAAAGAAGTTTCACCGAATGATTCTGTGTAGTTTATATTTGAAGACATTCCTTTTTCCACTATTACCCCCTTAGCGCTCCGAATCTCCACTTGCATTTTCTACAAAAAGAGTGTTTCATAACTGCTCAATCAAAAATATGTTTTATCTCTGTTAACTGAATTTACAGATCAGAAATAAGTTTCACAGAATGCATCTGTGTAGTTTTTATTTGAAGATATTCTTTTTCCCAATGTAGGCCTCTTAGCGCTTAGCATGTCCAATTGCAGTTTCTATAGAAAGAGTGTTTCAGAACGGCTCAATCAAAAGTAAGGTTCAACTCTGTTAGTTGAATGCACAGAACAGAAAGAATTTTCACAGAATGCTACTGTGTAGTTTATATTTGAATATATTCCTTTTTCCACTATTACCCTCTTAGCGCTCCGAATGTCCACTTGCATTTTCTACAGAAAGAGTGTTCAGAACTGCGCAATCAAAAGTATGGTTTAACTCTGTTAGCTTAATGAACATATCAGAAAGAAGTTTCACACAATGCTTCTGTGTAGTTTTTATTTGAAGATATTATTTTTCCCAATAGAGGCCTCTTAGCGCTCAGAATGTCCAATTGCAGTTTCTACAGAAAGAGTTTTTCAGAAAGGCTCAATCAAATGTAAGGTTCAACTCTGTTAGTTGAATGCACAGAACAGAAAGAAGTTTCATACAATGCTTCTGTGTAGTTTATATTTGAACATATTCTTTTTTCCACTATTACCCACTTAGCGCTACGAATGTCAAGTTGCATTTTCTACAGACAGAGTGTTTCAAAACTGTTCAATCAAAAGTATGGTTTAACTCTGTTAGCTGAATGCTCAGATCAGAAAGAAGTTTCACAGAATGCTTCTGTGTAGTTTATATTTGAATATATTCCTTTTTCCACTACTACTCTCTTAGCGCTCCAAATGTCCAGTTGCATTTTCTACAGAAAGAGTGTTCAGATCTGCTCAATCAAAAGTATGGTTTAACTCTGTTAGC
Source organism: Symphalangus syndactylus (assembly GCF_028878055.3). Classification (NCBI taxonomy): domain Eukaryota; kingdom Metazoa; phylum Chordata; class Mammalia; order Primates; family Hylobatidae; genus Symphalangus; species Symphalangus syndactylus. The sequence continues at coordinate 5,263,281 of NC_072448.2, forward strand.
TGAATGCACAGATCAGAAAGAAGTTTCACAGAATGATTCTGTGTAGTTTATATTTGGAGACATTTCTTTTTCCACTATTGCCCTCTTAGCGCTCCGAATCTCCACTTGCATTTTCTACAGAAAGAGTGTTTCAGAACGGCTCAATCAAAACTAAGGTTCAACTCTTTTAGTTGAACAAACAGAACAGAAAGAAGTTTCACACAATTCTTCTGTGTAGTTTTTATTTGTAGACATTCTTTTTCCCAATATAGGCCTCTTAGCGCTCAGAATGTCCAATTGCAGTTTCTACAGAAAGAGTGTTTCAGAACGGCTCAATCAAAAGTAAGGTTCAACTCTGTTAGTTGAATGCACAGAACAGAAAGAAGTTTCATACAATGCTTCTGTGTAGTTTATATTTGAACATATACTTTTTTCCACTATTACCCACTTAGCGCTACGAATGTCCAGTTGCATTTTCTACAGACAGAGTGTTTCAAAACTGCTCAATCAAAAGTATGGTTTAACTCTGTTAGCTGAATGCTCAGATCAGAAAGAAGTTTCACAGAATGCTTCTGTGTAGTTTATATTTGAATATATTCCTTTTTCCACTACTACGCTCTTAGCGCTCCAAATGTCCAGTTGCATTTTCTACAGAAAGAGTGTTCAGATCTGCTCAATCAAAAGTATGGTTTAACTCTGTTAGCTGAATGCACAGATCAGAAAGAAGTTTCACAGAATGATTCTGTGTAGTTTATATTTGGAGACATTCCTTTTTCCACTATTACCCTCTTAGCGCTCCGAATCTCCACTTGCATTTTCTACAGAAAGACTGTTACAGAACGGCTCAATCAAAACTAAGGTTCAACTCTTTTAGTTGAACAAACAGAACAGAAAGAAGTTTCACACAATTCTTCTGTGTAGTTTTTATTTGTAGACATTCTTTTTCCCAATATAGGCCTCTTAGCGCTCAGAATGTCCAATTGCAGTTTCTACAGAAAGAGTGTTTCAGAACGGCTCAATCAAAAGTAAGGTTCAACTCTGTTAGTTGAATGCACAGAACAGAAAGAAGTTTCATACAATGCTTCTGTGTAGTTTATATTTGAACATATTCTTTTTTCCACTATTACCAACTTAGCGCTACGAATGTCCAGTTGCATTTTCTACAGACAGAGTGTTTCAAAACTGCTCAATCAAAAGTATGGTTTAACTCTGTTAGCTGAATGCTCAGATCAGAAAGAAGTTTCACAGAATGCTTCTGTGTAGTTTATATTTGAATATATTCCTTTTTCCACTACTACGCTCTTAGCGCTCCAAATGTCCAGTTGCATTTTCAACAGAAAGAGTGTTCAGATCTGCTCAATCAAAAGTATGGTTTAACTCTGTTAGCTGAATGCACAGATCAGAAAGAAGTTTCACCGAATGATTCTGTGTAGTTTATATTTGAAGACATTCCTTTTTCCACTGTTACCCTCTTAGCGCTCCGAATCTCCACTTGCATTTTCTACAAAAAGAGTGTTTCATAACTGCTCAATCAAAAATATGTTTTATATCTGTTAACTGAATTTACAGATCAGAAATAAGTTTCACAGAATGCATCTGTGTAGTTTTTATTTGAAGATATTCTTTTTCCCAATGTAGGCCTCTTAGCGCTTAGCATGTCCAATTGCAGTTTCTACAGAAAGAGTGTTTCAGAACGGCTCAATCAAAAGTAAGGTTCAACTCTGTTAGTTGAATGCACAGAACAGAAAGAATTTTCACAGAATGCTACTGTGTAGTTTATATTTGAATATATTCCTTTTTCCACTATTACCCTCTTAGCGCTCCGAATGTCCACTTGCATTTTCTACAGAAAGAGTGTTCAGAACTGCGCAATCAAAAGTATGGTTTAACTCTGTTAGCTTAATGAACATATCAGAAATAAGTTTCACACAATGCTTCTGTGTAGTTTTTATTTGAAGATATTATTTTTCCCAATAGAGGCCTCTTAGCGCTCAGAATGTCCAATTGCAGTTTCTACAGAAAGAGTGTTTCAGAAAGGCTCAATCAAATGTAAGGTTCAACTCTGTTAGTTGAATGGACAGAACAGAAGAAGTTTCATACAATGCTTCTGTGTAGTTTATATTTGAACATATTCTTTTTTCCACTATTACCCACTTAGCGCTACGAATGTCCAGTTGCATTTTCTACAGACAGAGTGTTTCAAAACTGCTCAATCAAAAGTATGGTTTAACTCTGTAAGCTGAATGCTCAGATCAGAAAGAAGTTTCACAGAATGCTTCTGTGTAGTTTATATTTGAATATATTCCTTTTTCCACTACTACTCTCTTAGCGCTCCAAATGTCCAGTTGCATTTTCTACAGAAAGAGTGTTCAGATCTGCTCAATCAAAATTATGGTTTAACTCTGTTAGCTGAATGCACAGATCAGAAAGAAGTTTCACAGAATGATTCTGTGTAGTTTATATTTGGAGACATTCCTTTTTCCACTATTACCCTCTTAGCGCTCCGAATCTCCACTTGCATTTTCTACAGAAAGACTGTTACAGAACGGCTCAATCAAAACTAAGGTTCAACTCTTTTAGTTGAACAAACAGAACAGAAAGAAGTTTCACACAATTCTTCTGTGTAGTTTTTATTTGTAGACATTCTTTTTCCCAATATAGGCCTCTTAGCGCTCAGAATGTCCAATTGCAGTTTCTACAGAAAGAGTGTTTCAGAACGGCTCAATCAAAAGTAAGGTTCAACTCTGTTAGTTGAATGCACAGAACAGAAAGAAGTTTCATACAATGCTTCTGTGTAGTTTATATTTGAACATATACTTTTTTCCACTATTACCCACTTAGCGCTACGAATGTCCAGTTGCATTTTCTACAGACAGAGTGTTTCAAAACTGCTCAATCAAAAGTATGGTTTAACTCTGTTAGCTGAATGCTCAGATCAGAAAGAAGTTTCACAGAATGCTTCTGTGTAGTTTATATTTGAATATATTCCTTTTTCCACTACTACGCTCTTAGCGCTCCAAATGTCCAGTTGCATTTTCTACAGAAAGAGTGTTCAGATCTGCTCAATCAAAAGTATGGTTTAACTCTGTTAGCTGAATGCACAGATCAGAAATAAATTTCACAGAATGATTCTGTGTAGTTTATATTTGGAGACATTCCTTTTTCCACTATTACCCTCTTAGCGCTCCGAATCTCCACTTGCATTTTCTACAGAAAGACTGTTACAGAACGGCTCAATCAAAACTAAGGTTCAACTCTTTTAGTTGAACAAACAGAACAGAAAGAAGTTTCACACAATTCTTCTGTGTAGTTTTTATTTGTAGACATTCTTTTTCCCAATATAGGCCTCTTAGCGCTCAGAATGTCCAATTGCAGTTTCTACAGAAAGAGTGTTTCAGAACGGCTCAATCAAAAGTAAGGTTCAACTCTGTTAGTTGAATGCACAGAACAGAAAGAAGTTTCATACAATGCTTCTGTGTAGTTTATATTTGAACATATTCTTTTTTCCACTATTACCAACTTAGTGCTACGAATGTCCAGTTGCATTTTCTACAGACAGAGTGTTTCAAAACTGCTCAATCAAAAGTATGGTTTAACTCTGTTAGCTGAATGCTCAGATCAGAAAGAAGTTTCACAGAATGCTTCTGTGTAGTTTATATTTGAATATATTCCTTTTTCCACTACTACGCTCTTAGCGCTCCAAATGTCCAGTTGCATTTTCAACAGAAAGAGTGTTCAGATCTGCTCAATCAAAAGTATGGTTTAACTCTGTTAGCTGAATGCACAGATCAGAAAGAAGTTTCACCGAATGATTCTGTGTAGTTTATATTTGAAGACATTCCTTTTTCCACTGTTACCCTCTTAGCGCTCCGAATCTCCACTTGCATTTTCTACAAAAAGAGTGTTTCATAACTGCTCAATCAAAAATATGTTTTATATCTGTTAACTGAATTTACAGATCAGAAATAAGTTTCACAGAATGCATCTGTGTAGTTTTTATTTGAAGATATTCTTTTTCCCAATGTAGGCCTCTTAGCGCTTAGCATGTCCAATTGCAGTTTCTACAGAAAGAGTGTTTCAGAACGGCTCAATCAAAAGTAAGGTTCAACTCTGTTAGTTGAATGCACAGAACAGAAAGAATTTTCACAGAATGCTACTGTGTAGTTTATATTTGAATATATTCCTTTTTCCACTATTACCCTCTTAGCGCTCCGAATGTCCACTTGCATTTTCTACAGAAAGAGTGTTCAGAACTGCGCAATCAAAAGTATGGTTTAACTCTGTTAGCTTAATGAACATATCAGAAATAAGTTTCACACAATGCTTCTGTGTAGTTTTTATTTGAAGATATTATTTTTCCCAATAGAGGCCTCTTAGCGCTCAGAATGTCCAATTGCAGTTTCTACAGAAAGAGTGTTTCAGAAAGGCTCAATCAAATGTAAGGTTCAACTCTGTTAGTTGAATGCACAGAACAGAAAGAAGTTTCATACAATGCTTCTGTGTAGTTTATATTTGAACATATTCTTTTTTCCACTATTACCCACTTAGCGCTACGAATGTCCAGTTGCATTTTCTACAGACAGAGTGTTTCAAAACTGCTCAATCAAAAGTATGGTTTAACTCTGTAAGCTGAATGCTCAGATCAGAAAGAAGTTTCACAGAATGCTTCTGTGTAGTTTATATTTGAATATATTCCTTTTTCCACTACTACTCTCTTAGCGCTCCAAATGTCCAGTTGCATTTTCTACAGAAAGAGTGTTCAGATCTGCTCAATCAAAATTATGGTTTAACTCTGTTAGCTGAATGCACAGATCAGAAAGAAGTTTCACAGAATGATTCTGTGTAGTTTATATTTGGAGACATTCCTTTTTCCACTATTACCCTCTTAGCGCTCCGAATCTCCACTTGCATTTTCTACAGAAAGACTGTTACAGAACGGCTCAATCAAAACTAAGGTTCAACTCTTTTAGTTGAACAAACAGAACAGAAAGAAGTTTCACACAATTCTTCTGTGTAGTTTTTATTTGTAGACATTCTTTTTCCCAATAAAGGCCTCTTAGCGCTCAGAATGTCCAATTGCAGTTTCTACAGAAAGAGTGTTTCAGAACGGCTCAATCAAAAGTAAGGTTCAACTCTGTTAGTTGAATGCACAGAACAGAAAGAAGTTTCATACAATGCTTCTGTGTAGTTTATATTTGAACATATTCTTTTTTCCACTATTACCAACTTAGCGCTACGAATGTCCAGTTGCATTTTCTACAGACAGAGTGTTTCAAAACTGCTCAATCAAAAGTATGGTTTAACTCTGTTAGCTGAATGCTCAGATCAGAAAGAAGTTTCACAGAATGCTTCTGTGTAGTTTATATTTGAATATATTCCTTTTTCCACTACTACGCTCTTAGCGCTCCAAATGTCCAGTTGCATTTTCAACAGAAAGAGTGTTCAGATCTGCTCAATCAAAAGTATGGTTTAACTCTGTTAGCTGAATGCACAGATCAGAAAGAAGTTTCACCGAATGATTCTGTGTAGTTTATATTTGAAGACATTCCTTTTTCCACTATTACCCCCTTAGCGCTCCGAATCTCCACTTGCATTTTCTACAAAAAGAGTGTTTCATAACTGCTCAATCAAAAATATGTTTTATCTCTGTTAACTGAATTTACAGATCAGAAATAAGTTTCACAGAATGCATCTGTGTAGTTTTTATTTGAAGATATTCTTTTTCCCAATGTAGGCCTCTTAGCGCTTAGCATGTCCAATTGCAGTTTCTATAGAAAGAGTGTTTCAGAACGGCTCAATCAAAAGTAAGGTTCAACTCTGTTAGTTGAATGCACAGAACAGAAAGAATTTTCACAGAATGCTACTGTGTAGTTTATATTTGAATATATTCCTTTTTCCACTATTACCCTCTTAGCGCTCCGAATGTCCACTTGCATTTTCTACAGAAAGAGTGTTCAGAACTGCGCAATCAAAAGTATGGTTTAACTCTGTTAGCTTAATGAACATATCAGAAAGAAGTTTCACACAATGCTTCTGTGTAGTTTTTATTTGAAGATATTATTTTTCCCAATAGAGGCCTCTTAGCGCTCAGAATGTCCAATTGCAGTTTCTACAGAAAGAGTTTTTCAGAAAGGCTCAATCAAAAGTAAGGTTCAACTCTGTTAGTTGAATGCACAGAACAGAAAGAAGTTTCATACAATGCTTCTGTGTAGTTTATATTTGAACATATTCTTTTTTCCACTATTACCCACTTAGCGCTACGAATGTCCAGTTGCATTTTCTACAGACAGAGTGTTTCAAAACAGCTCAATCAAAAGTATGGTTTAACTCTGTTAGCTGAATGCTCAGATCAGAAAGAAGTTTCACAGAATGCTTCTGTGTAGTTTATATTTGAATATATTCCTTTTTCCACTACTACTCTCTTAGCGCTCCAAATGTCCAGTTGCATTTTCTACAGAAAGAGTGTTCAGATCTGCTCAATCAAAAGTATGGTTTAACTCTGTTAGCTGAATGCACAGATCAGAAAGAAGTTTCACAGAATGATTCTGTGTAGTTTATATTTGGAGACATTCCTTTTTCCACTATTACCCTCTTAGCGCTCCGAATCTCCACTTGCATTTTCTACAGAAAGAGTGTTTCAGAACGGCTCAATCAAAACTAAGGTTCAACTCTTTTAGTTGAACAAACAGAACAGAAAGAAGTTTCACACAATTCTTCTGTGTAGTTTTTATTTGTAGACATTCTTTTTCCCAATATAGGCCTCTTAGCGCTCAGAATGTCCAATTGCAGTTTCTACAGAAAGAGTGTTTCAGAACGGCTCAATCAAAAGTAAGGTTCAACTCTGTTAGTTGAATGCACAGAACAGAAAGAAGTTTCATACAATGCTTCTGTGTAGTTTATATTTGAACATATACTTTTTTCCACTATTACCCACTTAGCGCTACGAATGTCCAGTTGCATTTTCTACAGACAGAGTGTTTCAAAACTGCTCAATCAAAAGTATGGTTTAACTCTGTTAGCTGAATGCTCAGATCAGAAAGAAGTTTCACAGAATGCTTCTGTGTAGTTTATATTTGAATATATTCCTTTTTCCACTACTACGCTCTTAGCGCTCCAAATGTCCAGTTGCATTTTCTACAGAAAGAGTGTTCAGATCTGCTCAATCAAAAGTATGGTTTAACTCTGTTAGCTGAATGCACAGATCAGAAATAAGTTTCACAGAATGATTCTGTGTAGTTTATATTTGGAGACATTCCTTTTTCCACTATTACCCTCTTAGCGCTCCGAATCTCCACTTGCATTTTCTACAGAAAGACTGTTACAGAACGGCTCAATCAAAACTAAGGTTCAACTCTTTTAGTTGAACAAACAGAACAGAAAGAAGTTTCACACAATTCTTCTGTGTAGTTTTTATTTGTAGACATTCTTTTTCCCAATATAGGCCTCTTAGCGCTCAGAATGTCCAATTGCAGTTTCTACAGAAAGAGTGTTTCAGAACGGCTCAATCAAAAGTAAGGTTCAACTCTGTTAGTTGAATGCACAGAACAGAAAGAAGTTTCATAGAATGCTTCTGTGTAGTTTATATTTGAACATATTCTTTTTTCCACTATTACCAACTTAGCGCTACGAATGTCCAGTTGCATTTTCTACAGACAGAGTGTTTCAAAACTGCTCAATCAAAAGTATGGTTTAACTCTGTTAGCTGAATGCTCAGATCAGAAAGAAGTTTCACAGAATGCTTCTGTGTAGTTTATATTTGAATATATTCCTTTTTCCACTACTACGCTCTTAGCGCTCCAAATGTGCAGTTGCATTTTCAACAGAAAGAGTGTTCAGATCTGCTCAATCAAAAGTATGGTTTAACTCTGTTAGCTGAATGCACAGATCAGAAAGAAGTTTCACCGAATGATTCTGTGTAGTTTATATTTGAAGACATTCCTTTTTCCACTGTTACCCTCTTAGCGCTCCGAATCTCCACTTGCATTTTCTACAAAAAGAGTGTTTCATAACTGCTCAATCAAAAATATGTTTTATATCTGTTAACTGAATTTACAGATCAGAAATAAGTTTCACAGAATGCATCTGTGTAGTTTTTATTTGAAGATATTCTTTTTCCCAATGTAGGCCTCTTAGCGCTTAGCATGTCCAATTGCAGTTTCTACAGAAAGAGTGTTTCAGAACGGCTCAATCAAAAGTAAGGTTCAACTCTGTTAGTTGAATGCACAGAACAGAAAGAATTTTCACAGAATGCTACTGTGTAGTTTATATTTGAATATATTCCTTTTTCCACTATTACCCTCTTAGCGCTCCGAATGTCCACTTGCATTTTCTACAGAAAGAGTGTTCAGAACTGCGCAATCAAAAGTATGGTTTAACTCTGTTAGCTTAATGAACATATCAGAAATAAGTTTCACACAATGCTTCTGTGTAGTTTTTATTTGAAGATATTATTTTTCCCAATAGAGGCCTCTTAGCGCTCAGAATGTCCAATTGCAGTTTCTACAGAAAGAGTGTTTCAGAAAGGCTCAATCAAATGTAAGGTTCAACTCTGTTAGTTGAATGCACAGAACAGAAAGAAGTTTCATACAATGCTTCTGTGTAGTTTATATTTGAACATATTCTTTTTTCCACTATTACCCACTTAGCGCTACGAATGTCCAGTTGCATTTTCTACAGACAGAGTGTTTCAAAACTGCTCAATCAAAAGTATGGTTTAACTCTGTAAGCTGAATGCTCAGATCAGAAAGAAGTTTCACAGAATGCTTCTGTGTACTTTATATTTGAATATATTCCTTTTTCCACTACTACTCTCTTAGCGCTCCAAATGTCCAGTTGCATTTTCTACAGAAAGAGTGTTCAGATCTGCTCAATCAAAATTATGGTTTAACTCTGTTAGCTGAATGCACAGATCAGAAAGAAGTTTCACAGAATGATTCTGTGTAGTTTATATTTGGAGACATTCCTTTTTCCACTATTACCCTCTTAGCGCTCCGAATCTCCACTTGCATTTTCTACAGAAAGACTGTTACAGAACGGCTCAATCAAAACTAAGGTTCAACTCTTTTAGTTGAACAAACAGAACAGAAAGAAGTTTCACACAATTCTTCTGTGTAGTTTTTATTTGTAGACATTCTTTTTCCCAATAAAGGCCTCTTAGCGCTCAGAATGTCCAATTGCAGTTTCTACAGAAAGAGTGTTTCAGAACGGCTCAATCAAAAGTAAGGTTCAACTCTGTTAGTTGAATGCACAGAACAGAAAGAAGTTTCATACAATGCTTCTGTGTAGTTTATATTTGAACATATTCTTTTTTCCACTATTACCAACTTAGCGCTACGAATGTCCAGTTGCATTTTCTACAGACAGAGTGTTTCAAAACTGCTCAATCAAAAGTATGGTTTAACTCTGTTAGCTGAATGCTCAGATCAGAAAGAAGTTTCACAGAATGCTTCTGTGTAGTTTATATTTGAATATATTCCTTTTTCCACTACTACGCTCTTAGCGCTCCAAATGTCCAGTTGCATTTTCAACAGAAAGAGTGTTCAGATCTGCTCAATCAAAAGTATGGTTTAACTCTGTTAGCTGAATGCACAGATCAGAAAGAAGTTTCACCGAATGATTCTGTGTAGTTTATATTTGAAGACATTCCTTTTTCCACTATTACCCCCTTAGCGCTCCGAATCTCCACTTGCATTTTCTACAAAAAGAGTGTTTCATAACTGCTCAATCAAAAATATGTTTTATCTCTGTTAACTGAATTTACAGATCAGAAATAAGTTTCACAGAATGCATCTGTGTAGTTTTTATTTGAAGATATTCTTTTTCCCAATGTAGGCCTCTTAGCGCTTAGCATGTCCAATTGCAGTTTCTATAGAAAGAGTGTTTCAGAACGGCTCAATCAAAAGTAAGGTTCAACTCTGTTAGTTGAATGCACAGAACAGAAAGTATTTTCACAGAATGCTACTGTGTAGTTTATATTTGAATATATTCCTTTTTCCACTATTACCCTCTTAGCGCTCCGAATGTCCACTTGCATTTTCTACAGAAAGAGTGTTCAGAACTGCGCAATCAAAAGTATGGTTTAACTCTGTTAGCTTAATGAACATATCAGAAAGAAGTTTCACACAATGCTTCTGTGTAGTTTTTATTTGAAGATATTATTTTTCCCAATAGAGGCCTCTTAGCGCTCAGAATGTCCAATTGCAGTTTCTACAGAAAGAGTTTTTCAGAAAGGCTCAATCAAAAGTAAGGTTCAACTCTGTTAGTTGAATGCACAGAACAGAAAGAAGTTTCATACAATGCTTCTGTGTAGTTTATATTTGAACATATTCTTTTTTCCACTATTACCCACTTAGCGCTACGAATGTCCAGTTGCATTTTCTACAGACAGAGTGTTTCAAAACAGCTCAATCAAAAGTATGGTTTAACTCTGTTAGCTGAATGCTCAGATCAGAAAGAAGTTTCACAGAATGCTTCTGTGTAGTTTATATTTGAATATATTCCTTTTTCCACTACTACTCTCTTAGCGCTCCAAATGTCCAGTTGCATTTTCTACAGAAAGAGTGTTCAGATCTGCTCAATCAAAAGTATGGTTTAACTCTGTTAGCTGAATGCACAGATCAGAAAGAAGTTTCACAGAATGATTCTGTGTAGTTTATATTTGGAGACATTCCTTTTTCCACTATTACCCTCTTAGCGCTCCGAATCTCCACTTGCATTTTCTACAGAAAGAGTGTTTCAGAACGGCTCAATCAAAACTAAGGTTCAACTCTTTTAGTTGAACAAACAGAACAGAAAGAAGTTTCACACAATTCTTCTGTGTAGTTTTTATTTGTAGACATTCTTTTTCCCAATATAGGCCTCTTAGCGCTCAGAATGTCCAATTGCAGTTTCTACAGAAAGAGTGTTTCAGAACGGCTCAATCAAAAGTAAGGTTCAACTCTGTTAGTTGAATGCACAGAACAGAAAGAAGTTTCATACAATGCTTCTGTGTAGTTTATATTTGAACATATACTTTTTTCCACTATTACCCACTTAGCGCTACGAATGTCCAGTTGCATTTTCTACAGACAGAGTGTTTCAAAACTGCTCAATCAAAAGTATGGTTTAACTCTGTTAGCTGAATGCTCAGATCAGAAAGAAGTTTCACAGAATGCTTCTGTGTAGTTTATATTTGAATATATTCCTTTTTCCACTACTACGCTCTTAGCGCTCCAAATGTCCAGTTGCATTTTCTACAGAAAGAGTGTTCAGATCTGCTCAATCAAAAGTATGGTTTAACTCTGTTAGCTGAATGCACAGATCAGAAATAAGTTTCACAGAATGATTCTGTGTAGTTTATATTTGGAGACATTCCTTTTTCCACTATTACCCTCTTAGCGCTCCGAATCTCCACTTGCATTTTCTACAGAAAGACTGTTACAGAACGGCTCAATCAAAACTAAGGTTCAACTCTTTTAGTTGAACAAACAGAACAGAAAGAAGTTTCACACAATTCTTCTGTGTAGTTTTTATTTGTAGACATTCTTTTTCCCAATATAGGCCTCTTAGCGCTCAGAATGTCCAATTGCAGTTTCTACAGAAAGAGTGTTTCAGAACGGCTCAATCAAAAGTAAGGTTCAACTCTGTTAGTTGAATGCACAGAACAGAAAGAAGTTTCATAGAATGCTTCTGTGTAGTTTATATTTGAACATATTCTTTTTTCCACTATTACCAACTTAGCGCTACGAATGTCCAGTTGCATTTTCTACAGACAGAGTGTTTCAAAACTGCTCAATCAAAAGTATGGTTTAACTCTGTTAGCTGAATGCTCAGATCAGAAAGAAGTTTCACAGAATGCTTCTGTGTAGTTTATATTTGAATATATTCCTTTTTCCACTACTACGCTCTTAGCGCTCCAAATGTGCAGTTGCATTTTCAACAGAAAGAGTGTTCAGATCTGCTCAATCAAAAGTATGGTTTAACTCTGTTAGCTGAATGCACAGATCAGAAAGAAGTTTCACCGAATGATTCTGTGTAGTTTATATTTGAAGACATTCCTTTTTCCACTGTTACCCTGTTAGCGCTCCGAATCTCCACTTGCATTTTCTACAAAAAGAGTGTTTCATAACTGCTCAATCAAAAATATGTTTTATATCTGTTAACTGAATTTACAGATCAGAAATAAGTTTCACAGAATGCATCTGTGTAGTTTTTATTTGAAGATATTCTTTTTCCCAATGTAGGCCTCTTAGCGCTTAGCATGTCCAATTGCAGTTTCTACAGAAAGAGTGTTTCAGAACGGCTCAATCAAAAGTAAGGTTCAACTCTGTTAGTTGAATGCACAGAACAGAAAGAATTTTCACAGAATGCTACTGTGTAGTTTATATTTGAATATATTCCTTTTTCCACTATTACCCTCTTAGCGCTCCGAATGTCCACTTGCATTTTCTACAGAAAGAGTGTTCAGAACTGCGCAATCAAAAGTATGGTTTAACTCTGTTAGCTTAATGAACATATCAGAAATAAGTTTCACACAATGCTTCTGTGTAGTTTTTATTTGAAGATATTATTTTTCCCAATAGAGGCCTCTTAGCGCTCAGAATATCCAATTGCAGTTTCTACAGAAAGAGTGTTTCAGAAAGGCTCAATCAAATGTAAGGTTCAACTCTGTTAGTTGAATGCACAGAACAGAAAGAAGTTTCATACAATGCTTCTGTGTAGTTTATATTTGAACATATTCTTTTTTCCACTATTACCCACTTAGCGCTACGAATGTCCAGTTGCATTTTCTACAGACAGAGTGTTTCAAAACTGCTCAATCAAAAGTATGGTTTAACTCTGTAAGCTGAATGCTCAGATCAGAAAGAAGTTTCACAGAATGCTTCTGTGTAGTTTATATTTGAATATATTCCTTTTTCCACTACTACTCTCTTAGCGCTCCAAATGTCCAGTTGCATTTTCTACAGAAAGAGTGTTCAGATCTGCTCAATCAAAATTATGGTTTAACTCTGTTAGCTGAATGCACAGATCAGAAAGAAGTTTCACAGAATGATTCTGTGTAGTTTATATTTGGAGACATTCCTTTTTCCACTATTACCCTCTTAGCGCTCCGAATCTCCACTTGCATTTTCTACAGAAAGACTGTTACAGAACGGCTCAATCAAAACTAAGGTTCAACTCTTTTAGTTGAACAAACAGAACAGAAAGAAGTTTCACACAATTCTTCTGTGTAGTTTTTATTTGTAGACATTCTTTTTCCCAATAAAGGCCTCTTAGCGCTCAGAATGTCCAATTGCAGTTTCTACAGAAAGAGTGTTTCAGAACGGCTCAATCAAAAGTAAGGTTCAACTCTGTTAGTTGAATGCACAGAACAGAAAGAAGTTTCATACAATGCTTCTGTGTAGTTTATATTTGAACATATTCTTTTTTCCACTATTACCAACTTAGCGCTACGAATGTCCAGTTGCATTTTCTACAGACAGAGTGTTTCAAAACTGCTCAATCAAAAGTATGGTTTAACTCTGTTAGCTGAATGCTCAGATCAGAAAGAAGTTTCACAGAATGCTTCTGTGTAGTTTATATTTGAATATATTCCTTTTTCCACTACTACGCTCTTAGCGCTCCAAATGTCCAGTTGCATTTTCAACAGAAAGAGTGTTCAGATCTGCTCAATCAAAAGTATGGTTTAACTCTGTTAGCTGAATGCACAGATCAGAAAGAAGTTTCACCGAATGATTCTGTGTAGTTTATATTTGAAGACATTCCTTTTTCCACTATTACCCCCTTAGCGCTCCCAATATCCACTTGCATTTTCTACAAAAAGAGTGTTTCATAACTGCTCAATCAAAAATATGTTTTATCTCTGTTAACTGAATTTACAGATCAGAAATAAGTTTCACAGAATGCATCTGTGTAGTTTTTATTTGAAGATATTCTTTTTCCCAATGTAGGCCTCTTAGCGCTTAGCATGTCCAATTGCAGTTTCTATAGAAAGAGTGTTTCAGAACGGCTCAATCAAAAGTAAGGTTCAACTCTGTTAGTTGAATGCACAGAACAGAAAGAATTTTCACAGAATGCTACTGTGTAGTTTATATTTGAATATATTCCTTTTTCCACTATTACCCTCTTAGCGCTCCGAATGTCCACTTGCATTTTCTACAGAAAGAGTGTTCAGAACTGCGCAATCAAAAGTATGGTTTAACTCTGTTAGCTTAATGAACATATCAGAAAGAAGTTTCACACAATGCTTCTGTGTAGTTTTTATTTGAAGATATTATTTTTCCCAATAGAGGCCTCTTAGCGCTCAGAATGTCCAATTGCAGTTTCTACAGAAAGAGTTTTTCAGAAAGGCTCAATCAAAAGTAAGGTTCAACTCTGTTAGTTGAATGCACAGAACAGAAAGAAGTTTCATACAATGCTTCTGTGTAGTTTATATTTGAACATATTCTTTTTTCCACTATTACCCACTTAGCGCTACGAATGTCCAGTTGCATTTTCTACAGACAGAGTGTTTCAAAACTGCTCAATCAAAAGTATGGTTTAACTCTGTTAGCTGAATGCTCAGATCAGAAAGAAGTTTCACAGAATGCTTCTGTGTAGTTTATATTTGAATATATTCCTTTTTCCACTACTACTCTCTTAGCGCTCCAAATGTCCAGTTGCATTTTCTACAGAAAGAGTGTTCAGATCTGCTCAATCAAAAGTATGGTTTAACTCTGTTAGCTGAATGCACAGATCAGAAAGAAGTTTCACAGAATGATTCTGTGTAGTTTATATTTGGAGACATTCCTTTTTCCACTATTACCCTCTTAGCGCTCCGAATCTCCACTTGCATTTTCTACAGAAAGAGTGTTTCAGAACGGCTCAATCAAAACTAAGGTTCAACTCTTTTAGTTGAACAAACAGAACAGAAAGAAGTTTCACACAATTCTTCTGTGTAGTTTTTATTTGTAGACATTCTTTTTCCCAATATAGGCCTCTTAGCGCTCAGAATGTCCAATTGCAGTTTCTACAGAAAGAGTGTTTCAGAACGGCTCAATCAAAAGTAAGGTTCAACTCTGTTAGTTGAATGCACAGAACAGAAAGAAGTTTCATACAATGCTTCTGTGTAGTTTATATTTGAACATATACTTTTTTCCACTATTACCCACTTAGCGCTACGAATGTCCAGTTGCATTTTCTACAGACAGAGTGTTTCAAAACTGCTCAATCAAAAGTATGGTTTAACTCTGTTAGCTGAATGCTCAGATCAGAAAGAAGTTTCACAGAATGCTTCTGTGTAGTTTATATTTGAATATATTCCTTTTTCCACTACTACGCTCTTAGCGCTCCAAATGTCCAGTTGCATTTTCTACAGAAAGAGTGTTCAGATCTGCTCAATCAAAAGTACGGTTTAACTCTGTTAGCTGAATGCACAGATCAGAAAGATGTTTCACGAATGATTCTGTGTAGTTTATATTTGAAGACATTCCTTTTTCCACTATTACCCTCTTAGCGCTCCGAATCTCCACTTGCATTTTCTACAAAAAGAGTGTTTCATAACTGCTCAATCAAAAATATGTTTTATCTCTGTTAACTGAATTTACAGATCAGAAATAAGTTTCACAGAATGCATCTGTGTAGTTTTTATTTGAAGATATTCTTTTTCCCAATGTAGGCCTCTTAGCGCTTAGCATGTCCAATTGCAGTTTCTACAGAAAGAGTGTTTCAGAACGGCTCAATCAAAGTAAGGTTCAACTCTGTTAGCTGAATGCACAGAACAGAAAGAGTTTTCACAGAATGCTACTGTGTAGTTTATATTTGAATATATTCCTTTTTCCACTATTACCCTCTTAGCGCTCCGAATGTCCACTTGCATTTTCTACAGAAAGAGTGTTCAGAACTGCGCAATCAAAAGTATGGTTTAACTCTGTTAGCTTAATGAACATATCAGAAATAAGTTTCACACAATGCTTCTGTGTAGTTTTTATTTGAAGATATTATTTTTCCCAATATAGGCCTCTTAGCGCTCAGAATGTCCAATTGCAGTTTCTACAGAAAGAGTGTTTCAGAAAGGCTCAATCAAAAGTAAGGTTCAACTCTGTTAGTTGAATGCACAGAACAGAAAGAAGTTTCATACAATGCTTCTGTGTAGTTTATATTTGAACATATTCTTTTTTCCACTATTACCCACTTAGCGCTACGAATGTCCAGTTGCATTTTCTACAGACAGAGTGTTTCAAAACTGCTCAATCAAAAGTATGGTTTAACTCTGTTAGCTGAATGCTCAGTTCAGAAAGAAGTTTCACAGAATGCTTCTGTGTAGTTTATATTTGAATATATTCCTTTTTCCACTACTACTCTCTTATCGCTCCAAATGTCCAGTTGCATTTTCTACAGAAAGAGTGTTCAGATCTGCTCAATCAAAAGTATGGTTTAACTCTGTTAGCTGAATGCAGAGATCAGAAAGAAGTTTCACAGAATGATTCTGTGTAGTTTATATTTGGAGACATTCCTTTTTCCACTATTACCCTCTTAGCGCTCCGAATCTCCACTTGCATTTTCTACAGAAAGACTGTTACAGAACGGCTCAATCAAAACTAAGGTTCAACTCTTTTAGTTGAACAAACAGAACAGAAAGAAGTTTCACACAATTCTTCTGTGTAGTTTTTATTTGTAGACATTCTTTTTCCCAATATAGACCTCTTAGCGCTCAGAATGTCCAATTGCAGTTTCTACAGAAAGAGTGTTTCAGAACGGCTCAATCAAAAGTAAGGTTCAACTCTGTTAGTTGAATGCACAGAACAGAAAGAAGTTTCATACAATGCTTCTGTGTAGTTTATATTTGAACATATTCTTTTTTCCACTATTACCAACTTAGCGCTACGAATGTCCAGTTGCATTTTCTACAGACAGAGTGTTTCAAAACTGCTCAATCAAAAGTATGGTTTAACTCTGTTAGCTGAATGCTCAGATCAGAAAGAAGTTTCACAGAATGCTTCTGTGTAGTTTATATTTGAATATATTCCTTTTTCCACTACTAGGCTCTTAGCGCTCCAAATGTCCAGTTGCATTTTCAACAGAAAGAGTGTTCAGATCTGCTCAATCAAAAGTATGGTTTAACTCTGTTAGCTGAATGCACAGATCAGAAAGAAGTTTCACCGAATGATTCTGTGTAGTTTATATTTGAAGACATTCCTTTTTCCACTGTTACCCTCTTAGCGCTCCGAATCTCCACTTGCATTTTCTACAAAAAGAGTGTTTCATAACTGCTCAATCAAAAATATGTTTTATATCTGTTAACTGAATTTACAGATCAGAAATAAGTTTCACAGAATGCATCTGTGTAGTTTTTATTTGAAGATATTCTTTTTCCCAATGTAGGCCTCTTAGCGCTTAGCATGTCCAATTGCAGTTTCTACAGAAAGAGTGTTTCAGAACGGCTCAATCAAAAGTAAGGTTCAACTCTGTTAGTTGAATGCACAGAACAGAAAGAATTTTCACAGAATGCTACTGTGTAGTTTATATTTGAATATATTCCTTTTTCCACTATTACCCTCTTAGCGCTCCGAATGTCCACTTGCATTTTCTACAGAAAGAGTGTTCAGAACTGCGCAATCAAAAGTATGGATTAACTCTGTTAGCTTAATGAACATATCAGAAATAAGTTTCACACAATGCTTCTGTGTAGTTTTTATTTGAAGATATTATTTTTCCCAATAGAGGCCTCTTAGCGCTCAGAATGTCCAATTGCAGTTTCTACAGAAAGAGTGTTTCAGAAAGGCTCAATCAAATGTAAGGTTCAACTCTGTTAGTTGAATGCACAGAACAGAAAGAAGTTTCATACAATGCTTCTGTGTAGTTTATATTTGAACATATTCTTTTTTCCACTATTACCCACTTAGCGCTACGAATGTCCAGTTGCATTTTCTACAGACAGAGTGTTTCAAAACTGCTCAATCAAAAGTATGGTTTAACTCTGTAAGCTGAATGCTCAGATCAGAAAGAAGTTTCACAGAATGCTTCTGTGTAGTTTATATTTGAATATATTCCTTTTTCCACTACTACTCTCTTAGCGCTCCAAATGTCCAGTTGCATTTTCTACAGAAAGAGTGTTCAGATCTGCTCAATCAAAATTATGGTTTAACTCTGTTAGCTGAATGCACAGATCAGAAAGAAGTTTCACAGAATGATTCTGTGTAGTTTATATTTGGAGACATTCCTTTTTCCACTATTACCCTCTTAGCGCTCCGAAACTCCACTTGCATTTTCTACAGAAAGACTGTTACAGAACGGCTCAATCAAAACTAAGGTTCAACTCTTTTAGTTGAACAAACAGAACAGAAAGAAGTTTCACACAATTCTTCTGTGTAGTTTTTATTTATAGACATTCTTTTTCCCAATAAAGGCCTCTTAGCGCTCAGAATGTCCAATTGCAGTTTCTACAGAAAGAGTGTTTCAGAACGGCTCAATCAAAAGTAAGGTTCAACTCTGTTAGTTGAATGCACAGAACAGAAAGAAGTTTCATACAATGCTTCTGTGTAGTTTATATTTGAACATATTCTTTTTTCCACTATTACCAACTTAGCGCTACGAATGTCCAGTTGCATTTTCTACAGACAGAGTGTTTCAAAACTGCTCAATCAAAAGTATGGTTTAACTCTGTTAGCTGAATGCTCAGATCAGAAAGAAGTTTCACAGAATGCTTCTGTGTAGTTTATATTTGAATATATTCCTTTTTCCACTACTACGCTCTTAGCGCTCCAAATGTCCAGTTGCATTTTCTACAGAAAGAGTGTTCAGATCTGCTCAATCAAAAGTACGGTTTAACTCTGTTAGCTGAATGCACAGATCAGAAAGATGTTTCACGAATGATTCTGTGTAGTTTATATTTGAAGACATTCCTTTTTCCACTATTACCCTCTTAGCGCTCCGAATCTCCACTTGCATTTTCTACAAAAAGAGTGTTTCATAACTGCTCAATCAAAAATATGTTTTATCTCTGTTAACTGAATTTACAGATCAGAAATAAGTTTCACAGAATGCATCTGTGTAGTTTTTATTTGAAGATATTCTTTTTCCCAATGTAGGCCTCTTAGCGCTTAGCATGTCCAATTGCAGTTTCTACAAAAAGAGTGTTTCAGAACGGCTCAATCAAAGTAAGGTTCAACTCTGTTAGCTGAATGCACAGAACAGAAAGAGTTTTCACAGAATGCTACTGTGTAGTTTATATTTGAATATATTCCTTTTTCCACTATTACCCTCTTAGCGCTCCGAATGTCCACTTGCATTTTCTACAGAAAGAGTGTTCAGAACTGCGCAATCAAAAGTATGGTTTAACTCTGTTAGCTTAATGAACATATCAGAAATAAGTTTCACACAATGCTTCTGTGTAGTTTTTATTTGAAGATATTATTTTTCCCAATATAGGCCTCTTAGCGCTCAGAATGTCCAATTGCAGTTTCTACAGAAAGAGTGTTTCAGAAAGGCTCAATCAAAAGTAAGGTTCAACTCTGTTAGTTGAATGCACAGAACAGAAAGAAGTTTCATACAATGCTTCTGTGTAGTTTATATTTGAACATATTCTTTTTTCCACTATTACCCACTTAGCGCTACGAATGTCCAGTTGCATTTTCTACAGACAGAGTGTTTCAAAACTGCTCAATCAAAAGTATGGTTTAACTCTGTAAGCTGAATGCTCAGATCAGAAAGAAGTTTCACAGAATGCTTCTGTGTAGTTTATATTTGAACATATTC
The DNA here is from genome assembly GCF_028878055.3 of Symphalangus syndactylus. Taxonomy (NCBI): domain Eukaryota; kingdom Metazoa; phylum Chordata; class Mammalia; order Primates; family Hylobatidae; genus Symphalangus; species Symphalangus syndactylus. The sequence goes on from NC_072448.2 coordinate 5,282,973, forward strand.
CTTTTTCCACTACTACTCTCTTAGCGCTCCAAATGTCCAGTTGCATTTTCTACAGAAAGAGTGTTCAGATCTGCTCAATCAAAATTATGGTTTAACTCTGTTAGCTGAATGCACAGATCAGAAAGAAGTTTCACAGAATGATTCTGTGTAGTTTATATTTGGAGACATTCCTTTTTCCACTATTACCCTCTTAGCGCTCCGAATCTCCACTTGCATTTTCTACAGAAAGACTGTTACAGAACGGCTCAATCAAAACTAAGGTTCAACTCTTTTAGTTGAACAAACAGAACAGAAAGAAGTTTCACAGAATTCTTCTGTGTAGTTTTTATTTGTAGACATTCTTTTTCCCAATAAAGGCCTCTTAGCGCTCAGAATGTCCAATTGCAGTTTCTACAGAAAGAGTGTTTCAGAACGGCTCAATCAAAAGTAAGGTTCAACTCTGTTAGTTGAATGCACAGAACAGAAAGAAGTTTCATACAATGCTTCTGTGTAGTTTATATTTGAACATATTCTTTTTTCCACTATTACCAACTTAGCGCTACGAATGTCCAGTTGCATTTTCTACAGACAGAGTGTTTCAAAACTGCTCAATCAAAAGTATGGTTTAACTCTGTTAGCTGAATGCTCAGATCAGAAAGAAGTTTCACAGAATGCTTCTGTGTAGTTTATATTTGAATATATTCCTTTTTCCACTACTACGCTCTTAGCGCTCCAAATGTCCAGTTGCATTTTCAACAGAAAGAGTGTTCAGATCTGCTCAATCAAAAGTATGGTTTAACTCTGTTAGCTGAATGCACAGATCAGAAAGAAGTTTCACCGAATGATTCTGTGTAGTTTATATTTGAAGACATTCCTTTTTCCACTGTTACCCTCTTAGCGCTCCGAATCTCCACTTGCATTTTCTACAGAAAGAGTGTTTCATAACTGCTCAATCAAAAATATGTTTTATATCTGTTAACTGAATTTACAGATCAGAAATAAGTTTCACAGAATGCATCTGTGTAGTTTTTATTTGAAGATATTCTTTTTCCCAATGTAGGCCTCTTAGCGCTTAGCATGTCCAATTGCAGTTTCTACAGAAAGAGTGTTTCAGAACGGCTCAATCAAAAGTAAGGTTCAACTCTGTTAGTTGAATGCACAGAACAGAAAGCATTTTCACAGAATGCTACTGTGTAGTTTATATTTGAATATATTCCTTTTTCCACTATTACCCTCTTAGCGCTCCGAATGTCCACTTGCATTTTCTACAGAAAGAGTGTTCAGAACTGCGCAATCAAAAGTATGGTTTAACTCTGTTAGCTTAATGAACATATCAGAAATAAGTTTCACACAATGCTTCTGTGTAGTTTTTATTTGAAGATATTATTGTTCCCAATAGAGGCCTCTTAGCGCTCAGAATGTCCAATTGCAGTTTCTACAGAAAGAGTGTTTCAGAAAGGCTCAATCAAATGTAAGGTTCAACTCTGTTAGTTGAATGCACAGAACAGAAAGAAGTTTCATACAATGCTTCTGTGTAGTTTATATTTGAACATATTCTTTTTTCCACTATTACCCACTTAGCGCTACGAATGTCCAGTTGCATTTTCTACAGACAGAGTGTTTCAAAACTGCTCAATCAAAAGTACGGTTTAACTCTGTAAGCTGAATGCTCAGATCAGAAAGAAGTTTCACAGAATGCTTCTGTGTAGTTTATATTTGAATATATTCCTTTTTCCACTACTACTCTCTTAGCGCTCCAAATGTCCAGTTGCATTTTCTACAGAAAGAGTGTTCAGATCTGCTGAATCAAAATTATGGTTTAACTCTGTTAGCTGAATGCACAGATCAGAAAGAAGTTTCACAGAATGATTCTGTGTAGTTTATATTTGGAGACATTCCTTTTTCCACTATTAACCTCTTAGCGGTCCGAATCTCCACTTGCATTTTCAACAGAAAGAGTGTTCAGATCTGCTCAATGAAAAGTACGGTTTAACTCTGTTAGCTGAATGCACAGATCAGAAAGAAGTTTCACGAATGATTCTGTGTAGTTTATATTTGAAGACATTCCTTTTTCCACTATTACCCTCTTAGCGCTCCGAATCTCCACTTGCATTTTCTAAAAAAAGAGTGTTTCATAACTGCTCAATCAAAAATATGTTTTATCTCTGTTAACTGAATTTACAGATCAGAAATAAGTTTCACAGAATGCATCTGTGTAGTTTTTATTTGAAGATATTCTTTTTCCCAATGTAGGCCTCTTAGCGCTTACCATGTCCAATTGCAGTTTCTACAGAAACAGTGTTTCAGAACGGCTCAATCAAAAGTAAGGTACAACTCTGTTAGTTGAATGCACAGAACAGAAAGATTTTTCACAGAATGCTACTGTGTAGTTTATATTTGAATATATTCCTTTTTCCACAATTACCCTCTTAGCGCTCCGAATGTCCACTTGCATTTTCTACAGAAAGAGTGTTCAGAACTGCGCAATCAAAAGTATGGTTTAACTCTGTTAGCTTAATGAACATATCAGAAGTAAGTTTCACACAATGCTTCTGTGTAGTTTTTATTTGAAGATATTATTTTTCCCAATATAGGCCTCTTAGCGCTCAGAATGTCCAATTGCAGTTTCTACAGAAAGAGTGTTTCAGAAAGGCTCAATCAAAAGTAAGGTTCAACTCTGTTAGTTGAATGCACAGAACAGAAAGAAGTTTCATACAATGCTTCTGTGTAGTTTATATTTGAACATATTCTTTTTTCCACTATTACCCACTTAGCGCTACGAATGTCGAGTTGCATTTTCTACAGACAGAGTGTTTCAAAACTGCTCAATCAAAAGTATGGTTTAACTCCGTTAGCTGAATGCTCAGTTCAGAAAGAAGTTTCACAGAATGCTTCTGTGTAGTTTATATTTGAATATATTCCTTTTTCCACTACTACTCTCTTAGCGCTCCAAATGTCCAGTTGCATTTTCTACAGAAAGAGTGTTCAGATCTGCTCAATCAAAAGTATGGTTTAACTCTGTTACCTGAATGCACAGATCAGAAAGAAGTTTCACAGAATGATTCTGTGTAGTTTATATTTGGAGACATTCCTTTTTCCACTATTACCGTCTTAGCGCTCCGAATCTCCACTTGCATTTTCTACAGAAAGAGTGTTTCAGAACGGCTCAATCAAAACTAAGGTTCAACTCTTTTAGTTGAACAAACAGAACAGAAAGAAGTTTCACACAATTCTTCTGTGTAGTTTTTATTTGTAGACATTCTTTTTCCCAATATAGGCCTCTTAGCGCTCAGAATGTCCAATTGCAGTTTCTACAGAAAGAGTGTTTCAGAACGGCTCAATCAAAAGTAAGGTTCAACTCTGTTAGTTGAATGCACAGAACAGAAAGAAGTTTCATACAATGCTTCTGTGTAGTTTATATTTGAACATATTCTTTTTTCCACTATTACCCAGTTAGCGCTACGAATGTCCAGTTGCATTTTCTACAGACAGAGTGTTTCAAAACTGCTCAATCAAAAGTATGGTTTAACTTTGTTAGCTGAATGCTCAGATCAGAAAGAAGTTTCACAGAATGCTTCTGTGTAGTTTATATTTGAATATATTCCTTTTTCCACTAATACGCGCTTAGCGCTCCAAATGTCCAGTTGCATTTTCAACAGAAAGAGTGTTCAGATCTGCTCAATCAAAAGTACGGTTTAATTCTGTTAGCTGAATGCACAGATCAGAAAGAAGTTTCACGAATGATTCTGTGTAGTTTATATTTGAAGACATTCCTTTTTCCACTATTACCCTCTTAGCGCTCCGAATCTCCACTTGCATTTTCTACAAAAAGAGTGTTTTATAACTGCTCAATCAAAAATATGTTTTATCTCTGTTAACTGAATTTACAGATCAGAAATAAGTTTCACAGAATGCATCTGTGTAGTTTTTATTTGAAGATATTCTTTTTCCCAATATAGGCCTCTTAGCGCTTAGCATGTCCAATTGCAGTTTCTACAGAAAGAGTGTTTCAGAACGGCTCAATCAAAGTAAGGTTCAACTCTGTTAGCTGAATGCACAGAACAGAAAGAGTTTTCACAGAATGCTACTGTGTAGTTTATATTTGAATATATTACTTTTTCCACTATTACCCTCTTAGAGCTCCGAATGTCCACTTGCATTTTCTACAGAAAGAGTGTTCAGAACTGCGCAATCAAAAGTATGGTTTAACTCTGTTAGATTAATGAACATATCAGAAATAAGTTTCACACAATGCTTCTGTGTAGTTTTTATTTGAAGATATTATTTTTCCCAATATAGGCCTCTTAGCGCTCAGAATGTCCAATTGCAGTTTCTACAGAAAGAGTGTTTCAGAACGGCTCAATCAAAAGTAAGGTTCCACTCGGTTAGTTGAATGCACAGAACAGAAAGAAGTTTCATACAATGCTTCTGTGTAGTTTATATTTGAACATATTCCCTTTTCCCCTATTACCCACTTAGCCCAACGAATGTCCAGTTGCATTTTCTACAGACAGAGTGTTTCAAAACTGCACAATCAAAAGTATGGTTTAACTCTGTTAGCTGTATGCTCAGATCAGAAAGAAGTTTCACAGAATGCTTCTGTGTAGTTTATATTTGAATATATTCCTTTTTCCACTAATACGCGCTTAGCGCTCCAAAAGTCCAGTTGCATTTTCAACAGAAAGAGTGTTCAGATCTGCTCAATCAAAAGTACGGTTTAACTCTGTTAGCTGAATGCACAGATCAGAAAGAAGTTTCACGAATGATTCTGTGTAGTTTATATTTGAAGACATTCCTTTTTCCACTATTACCCTCTTAGCGCTCCGAATCTCCACTTGCATTTTCTACAAAAAGAGTGTTTCATAACTGCTCAATCAAAAATATGTTTTATCTCTGTTAACTGAATTTACAGATCAGAAATAAGTTTCACAGAATGCATCGGTGTAGTTTTTATTTGAAGATATTCTTTTTCCCAATTTAGGCCTCTTAGCGCTTAGCATGTCCAATTGCAGTTTCTACAGAAAGAGTGTTTCAGAACGGCTCAATCAAAGTAAGGTTCAACTCTGTTAGCTGAATGCACAGAACAGAAAGAGTTTTCACAGAATGCTACTGTGTAGTTTATATTTGAATATATTCCTTTTTCCACTATTACCCTCTTAGCGCTCCGAATGTCCACTTGCATTTTCTACAGAAAGAGTGTTCAGAACTGCGCAATCAAAAGTATGGTTTAACTCTGTTAGCTTAATGAACATATCAGAAATAAGTTTCACACAATGCTTCTGTGTAGTTTTTATTTGAAGATATTATTTTTCCCAATAGAGGCCTCTTAGCGCTCAGAATGTCCAATTGCAGTTTCTACAGAAAGAGTGTTTCAGAAAGGCTCAATCAAAAGTAAGGTTCAACTCTGTTAGTTGAATGCACAGAACAGAAAGAAGTTTCATACAATGCTTCTGTGTGGTTTATATTTGAACATACTCTTTTTTCCACTATTACCCACTTAGCGCTACGAATGTCCAGTTGCATTTTCTACAGACAGAGTGTTTCAAAACTGCTCAATCAAAAGTATGGTTTAACTCTGTTAGCTGAATGCTCAGATCAGAAAGAAGTTTCACAGAATGCTTCTGTGTAGTTTATATTTGAATATATTCCTTTTTCCACTACTACTCTCTTAGCGCTCCAAATGTCCAGTTGCATTTTCTACAGAAAGAGTGTTCAGATCTCCTCAATCAAAAGTATGGTTTAACTCTGTTAGCTGAATGCACAGATCAGAAAGAAGTTTCACAGAATGATTCTGTGTAGTTTATATTTGGAGACATTCCTTTTTCCACTATTACCCTCTTAGCGCTCCGAATCTCTACTTGCATTTTCTACAGAAAGAGTGTTTCAGAACGGCTCAATCAAAACAAAGGTTCAACTCTTTTAGTTGAACAAACAGAACAGAAAGAAGTTTCACACAATTCTTTTGTGTAGTTTTTATTTGTAGACATTCTTTTTCCCAATATAGGCCTCTTAGCGCTCAGAATGTCCAATTGCAGTTTCTACAGAAAGAGTGTTTCAGAACGGCTCAATCAAAAGTAAGGTTCAACTCTGTTAGTTGAATGCACAGAACAGAAAGTAGTTTCACAGAATGCTTCTGTGTAGTTTATATTTGAACATATTCTTTTTTCCACTATTACCCACTTAGCGCTACGAATGTCCAGTTGCATTTTCTACAGACAGAGTGTTTCAAAACTGCTCAATCAAAATTATGGTTTAACTCTGTTAGCTGAATGCTCAGATCAGAAAGAAGTTTCACAGAATGCTTCTGTGTAGTTTATATTTGAATATATTCCTTTTTCCACTACTACGCTCTTAGCGCTCCAAATGTCCAGTTGCATTTTCTACAGAAAGAGTGTTCAGATCTGCTCAATCAAAAGTATGGTTTAACTCTGTTAGCTGAATGCACAGATCAGAAAGAAGTTTCACCGAATGATTCTGTGTAGTTTATATTTGAAGACATTCCTTTTTCCACTATTACCCTCTTAGCGCTCCGAATCTCCACTTGCATTTTCTACAAAAAGAGTGTTTCATAACTGCTCAATCAAAAATATGTTTTATCTCTGTTAACTGAATTTACAGATCAGAAATAAGTTTCACAGAATGCATCTGTGTAGTTTTTATTTGAAGATATTCTTTTTCCCAATGTAGGCCTCTTAGCGCTTAGCATGTCCAATTGCAGTTTCTACAGAAAGAGTGTTTCAGAACGGCTCAATCAAAAGTAAGGTTCAACTCTGTTAGTTGAATGCACAGAACAGAAAGAATTTTCACAGAATGCTACTGTGTAGTTTATATTTGAATATATTCCTTTTTCCACTATTACCCTCTTAGCGCTCCGAATGTCCACTTGCATTTTCTACAGAAAGAGTGTTCAGAACTGCGCAATCAAAAGTATGGTTTAACTCTGTTAGCTTAATGAACATATCAGAAATAAGTTTCACACAATGCTTCTGTGTAGTTTTTATTTGAAGATATTTTTTTTCCCAATAGAGGCCTCTTAGCGCTCAGAATGTCCAATTGCAGTTTCTACAGAAAGAGTGTTTCAGAAAGGCTCAATCAAATGTAAGGTTCAACTCTGTTAGTTGAATGCACAGAACAGAAAGAAGTTTCATACAATGCTTCTGTGTAGTTTATATTTGAACATATTCTTTTTTCCACTATTACCCACTTAGCGCTACGAATGTCCAGTTGCATTTTCTACAGACAGAGTGTTTCAAAACTGCTCAATCAAAAGTACGGTTTAACTCTGTAAGCTGAATGCTCAGATCAGAAAGAAGTTTCACAGAATGCTTCTGTGTAGTTTATATTTGAATATATTCCTTTTTCCACTACTACTCTCTTAGCGCTCCAAATGTCCAGTTGCATTTTCTACAGAAAGAGTGTTCAGATCTGCTGAATCAAAATTATGGTTTAACTCTGTTAGCTGAATGCACAGATCAGAAAGAAGTTTCACAGAATGATTCTGTGTAGTTTATATTTGGAGACATTCCTTTTTCCACTATTACCCTCTTAGCGCTCCGAATCTCCACTTGCATTTTCAACAGAAAGAGTGTTCAGATCTGCTCAATGAAAAGTACGGTTTAACTCTGTTAGCTGAATGCACAGATCAGAAAGAAGTTTCACGAATGATTCTGTGTAGTTTATATTTGAAGACATTCCTTTTTCCACTATTACCCTCTTAGCGCTCCGAATCTCCACTTGCATTTTCTAAAAAAAGAGTGTTTCATAACTGCTCAATCAAAAATATGTTTTATCTCTGTTAACTGAATTTACAGATCAGAAATAAGTTTCACAGAATGCATCTGTGTAGTTTTTATTTGAAGATATTCTTTTTCCCAATGTAGGCCTCTTAGCGCTTACCATGTCCAATTGCAGTTTCTACAGAAACAGTGTTTCAGAACGGCTCAATCAAAAGTAAGGTACAACTCTGTTAGTTGAATGCACAGAACAGAAAGATTTTTCACAGAATGCTACTGTGTAGTTTATATTTGAATATATTCCTTTTTCCACAATTACCCTCTTAGCGCTCCGAATGTCCACTTGCATTTTCTACAGAAAGAGTGTTCAGAACTGCGCAATCAAAAGTATGATTTAACTCTGTTAGCTTAATGAACATATCAGAAATAAGTTTCACACAATGCTTCTGTGTAGTTTTTATTTGAAGATATTATTTTTCCCAATAGAGGCCTCTTAGCGCTCAGAATGTCCAATTGCAGTTTCTACAGAAAGAGTGTTTCAGAAAGGCTCAATCAAAAGTAAGGTTCAACTCTGTTAGTTGAATGCACAGAACAGAAAGAAATTTCATACAATGATTCTGTGTAGTTTATATTTGAACATATTCTTTTTTCCACTATTACCCACTTAGCGCTACGAATGTCGAGTTGCATTTTCTACAGACAGAGTGTTTCAAAACTGCTCAATCAAAAGTATGGTTTAACTCCGTTACCTGAATGCTCAGTTCAGAAAGAAGTTTCACAGAATGCTTCTGTGTAGTTTATATTTGAATATATTCCTTTTTCCACTACTACTCTCTTAGCGCTCCAAATGTCCAGTTGCATTTTCTACAGAAAGAGTGTTCAGATCTGCTCAATCAAAAGTATGGTTTAACTCTGTTACCTGAATGCACAGATCAGAAAGAAGTTTCACAGAATGATTCTGTGTAGTTTATATTTGGAGACATTCCTTTTTCCACTATTACCGTCTTAGCGCTCCGAATCTCCACTTGCATTTTCTACAGAAAGAGTGTTTCAGAACGGCTCAATCAAAACTAAGGTTCAACTCTTTTAGTTGAACAAACAGAACAGAAAGAAGTTTCACACAATTCTTCTGTGTAGTTTTTATTTGTAGACATTCTTTTTCCCAATATAGGCCTCTTAGCGCTCAGAATGTCCAATTGCAGTTTCTACAGAAAGAGTGTTTCAGAACGGCTCAATCAAAAGTAAGGTTCAACTCTGTTAGTTGAATGCACAGAACAGAAAGAAGTTTCATACAATGCTTCTGTGTAGTTTATATTTGAACATATTCTTTTTTCCACTATTACCCAGTTAGCGCTACGAATGTCCAGTTGCATTTTCTACAGACAGAGTGTTTCAAAACTGCTCAATCAAAAGTATGGTTTAACTCTGTTAGCTGAATGCTCAGATCAGAAAGAAGTTTCACAGAATGCTTCTGTGTAGTTTATATTTGAATATATTCCTTTTTCCACTAATACGCGCTTAGCGCTCCAAATGTCCAGTTGCATTTTCAACAGAAAGAGTGTTCAGATCTGCTCAATCAAAAGTACGGTTTAATTCTGTTAGCTGAATGCACAGATCAGAAAGAAGTTTCACGAATGATTCTGTGTAGTTTATATTTGAAGACATTCCTTTTTCCACTATTACCCTCTTAGCGCTCCGAATCTCCACTTGCATTTTCTACAAAAAGAGTGTTTTATAACTGCTCAATCAAAAATATGTTTTATCTCTGTTAACTGAATTTACAGATCAGAAATAAGTTTCACAGAATGCATCTGTGTAGTTTTTATTTGAAGATATTCTTTTTCCCAATATAGGCCTCTTAGCGCTTAGCATGTCCAATTGCAGTTTCTACAGAAAGAGTGTTTCAGAACGGCTCAATCAAAGTAAGGTTCAACTCTGTTAGCTGAATGCACAGAACAGAAAGAGTTTTCACAGAATGCTACTGTGTAGTTTATATTTGAATATATTACTTTTTCCACTATTACCCTCTTAGAGCTCCGAATGTCCACTTGCATTTTCTACAGAAAGAGTGTTCAGAACTGCGCAATCAAAAGTATGGTTTAACTCTGTTAGATTAATGAACATATCAGAAATAAGTTTCACACAATGCTTCTGTGTAGTTTTTATTTGAAGATATTATTTTTCCCAATATAGGCCTCTTAGCGCTCAGAATGTCCAATTGCAGTTTCTACAGAAAGAGTGTTTCAGAACGGCTCAATCAAAAGTAAGGTTCCACTCGGTTAGTTGAATGCACAGAACAGAAAGAAGTTTCATACAATGCTTCTGTGTAGTTTATATTTGAACATATTCCCTTTTCCCCTATTACCCACTTAGCCCAACGAATGTCCAGTTGCATTTTCTACAGACAGAGTGTTTCAAAACTGCACAATCAAAAGTATGGTTTAACTCTGTTAGCTGTATGCTCAGATCAGAAAGAAGTTTCACAGAATGCTTCTGTGTAGTTTATATTTGAATATATTCCTTTTTCCACTAATACGCGCTTAGCGCTCCAAAAGTCCAGTTGCATTTTCAACAGAAAGAGTGTTCAGATCTGCTCAATCAAAAGTACGGTTTAACTCTGTTAGCTGAATGCACAGATCAGAAAGAAGTTTCACGAATGATTCTGTGTAGTTTATATTTGAAGACATTCCTTTTTCCACTATTACCCTCTTAGCGCTCCGAATCTCCACTTGCATTTTCTACAAAAAGAGTGTTTCATAACTGCTCAATCAAAAATATGTTTTATCTCTGTTAACTGAATTTACAGATCAGAAATAAGTTTCACAGAATGCATCGGTGTAGTTTTTATTTGAAGATATTCTTTTTCCCAATTTAGGCCTCTTAGCGCTTAGCATGTCCAATTGCAGTTTCTACAGAAAGAGTGTTTCAGAACGGCTCAATCAAAGTAAGGTTCAACTCTGTTAGCTGAATGCACAGAACAGAAAGAGTTTTCACAGAATGCTACTGTGTAGTTTATATTTGAATATATTCCTTTTTCCACTATTACCCTCTTAGCGCTCCGAATGTCCACTTGCATTTTCTACAGAAAGAGTGTTCAGAACTGCGCAATCAAAAGTATGGTTTAACTCTGTTAGCTTAATGAACATATCAGAAATAAGTTTCACACAATGCTTCTGTGTAGTTTTTATTTGAAGATATTATTTTTCCCAATAGAGGCCTCTTAGCGCTCAGAATGTCCAATTGCAGTTTCTACAGAAAGAGTGTTTCAGAAAGGCTCAATCAAAAGTAAGGTTCAACTCTGTTAGTTGAATGCAAAGAACAGAAAGAAGTTTCATACAATGCTTCTGTGTGGTTTATATTTGAACATACTCTTTTTTCCACTATTACCCACTTAGCGCTACGAATGTCCAGTTGCATTTTCTACAGACAGAGTGTTTCAAAACTGCTCAATCAAAAGTATGGTTTAACTCTGTTAGCTGAATGCTCAGATCAGAAAGAAGTTTCACAGAATGCTTCTGTGTAGTTTATATTTGAATATATTCCTTTTTCCACTACTACTCTCTTAGCGCTCCAAATGTCCAGTTGCATTTTCTACAGAAAGAGTGTTCAGATCTCCTCAATCAAAAGTATGGTTTAACTCTGTTAGCTGAATGCACAGATCAGAAAGAAGTTTCACAGAATGATTCTGTGTAGTTTATATTTGGAGACATTCCTTTTTCCACTATTACCCTCTTAGCGCTCCGAATCTCTACTTGCATTTTCTACAGAAAGAGTGTTTCAGAACGGCTCAATCAAAACAAAGGTTCAACTCTTTTAGTTGAACAAACAGAACAGAAAGAAGTTTCACACAATTCTTTTGTGTAGTTTTTATTTGTAGACATTCTTTTTCCCAATATAGGCCTCTTAGCGCTCAGAATGTCCAATTGCAGTTTCTACAGAAAGAGTGTTTCAGAACGGCTCAATCAAAAGTAAGGTTCAACTCTGTTAGTTGAATGCACAGAACAGAAAGTAGTTTCACAGAATGCTTCTGTGTAGTTTATATTTGAACATATTCTTTTTTCCACTATTACCCACTTAGCGCTACGAATGTCCAGTTGCATTTTCTACAGACAGAGTGTTTCAAAACTGCTCAATCAAAATTATGGTTTAACTCTGTTAGCTGAATGCTCAGATCAGAAAGAAGTTTCACAGAATGCTTCTGTGTAGTTTATATTTGAATATATTCCTTTTTCCACTACTACGCTCTTAGCGCTCCAAATGTCCAGTTGCATTTTCTACAGAAAGAGTGTTCAGATCTGCTCAATCAAAAGTATGGTTTAACTCTGTTAGCTGAATGCACAGATCAGAAAGAAGTTTCACCGAATGATTCTGTGTAGTTTATATTTGAAGACATTCCTTTTTCCACTATTACCCTCTTAGCGCTCCGAATCTCCACTTGCATTTTCTACAAAAAGAGTGTTTCATAACTGCTCAATCAAAAATATGTTTTATCTCTGTTAACTGAATTTACAGATCAGAAATAAGTTTCACAGAATGCATCTGTGTAGTTTTTATTTGAAGATATTCTTTTTCCCAATGTAGGCCTCTTAGCGCTTAGCATGTCCAATTGCAGTTTCTACAGAAAGAGTGTTTCAGAACGGCTCAATCAAAAGTAAGGTTCAACTCTGTTAGTTGAATGCACAGAACAGAAAGAATTTTCACAGAATGCTACTGTGTAGTTTATATTTGAATATATTCCTTTTTCCACTATTACCCTCTTAGCGCTCCGAATGTCCACTTGCATTTTCTACAGAAAGAGTGTTCAGAACTGCGCAATCAAAAGTATGGTTTAACTCTGTTAGCTTAATGAACATATCAGAAATAAGTTTCACACAATGCTTCTGTGTAGTTTTTATTTGAAGATATTTTTTTTCCCAATAGAGGCCTCTTAGCGCTCAGAATGTCCAATTGCAGTTTCTACAGAAAGAGTGTTTCAGAAAGGCTCAATCAAAACTAAGGTTCAACTCTGTTAGTTGAATGCACAGAACAGAAAGAAGTTTCATACAATGCTTCTGTGTAGTTTATATTTGAACATACTCTTTTTTCCACTATTACCCACTTAGCGCTACGAATGTCCAGTTGCATTTTCTACAGACAGAGTGTTTCAAAACTGCTCAATCAAAAGTATGGTTTAAATCTGTTAGCTGAATGCTCAGATCAGAAAGAAGTTTCACAGAATGCTTCTGTGTAGTTTATATTTGAATATATTCCTTTTTCCACTACTACTCTCTTAGCGCTCCAAATGTCCAGTTGCATTTTCTACAGAAAGAGTGTTCAGATCTGCTCAATCAAAAGTATGGTTTAACTCTGTTAGCTGAATGCACAGATCAGAAAGAAGTTTCACAGAATGATTCTGTGTAGTTTATATTTGGAGACATTCCTTTTTCCACTATTACCCTCTTAGCGCTCCGAATCTCCACTTGCATTTTCTACAGAAAGAGTGTTTCAGAACGGCTCAATCAAAACTAAGGTTCAACTCTTTTAGTTGAACAAACAGAACAGAAAGAAGTTTCACACAATTCTTCTGTGTAGTTTTTATTTGTAGACATTCTTTTTCCCAATATAGGCCTCTTAGCGCTCAGAATGTCCAATTGCAGTTTCTACAGAAAGAGGGTTTCAGAAAGGCTCAATCAAAAGTAAGGTTCAACTCTGTTAGTTGAATGCACAGAACAGAAAGAAGTTTCATACAATGCTTCTGTGTAGTTTATATTTGAACATATTCTTTTTTCCACTATTACCCACTTAGCGCTACGAATGTCCAGTTTCATTTTCTACAGACAGAGTGTTTCAAAACTGCTCAGTGAAAAGTATGGTTTAACTCTGTTAGCTGAATGAACAGATCAGAAAGAAGTTTCACCGAATGATTCTGTGTAGTTTATATTTGAAGACATTCCTTTCTCCACTATTAACCACTTAGCACTCCGAATCTCCACTTGCATTTTCTACAAAAAGAGTGTTTCATAACTGCTCAATCAAAAATATGTTTTATCTCTGTTAACTGAATTTTCAGATCAGAAATAAGTTTCACAGAATGCATCTGTGTAGTTTTTATTTGAAGATATTCTTTTTCCCAATGTAGGCCTCTTAGCGCTTAGCATGTCCAATTGCAGTTTCTACAGAAAGAGTGTTTCAGAACGGCTCAATCAAAAGTAAGGTTCAACTCCGTTATCTGAATGCACAGAACAGTAAGAGTTTTCACAGAATGCTACTGTGTAGTTTATATTTGAATATATTCCTTTTCCCACTATTACCCTCTTAGCGCTCCGAATGTCCACTTGCATTTTCTACAGAAAGAGTGTTCAGAACTGCGCAATCAAAAGTATGGTTTAACTCTGTTAGCTTAATGAACATATCAGAAATAAGTTTCACACAATGCTTCTGTGTAGTTTTTATTTGAAGATATTATTTTTCCTAATAGAGGCCTCTTAGCGCTCAGAATGTCCAATTGCAGTTTCTACAGAAAGAGTGTTTCAGAACGGCTCAATCAAAAGTAAGGTTCAACTCTGTTAGTTGAATGAACAGAACAGAAAGAAGTTTCATACAATGCTTCTGTGTAGTTTATATTTGAACATATTCTTTTCTCCACCATTACCCACTTAGCGCTACGAATGTCCAGTTGCATTTTCTACAGACAGAGTGTTTCAAAACTGCTCAATCAAAAGTATGGTTTAACTCTATTAGCTGAATGCTCAGATCAGAAATAAGTTTCACAGAATGCTTCTGTGTAGTTTATATTTGAATATATTCCTTTTTCCACTACTACTCTCTTAGCGCTCCAAATGTCCAGTTGCATTTTCTACAGAAAGAGTGTTCAGATCTGCTAAATCAAAAGTATGGTTTAACACTGTTAGCTGAATGCCCAGATCAGAAAGAAGTTTCACAGAATGATTCTGTGTAGTTTATATTTGGAGACATTCCTTTTTCCACTATTACCCTCTTAGCTCTCCGAATCTCCACTTGCATTTTCTACAGAAAGAGTGTTTCAGAACGGCTCAATCAAAACTAAGGTTCAACTCTTTTAGTTGAACAAACAGAACAGAAAGAAGTTTCACACAATTCTTCTGTGTAGTTTTTATTTGTAGACATTCTTTTTCGCAATATAGGCCTCTTAGCGCTCAGAATGTCCAATTGAAGTTTCTACAGAAAGAGTGTTTCAAAACGGCTCAATCAAAAGTAAGGTTCAACTCTGTTAGTTGAATGCACAGAACAGAAAGAAGTTTCACAGAATGCTTCTGTGTAGTTTATATTTGAACATATTCTTTTTTCCACTATTACCCACTTAGCGCTACGAATGTCCAGTTGCATTTTCTACAGACAGAGTGTTTCAAAACTGCTCAATCAAAAGTATGGTTTAACTCTGTTAGCTGAATGCTCAGATCAGAAAGAAGTTTCACAGAATGCTTCTGTGTAGTTTATATTTGAATATATTCCTTTTTCCACTACTACGCTCTTAGCGCTCCAAATGTCCAGTTGCATATTCTACAGAAAGAGTGTTCAGATCTGCTCAATCAAAAGTATGGTTTAACTCTGTTAGCTGAATGCACAGATCAGAAAGAAGTTTCACCGAATGATACTGTGTAGTTTATATTTGAAGACATTCCTTTTTCCACTATTACCTTCTTAGCGCTCCGAATCTCCACTTGCATTTTCTACAAAAAGAGTGTTTCATAACTGCTCAATCAAAAATATGTTTTATCTCTGTTAACTGAATTTACAGATCAGAAATAAGTTTCACAGAATGCATCTGTGTAGTTTTTATTTGAAGATATTCTTTTTCCCAATGTAGGCCTCTTAGCGCTTAGCATGTCCAATTGCAGTTTCTACAGAAAGAGTGTTTCAGAACGGCTCAATCAAAAGTAAGGTTCAACTCTGTTAGCTGAATGCACAGAACAGAAAGTGTTTTCACAGAATGCTACTGCGTAGTTTATATTTGAATATATTCCTTTTTCCACTATTACACTCTTAGCGCTCCGAATGTCCACTTGCATTTTCTACAGAAAGAGTGTTCAGAACTGCGCAATCAAAAGTATGGTTTAACTCTGTTAGCTTAATGAACATATCAGAAATAAGTTTCACACAATGCTTCTGTGTAGTTTTTATTTGAAGATATTATTTTTCCCAATAGAGGCCTCTTAGCGCTCAGAATGTCCAATTGCAATTTCTGCAGAAAGAGTGTTTCAGAAAGGCTCAATAAAAAGTAAGGTTCAACTCTGTTAGTTGAATGCACAGAACAGAAAGAAGTTTCATACAATGCTTCTGTGTAGTTTATATTTGAACATATTCTTTTCTCCACTATTACCCACTTAGCGCTACGAATGTCCAGTTGCATTTTCTACAGACAGAGTGTTTCAAAACTGCTCAATCAAAAGTATGGTTTAACTCTGTTAGCTGAATGCTCAGATCAGAAAGAAGTTTCACAGAATGCTTCTGTGTAGTTTATATTTGAATATATTCCTTTTTCCGCTACTACTCTCTTAGCGCTCCAGATGTCCAGTTGCATTTTCTACAGAAAGAGTGTTCAGATCTGCTCAATCAAAAGTATGGTTTAACTCTGTTAGCTGAATGCACAGATCAGAAAGAAGTTTCACAGAATGATTCTGTGTAGTTTATATTTGGAGACATTCCTTTTTCCACTATTACCCTGTTAGCGCTCCGAATCTCCACTTGCATTTTCTACAGAAAGAGTGTTTCATAACTGCTCAATCAAAAATATGTTTTATCTCTGTTAACTGAATTTACAGATCAGAAATAAATTTCACAGAATGCATCTGTGTAGTTTTTATTTGAAGATATTCTTTTTCCCAATGTAGGCCTCTTAGCGCTTAGCATGTCCAATTGCAGTTTCTACAGAAAGAGTGTTTCAGAACGGCTCAATCAAAAGTAAGGTTCAACTCTGTTAGCTGAATGCACAGAACAGAAAGATTTTTCACAGAATGCTACTGTGTAGTTTATATTTGAATATATTCCTTTTTCCACTATTACCCTCTTAGCGCTCCGAA
Source organism: Symphalangus syndactylus (assembly GCF_028878055.3). Lineage (NCBI taxonomy): Eukaryota > Metazoa > Chordata > Mammalia > Primates > Hylobatidae > Symphalangus > Symphalangus syndactylus. The sequence goes on from NC_072448.2 coordinate 5,299,723, forward strand.
TGTCCACTTGCATTTTCTACAGAAAGAGTGTTCAGAACTGCGCAATCAAAAGTATGGTTTAACTCTGTTAGCTTAATGAACATATCAGAAATAAGTTTCACACAATGCTTCTGTGTAGTTTTTATTTGAAGACATTATTTTTCCCAATAGAGGCCTCTTAGCGCTCAGAATGTCCAATTGCAGTTTCTACAGAAAGAGTGTTTCAGAAAGGCTCAATCAAAAGTAAGGTTCAACTCTGTTAGTTGAATGCACAGAACAGAAAGAAGTTTCATACAATGCTTCTCTGTAGTTTATATTTGAACATATTCTTTTTTCCACTATTACCCACTTAGCGCTACGAATGTCCAGTTGCACTTTCTACAGACAGAGTGTTTCAAAACTGCTCAATCAAAAGTATGGTTTAACTCTGTTACCTGAATGCTCAGATCAGAAAGAAGTTTCACAGAATGCTTCTGTGTAGTTTATATTTGAATATATTCCTTTTTCCGCTACTACTCTCTTAGCGCTCCAGATGTCCAGTTGCATTTTTTACAGAAAGAGTGTTCAGATCTGCTCAATCAAAAGTATGGTTTAACTCTGTTAGCTGAATGCACAGATCAGAAAGAAGTTTCACAGAATGATTCTGTGTAGTTTATATTTGGAGACATTCCTTTTTCCACTATTACCCTCTTAGCGCTCCGAATCTCCACTTGCATTTTCTACAGAAAGAGTGTTTCAGAACGGCTCAATCAAAACTAAGGTTCAACTCTTTTAGTTGAACAAACAGAACAGAAAGAAGTTTCACACAATTCTTCTGTGTAGTTTTTATTTGTAGACATTCTTTTTCCCAATATAGGCCTCTTAGCGCTCAGAATGTCCAATTGCAGTTTCTACAGAAAGAGTGTTTCAGAACGGCTCAATCAAAAGTAAGGTTCAACTCTGTTAGTTGAATGCACAGAACAGAAAGAAGTTTCACAGAATGCTTCTGTGTAGTTTATATTTGAACATATTCTTTTTTCCACTATTACCCTCTTAGCGCTTCGAATGTCCACTTGCATTTTCCACAGAAAGAGTGTTCAGAACTGCGCAATCAAAAGTATGGTTTAACTCTGTTAGCTTAATGAACATATCAGAAATAAGTTTCACACAATGCTTCTGTGTAGTTTTCATTTGAAGATATTATTTTTCCCAATAGAGGCCTCTTAGCGCTCAGAATGTCCAATTGCAATTTCTACAGAAAGAGTGTTTCAGAAAGGCTCAATCAAAAGTAAGGTTCAACTCTGTTAGTTGAATTCACAGAACAGAAAGAATTTTCATACAATGCTTCTGTGTAGTTTATATTTGAACATATTCTTTTCTCCACTATTACCCACTTAGCGCTACGAATGTCCAGTTGCATTTTCTACAGACAGAGTGTTTCAAAACTGCTCAATCAAAAGTATGGTTTAACTCTGTTAGCTGAATGCTCAGATCAGAAACAAGTTTCACAGAATGCTTCTGTGTAATTTATATTTGAATATATTCCTTTTTCCACTACTACTCTCTTAGCGCTCCAAATGTCCAGTTGCATTTTCTACAGAAAGAGTGTTCAGATCTGCTAAATCAAAAGTATGATTTAACTCTGTTAGCTGAATGCACAGATCAGAAAGAAGTTTCACAGAATGATTCTGTGTAGTTTATATTTGGAGACATTCCTTTTTCCACTATTACCCTCTTAGCGCTCCGAATCTCCACTTGCATTTTCTACAGAAAGAGTGTTTCAGAACGGCTAAATCAAAACTAAGGTTCAACTCTTTTAGTTGAACAAACAGAACAGAAAGAAGTTTCACACAATTCTTCTGTGTAGTTTTTATTTGTAGACATTCTTTTTCCCAATATAGGCCTCTTAGCGCTCAGAATGTCCAATTGCAGTTTCTACAGAAAGAGGGTTTCAGAAAGGCTCAATCAAAAGTAAGGTTCAACTCTGTTAGTTGAATGCACAGAACAGAAAGAAGTTTCATACAATGCTTCTGTGTAGTTTATATTTGAACATATTCTTTTTTCCACTATTACCCACTTAGCGCTACGAATGTCCAGTTTCATTTTCTACAGACAGAGTGTTTCAAAACTGCTCAGTGAAAAGTATGGTTTAACTCTGTTAGCTGAATGCTCAGATCAGAAAGAAGTTTCACAGAATGCTTCTGTGTAGTTTATATTTGAATATATTACTTTTTCCAATACTACGCTCTTAGCGCTCCAAATGTCCAGTTGCATTTTCTACAGAAAGAGTGTTCAGATCTGCTCAATCAAAAGTATGGTTTAACTCTGTTAGCTGAATGAACAGATCAGAAAGAAGTTTCACCGAATGATTCTGTGTAGTTTATATTTGAAGACATTCCTTTCTCCACTATTAACCACTTAGCACTCCGAATCTCCACTTGCATTTTCTACAAAAAGAGTGTTTCATAACTGCTCAATCAAAAATATGTTTTATCTCTGTTAACTGAATTTTCAGATCAGAAATAAGTTTCACAGAATGCATCTGTGTAGTTTTTATTTGAAGATATTCTTTTTCCCAATGTAGGCCTCTTAGCGCTTAGCATGTCCAATTGCAGTTTCTACAGAAAGAGTGTTTCAGAACGGCTCAATCAAAAGTAAGGTTCAACTCCGTTATCTGAATGCACAGAACAGTAAGAGTTTTCACAGAATGCTACTGTGTAGTTTATATTTGAATATATTCCTTTTCCCACTATTACCCTCTTAGCGCTCCGAAAGTCCACTTGCATTTTCTACAGAAAGAGTGTTCAGAACTGCGTAATCAAAAGTATGGTTTAACTCTGTTAGCTTAATGAACATATCAGAAAGAAGTTTCACACAATGCTTCTGTGTAGTTTTTATTTGAAGATATTATTTTTCCCAATAGAGGCCTCTTAGCGCTCAGAATGTCCAATTGCAGTTTCTACAGAAAGAGTGTTTCAGAACGGCTCAATCAAAAGTAAGGTTCAACTCTGTTAGTCGAATGAACAGAACAGAAAGAAGTTTCATACAATGCTTCTGTGTAGTTTATATTTGAACATATACTTTTCTCCACCATTACCCACTTAGCGCTACGAATGTCCAGTTGCATTTTCTACAGACAGAGTTTTTCAAAACTGCTCAATCAAAAGTATGGTTTAACTCTATTAGCTGAATGCTCAGATCAGAAATAAGTTTCACAGAATGCTTCTGTGTAGTTTATATTTGAATATATTCCTTTTTCCACTACTACTCTCTTAGCGCTCCAAATGTCCAGTTGCATTTTCTACAGAAAGAGTGTTCTGATCTGCTCAATCAAAAGTATGGTTTAACTCTGTTAGCTGAATGCACAGATCAGAAAGTAGTTTCACAGAATGATTCTGTGTAGTTTATATTTGGAGACATTCCTTTTTCCACTATTGCCCTCTTAGCGCTCCGAATCTCCACTTGCATTTTCTACAGAAAGAGTGTTTCAGAACGGCTCAATCAAAACTAAGGTTCAACTCTATTAGTTGAACAAACAGAACAGAAAGAAGTTTCACACAATTCTTCTGTGTAGTTTTTATTTGTAGACATTCTTTTTCCCAATATAGGCCTCTTAGCGCTCAGAATGTCCAATTGCAGTTTCTACAGAAAGAGTGTTTCAGAACGGCTCAATCAAAAGTAAGGTTCAACTCTGTTAGTTGAATGCACAGAACAGAAAGAAGTTTCACAGAATGCTTCTGTGTAGTTTATATTTGACCATATTCTTTTTTCCACTATTACCCACATAGCGCTACGAATGTCCAGTTGCATTTTCTACAGACAGAGTGTTTCAAAACTGCTCAATCAAAAGTATGGTTTAACTCTGTTAGCTGAATGCTCAGATCAGAAAGAAGTTTCACAGAATGCTTCTGTGTAGTTTATATTTGAATATATTCCTTTTTCCACTACTACGCTCTTAGCGCTCCAAATGTCCAGTTGCATTTTCTACAGAAAGAGTGTTCAGATCTGCTCAATCAAAAGTATGGTTTAACTCTGTTAGCTGAATGCACAGATCAGAAAGAAGTTTCACCGAATGATTCTGTGTAGTTTATATTTGAAGACATTCCTTTTTCCACTATTACCCACTTAGCGCTCCGAATCTCCACTTGCATTTTCTACAAAAAGAGTGTTTCATAACTGCTCAATCAAAAATATGTTTTATCTCTGTTAACTGAATTTACAGATCAGAAATAAGTTTCACATAATGCATCTGTGTAGTTTTTACTTGAAGATATTCTTTTTCCCAATGTAGGCCTCTTAGCGCTTAGCATGTCCAATTGCAGTTTCTACAGAAAGAGTGTTTCAGAACGGCTCAATCAAAAGTAAGGTTCAACTCTGTTAGCTGAATGCACAGAACAGTAAGAGTTTTCACAGAATGCTACTGTGTAGTTTATATTTGAATATATTCCTTTTTCCACTATTACCCTCTTAGCGCTCCGAATGTCCACTTGCATTTTCTACAGAAAGAGTGTTAAGAACTGCGCAATCAAAAGTATGGTTTAACTCTGTTAGCTTAATGAACATATCAGAAATAAGTTTCACACAATGCTTCTGTGTAGTTTTTATTTGAAGATATTATTTTTCCCAATAGAGTCCTCTTAGCGCTCAGAATGTCCAGTTGCAGTTTCTACAGAAAGAGTGTTTCAGAAAGGCTCAATCAAAAGTAAGGTTCAACTCTGTTAGTTGAATGCGCAGAACAGAAAGAAGTTTCATACAATGCTTCTGTGTAGTTTATATTTGAACATATTCTTTTTTCCACTATTACCCACTTAGCGCTACGAATGTCCAGTTGCATTTACTTCAGACAGAGTGTTTCAAAACTGCTCAATCAAAAGTATGGTTTAACTCTGTTACCTGAATGCTCAGATCAGAAAGAAGTTTCACAGAATGCTTCTGTGTAGTTTATATTTGAATATATTCCTTTTTCCGCTACTACTCCCTTAGCACTCCAGATGTCCAGTTGCATTTTCTACAGAAAGAGTGTTCAGATCTGCTCAATCAAAAGTATGGTTTAACTCTGTTAGCTGAATGCACAGATCAGAAAGAAGTTTCACAGAATGATACTGTGTAGTTTATATTTGGAGACATTCCTTTTTCCACTATTACCCTGTTAGCGCTCCGAATCTCCACTTGCATTTTCTACAAAAAGAGTGTTTCATAACTGCTCAATCAAAAATATGTTTTATCTCTGTTAACTGAATTTACAGATCAGAAATAAGTTTCACAGAATGCATCTGTGTAGTTTTTATTTGAAGATATTCTTTTTCCCAATGTAGGCCTCTTAGCGCTTAGCATGTCCAATTGCAGTTTCTACAGAAAGAGTATTTCAGAACGGCTCAATCAAAAGTAAGGTTCAACTCTGTTAGCTGAATGCACAGAACAGAAAGAGTTTTCACAGAATGCTACTGTGTAGTTTATATTTGAATATATTCCTTTTTCCACTATTACCCTCTTAGCGCTCCGAATGTCCACTTGCATTTTCTACAGAAAGAGTGTTCAGAACTGCGCAATCAAAAGTATGGTTTAACTCTGTTAGCTTAATGAACATATCAGAAATAAGTTTCACACAATGCTTCTGTGTAGTTTTTATTTGAAGATATTATTTTTCCCAATAGAGGCCTCTTAGCGCTCAGAATGTCCAATTGCAGTTTCTACAGAAAGAGTGTTTCAGAAAGGCTCAATCAAAAGTAAGGTTCAACTCTGTTAGTTGAATGCACAGAACAGAAAGAAGTTTCATACAATGCTTCTGTGTAGTTTATATTTGAACATATTCTTTTTTCCACTATTACCCACTTAGCGCTACGAATGTCCAGTTGCATTTTCTACAGACAGAGTGTTTCAAAACTGCTCAATCAAAAGTATGGTTTAACTCTGTTACCTGAATGCTCAGATCAGAAAGAAGTTTCACAGAATGCTTCTGTGTAGTTTATATTTGAATATATTCCTTTTTCCGCTACTACTCTCTTAGCGCTCCAGATGTCCAGTTGCATTTTTTACAGAAAGAGTGTTCAGATCTGCTCAATCAAAAGTATGGTTTAACTCTGTTAGCTGAATGCACAGATCAGAAAGAAGTTTCACAGAATGATTCTGTGTAGTTTATATTTGGAGACATTCCTTTTTCCACTATTACCCTCTTAGCGCTCCGAATCTCCTCTTGCATTTTCTACAGAAAGAGTGTTTCAGAACGGCTCAATCAAAACTAAGGTTCAACTCTTTTAGTTGAACAAACAGAACAGAAAGAAGTTTCACACAATTCTTCTGTGTAGTTTTTATTTGTAGACATTCTTTTTCCCAATATAGGCCTCTTAGCGCTCAGAATGTCCAATTGCAGTTTCTACAGAAAGAGTGTTTCAGAACGGCTCAATCAAAAGTAAGGTTCAACTCTGTTAGTTGAATGCACAGAACAGAAAGAAGTTTCACAGAATGCTTCTGTGTAGTTTATATTTGAACATATTCTTTTTTCCACTATTACCCTCTTAGCGCTCCGAATGTCCACTTGCATTTTCCACAGAAAGAGTGTTCAGAACTGCGCAATCAAAAGTATGGTTTAACTCTGTTAGCTTAATGAACATATCAGAAATAAGTTTCACACAATGCTTCTGTGTAGTTTTTATTTGAAGATATTATTTTTCCCAATAGAGGCCTCTTAGCGCTCAGAATGTCCAATTGCAGTTTCTACAGAAAGAGTGTTTCAGAAAGGCTCAATCAAAAGTAAGGTTCAACTCTGTTAGTTGAATGCACAGAACAGAAAGAAGTTTCATACAATGCTTCTGTGTAGTTTATATTTGAACATATTCTTTTCTCCACTATTACCCACTTAGCTCTACGAATGTCCAGTTGCATTTTCTACAGACACAGTGTTTCAAAACTGCTCAATCAAAAGTATGGTTTAACTCTGTTAGCTGAATGCTCAGATCAGAAAGAAGTTTCACAGAATGCTTCTGTGTAGTTTATATTTGAATATATTCCTTTTTCCACTACTACTCTCTTAGCGCTCCAAATGTCCAGTTGCATTTTCTACAGAAAGAGTGTTCAGATCTGCTAAATCAAAAGTATGGTTTAACTCTGTTACCTGAATGCACAGATCAGAATGAAGTTTCACAGAATGATTCTGTGTAGTTTATATTTGGAGACATTCCTTTTTCCACTATTACCCTCTTAGCGCTCCGAATCTCCACTTGCATTTTCTACAGAAAGAGTGTTTCAGAACGGCTCAATCAAAACTAAGGTTCAACTCTATTAGTTGAACAAACAGAACAGAAAGAAGTTTCACACAATTCTTCTGTGTAGTTTTTATTTGTAGACATTCTTTTTCCCAATATAGGCCTCTTAGCGCTCAGAATGTCCAATTGCAGTTTCTACAGAAAGAGTGTTTCAGAACGGCTCAATCAAAAGTAAGGTTCAACTCTGTTAGTTGAATGCACAGAACACAAAGAAGTTTCACAGAATGCTTCTGTGTAGTTTATATTTGAACATATTCTTTTTTCCACTATTACCCACTTAGCGCTACGAATGTCCAGTTGCATTTTCTACAGACAGAGTGTTTCAAAACTGCTCAATCAAAAGTATGGTTTAACTCTGTTAGCTTAATGAACATATCAGAAATAAGTTTCACACAATGCTTCTGTGTAGTTTTTATTTGAAGATATTATTTTTCCCAATAGAGGCCTCTTAGCGCTCAGAATGTCCAATTGCAGTTTCTACAGAAAGAGTGTTTCAGAAAGGCTCAATCAAAAGTAAGGTTCAACTCTGTTAGTTGAATGCACAGAACAGAAAGAAGTTTCATACAATGCTTCTGTGTAGTTTATATTTGAACATATTCTTTTTTCCACTATTACCCACTTAGCGCTACGAATGTCCAGTTGCATTTTCTACAGACAGAGTGTTTCAAAACTGCTCAATCAAAAGTATGGTTTAACTCTGTTACCTGAATGCTCAGATCAGAAAGAAGTTTCACAGAATGCTTCTGTGTAGTTTATATTTGAATATATTCCTTTTTCCGCTACTACTCTCTTAGCGCTCCAGATGTCCAGTTGCATTTTTTACAGAAAGAGTGTTCAGATCTGCTCAATCAAAAGTATGGTTTAACTCTGTTAGCTGAATGCACAGATCAGAAAGAAGTTTCACAGAATGATTCTGTGTAGTTTATATTTGGAGACATTCCTTTTTCCACTATTACCCTCTTAGCGCTCCGAATCTCCTCTTGCATTTTCTACAGAAAGAGTGTTTCAGAACGGCTCAATCAAAACTAAGGTTCAACTCTTTTAGTTGAACAAACAGAACAGAAAGAAGTTTCACACAATTCTTCTGTGTAGTTTTTATTTGTAGACATTCTTTTTCCCAATATAGGCCTCTTAGCGCTCAGAATGTCCAATTGCAGTTTCTACAGAAAGAGTGTTTCAGAACGGCTCAATCAAAAGTAAGGTTCAACTCTGTTAGTTGAATGCACAGAACAGAAAGAAGTTTCACAGAATGCTTCTGTGTAGTTTATATTTGAACATATTCTTTTTTCCACTATTACCCTCTTAGCGCTCCGAATGTCCACTTGCATTTTCCACAGAAAGAGTGTTCAGAACTGCGCAATCAAAAGTATGGTTTAACTCTGTTAGCTTAATGAACATATCAGAAATAAGTTTCACACAATGCTTCTGTGTAGTTTTTATTTGAAGATATTATTTTTCCCAATAGAGGCCTCTTAGCGCTCAGAATGTCCAATTGCAGTTTCTACAGAAAGAGTGTTTCAGAAAGGCTCAATCAAAAGTAAGGTTCAACTCTGTTAGTTGAATGCACAGAACAGAAAGAAGTTTCATACAATGCTTCTGTGTAGTTTATATTTGAACATATTCTTTTCTCCACTATTACCCACTTAGCTCTACGAATGTCCAGTTGCATTTTCTACAGACACAGTGTTTCAAAACTGCTCAATCAAAAGTATGGTTTAACTCTGTTAGCTGAATGCTCAGATCAGAAAGAAGTTTCACAGAATGCTTCTGTGTAGTTTATATTTGAATATATTCCTTTTTCCACTACTACTCTCTTAGCGCTCCAAATGTCCAGTTGCATTTTCTACAGAAAGAGTGTTCAGATCTGCTAAATCAAAAGTATGGTTTAACTCTGTTACCTGAATGCACAGATCAGAATGAAGTTTCACAGAATGATTCTGTGTAGTTTATATTTGGAGACATTCCTTTTTCCACTATTACCCTCTTAGCGCTCCGAATCTCCACTTGCATTTTCTACAGAAAGAGTGTTTCAGAACGGCTCAATCAAAACTAAGGTTCAACTCTATTAGTTGAACAAACAGAACAGAAAGAAGTTTCACACAATTCTTCTGTGTAGTTTTTATTTGTAGACATTCTTTTTCCCAATATAGGCCTCTTAGCGCTCAGAATGTCCAATTGCAGTTTCTACAGAAAGAGTGTTTCAGAACGGCTCAATCAAAAGTAAGGTTCAACTCTGTTAGTTGAATGCACAGAACACAAAGAAGTTTCACAGAATGCTTCTGTGTAGTTTATATTTGAACATATTCTTTTTTCCACTATTACCCACTTAGCGCTACGAATGTCCAGTTGCATTTTCTACAGACAGAGTGTTTCAAAACTGCTCAATCAAAAGTATGGTTTAACTCTGTTACCTGAATGCTCAGATCAGAAAGAAGTTTCACAGAATGCTTCTGTGTAGTTTATATTTGAATATATTCCTTTTTCCGCTACTACTCTCTTAGCGCTCCAGATGTCCAGTTGCATTTTTTACAGAAAGAGTGTTCAGATCTTCTCAATCAAAAGTATGGTTTAACTCTGTTAGCTGAATGCACAGATCAGAAAGAAGTTTCACAGAATGATTCTGTGTAGTTTATATTTGGAGACATTCCTTTTTCCACTATTACCCTCTTAGCGCTCCGAATCTCCACTTGCATTTTCTACAGAAAGAGTGTTTCAGAACGGCTCAATCAAAACTAAGGTTCAACTCTTTTAGTTGAACAAACAGAACAGAAAGAAGTTTCACACAATTCTTCTGTGTAGTTTTTATTTGTAGACATTCTTTTTCCCAATATAGGCCTCTTAGCGCTCAGAATGTCCAATTGCAGTTTCTACAGAAAGAGTGTTTCAGAACGGCTCAATCAAAAGTAAGGTTCAACTCTGTTAGTTGAATGCACAGAACAGAAAGAAGTTTCACAGAATGCTTCTGTGTAGTTTATATTTGAACATATTCTTTTTTCCACTATTACCCTCTTAGCGCTCCGAATGTCCACTTGCATTTTCCACAGAAAGAGTGTTCAGAACTGCGCAATCAAAAGTATGGTTTAACTCTGTTAGCTTAATGAACATATCAGAAATAAGTTTCACACAATGCTTCTGTGTAGTTTTTATTTGAAGATATTATTTTTCCCAATAGAGGCCTCTTAGCGCTCAGAATGTACAATTGCAATTTCTACAGCAAGAGTGTTTCAGAAAGGCTCAATCAAAAGTAAGGTTCAACTCTGTTAGTTGAATGCACAGAACAGAAAGAAGTTTCATACAATGCTTCTGTGTAGTTTATATTTGAACATATTCTTTTCTCCACTATTACCCACTTAGCGCTACGAATGTCCAGTTGCATTTTCTACAGACAGAGTGTTTCAAAACTGCTCAATCAAAAGTATGGTTTAACTCTGTTAGCTGAATGCTCAGATAAGAAAGAAGTTTCACAGAATGCTTCTGTGTAATTTATATTTGAATATATTCCTTTTTCCACTACTACTCTCTTAGCGCTCCAAATGTCCAGTTGCATTTTCTACAGAAAGAGTGTTCAGATCTGCTAAATCAAAAGTATGGTTTAACTCTGTTAGCTGAATGCACAGATCAGAAAGAAGTTTCACAGAATGATTCTGTGTAGTTTATATTTGGAGACATTCCTTTTTCCACTATTACCCTCTTAGCGCTCCGAATCTCCACTTGCATTTTCTACAGAAAGAGTGTTTCAGAACGGCTCAATCAAAACTAAGGTTCAACTCTATTAGTTGAACAAACAGAACAGAAAGATGTTTCACACAATTCTTCTGTGTAGTTTTTATTTGTAGACATTCTTTTTCCCAATATAGGCCTCTTAGCGCTCAGAATGTCCAATTGCAGTTTCTACAGAAAGAGTGTTTCAGAACGGCTCAATCAAAAGTAAGGTTCAACTCTGTTAGTTGAATGCACAGAACAGAAAGAAGTTTCACAGAATGCTTCTGTGTAGTTTATATTTGAACATATTCTTTTTTCCACTATTACCCACTTAGCGCTACGAATGTCAAGTTGCATTTTCTACAGACAGAGTGTTTCAAAACTGCTCAATCAAAAGTATGGTTTAACTCTGTTAGCTGAATGCTCAGATCAGAAAGTAGTTTCACAGAATGCTTCTGTGTAGTTTATATTTGAATATATTCCTTTTTCCACTACTACGCTCTTAGCGCTCCAAATGTCCAGTTGCATTTTCTACAGAAAGAGTGTTCAGATCTGCTCAATCAAAAGTATGGTTTAACTCTGTTAGCTGAATGCACAGATCAGAAAGAAGTTTCACCGAATGATTCTGTGTAGTTTATATTTGAAGACATTCCTTTTTCCACTATTACCCTCTTAGCGCTCCGAATCTCCACTTGCATTTTCTACAAAAAGAGTGTTTCATAACTGCTCAATCAAAAATATGTTTTATCTCTGTTAACTGAATTTACAGATCAGAAATAAGTTTCACAGAATGCATCTGTGTAGTTTTTATTTGAAGATATTCTTTTTCCCAATGTAGGCCTCTTAGCGCTTAGCATGTCCAATTGCAGTTTCTACAGAAAGAGTGTTTCAGAACGGCTCAATCAAAAGTAAGCTTCAACTCTGTTAGCTGAATGCACAGAACAGTAAGAGTTTTCACAGAATGCTACTGTGTAGTTTATATTTGAATATATTCCTTTTTCCACTATTACCCTCTTAGCGCTCCGAATGTCCACTTGCATTTTCTACAGAAAGAGTGTTCAGAACTGCGCAATCAAAAGTATGGTTTAACTCTGTTAGCTTAATGAACATATCAGAAATGAGTTTCACACAGTGCTTCTGTGTAGTTTTTATTTGAAGATATTATTTTTCCCAATAGAGGCCTCTTAGCGCTCAGAATGTCCAATTGCAGTTTCTACAGAAAGAGTGTTTCAGAAAGGCTCAATCAAAAGTAAGGTTCAACTCTGTTAGTTGAATGCACAGAACAGAAAGAAGTTTCATACAGTGCTTCTGTGTAGTTTATATTTGAACATATTATTTTCTCCACTATTACCCACTTAGCGCTACGAATGTCCAGTTGCATTTTCTACAGACAGAGTGTTTCAAAACTGCTCAATCAAAAGTATGGTTTAACTCTATTAGCTGAATGCTCAGATCAGAAAGAAGTTTCACAGAATGCTTCTGTGTAGTTTATATTTGAATATATTCCTTTTTCCACTACTACTCTCTTAGCGCTCCAAATGTCCAGTTGCATTTTCTACAGAAAGAGTGTTCAGATCTGCTCAATCAAAAGTATGGTTTAACTCTGTTAGCTGAATGCACAGATCAGAAAGAAGTTTCACCGAATGATTCTGTGTAGTTTATATTCGGAGACATTCCTTTTTCCACTATTACCCTCTTAGCGCTCCGAATCTCCACTTGCATTTTCTACAGAAAGAGTGTTTCAGAACGGCTCAATCAAAACTAACGTTCAACTCTTTTAGTTGAACAAACAGAACAGAAAGAAGTTTCACACAATTCTTCTGGGTAGTTTTTATTTGTAGGCATTCTTTTTCCCAATATAGGCCTCTTAGCGCTCAGAATGTCCAATTGCAGTTTCTACAGAAAGAGTGTTTCAGAACGGCTCAATCAAAGTAAGGTTCAACTCTGTTAGTTGAATGCACAGAACAGAAAGAAGTTTCATACAATGCTTCTGTGTAGTTTATATTTGAACATATTCTTTTTTCCACTATTACCCACTTAGCGCTACGAATGTCCAGTTGCATTTTCTACAGACAGAGTGTTTCAAAACTGCTCAGTGAAAAGTATGGTTTAACTCTGTTAGCTGAATGCTCAGATCAGAAAGAAGTTTCACAGAATGCTTCTGTGTACTTTATATTTGAATATATTCCTTTTTCCACTACTACGCTCTTAGCGCTCCAAATGTCCAGTTGCATTTTCTACAGAAAGAGTGTTCAGATCTGCTCAATCAAAAGTATGGTTTAACACTGTTAGCTGAATGCACAGATCAGAAAGAAGTTTCACCGAATGATTCTGTGTAGTTTATATTTGAAGACATTCCTTTTTCCACTATTACCCTCTTTGCGCTCCGTATCTCCACTTGCATTTTCTACAAAAAGAGTGTTTCATAACTGCTCAATCAAAAATATGTTTTATCTCTGTTAACTGAATTTACAGATCAGAAATAAGTTTCACAGAATGCATCTGTGTAGTTTTTATTTGAAGATATTCTTTTTCCCAATGTAGGCCTCTTAGCGCTTAGCATGTCCAATTGCAGTTTCTACAGAAAGAGTGTTTCAGAACGGCTCAATCAAAAGTAAGGTTCAACTCTGTTAGTTGAATGCACAGAACAGAAAGAATTTTCACAGAATGCTACTGTGTAGTTTATATTTGAATATATTCCTTTTTCCACTATTACCCTCTTAGCGCTCCGAATGTCCACTTGCATTTTCTACAGAAAGAGTTTTCAGAACTGCGCAATCAAAAGTATGGTTTAACTCTGTTAGCTTAATGAACATATCAGAAATAAGTTTCACACAATGCTTCTGTGTAGTTTTTATTTGAAGATATTATTTTTCCCAATAGAGGCCTCTTAGCGCTCAGAATGTCCAATTGCAGTTTCTACAGAAAGAGTGTTTCAGAAAGGCTCAATCAAAACTAAGGTTCAACTCTGTTAGTTGAATGCACAGAACAGAAAGAAGTTTCATACAATGCTTCTGTGTAGTTTATATTTGAACATACTCTTTTTTCCACTATTACCCACTTAGCGCTACGAATGTCCAGTTGCATTTTCTACAGACAGAGTGTTTCAAAACTGCTCAATCAAATGTATGGTTTAACTCTGTTAGCTGAATGCTCAGATCAGAAAGAAGTTTCACAGAATGCTTCTGTGTAGTTTATATTTGAACATATTCCTTTTTCCACTACTAATCTCTTTAGCGCTCAAAATGTCCAGTTGCATTTTCTACAGAAAGAGTGTTCAGATCTGCTCAATCAAAAGTATGGTTTAACTCTGTTAGCTGAATGCACAGATCAGAAAGAAGTTTCACCGAATGATTCTGTGTAGTTTATATTTGAAGACATTCCTTTTTCCACTATTACCCTCTTAGCGCTCCGAATCTCCACTTGCATTTCCTACAAAAAGAGTGTTTCATAACTGCTCAATCAAAAATATGTTTTATCTCTGTTAACTGAATTTACAGATCAGAAATAAGTTTCACATAATGCATCTGTGTAGATTTATTTGAAGATATTCTTTTTCCCAATGTAGGCCTCTTAGCGCTTAGCATGTCCAATTGCATTTTCTACAGAAAGAGTGTTTCAGAACGGCTCAATCAAAAGTAAGCTTCAACTCTGTTAGCTGAATGCACAGAACAGTAAGAGTTTTCACAGAATGCTACTGTGTAGTTTATATTTGAATATATTCCTTTTTCCACTATTACCCTCTTAGCGCTCCGAATGTCCACTTGCATTTTCTACAGAAAGAGTGTTCAGAACGGCGCAATCAAAAGTATGGTTTAACTCTGTTAGCTTAATGAACATATCAGAAATAAGTTTCACACAATGCTTCTGTGTAGTTTTTATTTGAAGATATTATTTTTCCCAATAGAGGCCTCTTAGCGCTCAGAATGTCCAATTGCAGTTTCTACAGAAAGAGTGTTTCAGAAAGGCTCAAACAAAAGTAAGGTTCAACTCTGTTATTTGAATGCACAGAACAGAAAGAAGTTTCATACAATGCTTCTCTGTAGTTGATATTTGAAAATATTCTTTTTTCCACTATTACCCACTTAGCGCTACGAATGTCCAGTTGCATTTTCTACAGACAGAGTGTTTCAAAACTGCTCAATCAAAAGTATGGTTTAACTCTGTTACCTGAATGCTCAGATCAGAAAGAAGTTTCACAGAATGCTTCTGTGTAGTTTATATTTGAATATATTCCTTTTTCCGCTACTACTCTCTTAGCGCTCCAGATGTCCAGTTGCATTTTCTACAGAAAGAGTGTTCAGATCTGCTCAATCAAAAGTATGGTTTAACTCTGTTAGCTGAATGCACAGATCAGAAAGAAGTTTCACAGAATGATTCTGTGTAGTTTATATTTGGAGACATTCCTTTTTCCACTATTACCCTCTTAGCGCTCCGAATCTCCACTTGCATTTTCTACAGAAAGAGTGTTTCAGAACGGCTCAATCAAAACTAAGGTTCAACTCTTTTAGTTGAACAAACAGAACAGAAAGAAGTTTCACACAATTCTTCTGTGTAGTTTTTATTTGTAGACATTCTTTTTCCCAATATAGGCCTCTTAGCGCTCAGAATGTCCAATTGCAGTTTCTACAGAAAGAGTGTTTCAGAACGGCTCAATCAAAAGTAAGGTTCAACTCTGTTAGTTGAATGCACAGAACAGAAAGAAGTTTCACAGAATGCTTCTGTGTAGTTTATATTTGAACATATTCTTTTTTCCACTATTACCCTCTTAGCGCTCCGAATGTCCACTTGCATTTTCCACAGAAAGAGTGTTCAGAACTGCGCAATCAAAAGTATGGTTTAACTCTGTTAGCTTAATGAACATATCAGAAATAAGTTTCACACAATGCTTCTGTGTAGTTTTTATTTGAAGATATTATTTTTCCCAATAGAGGCCTCTTAGCGCTCAGAATGTCCAATTGCAGTTTCTACAGAAAGAGTGTTTCAGAACGGCTCAATCAAAAGTAAGTTTCAACTCTGTTATTTGAATGCACAGAACAGAAAGAAGTTTCATAGAATGCTTCTGTGTAGTTTATATTTGAACATATTCTTTTTTCCACTATTACCCACTTAGCGCTACGAATGTCCAGTTGCATTTTCTACAGACAGAGTGTTTCAAAACTGCTCAATCAAAGTATGGTTTAACTCTGTTAGCTGAATGCTCAGATCTGAAAGACGTTTCACAGAATGCTTCTGTGTAGTTTATATTTGAATATATTCCTTTTTCCACTACTACTCTCTTAGCGCTCCAAATGTCCAGTTGCATTTTCTACAGAAAGAGTGTTCAGATCTGCTGAATCAAAACTATGGTTTAACTCTGTTAGGTGAATGCACAGATCAGATAGAAGTTTCACAGAATGATTCTGTGTAGTTTATATTTGGAGACATTCCTTTTTCCACTATTACCCTCTTAGCGCTCCGAATCTCCACTTGCATTTTCTACAGAAAGAGTGTTTCAGAACGGCTCAATCAAAACTAAGGTTCAACTCTTTTAGTTGAACAAACAGAACAGAAAGAAGTTTCACAAAATTCTTCTGTGTAGTTTTTATTTGTAGACATTCTTTTTCCCAATATAGGCCTCTTAGCGCTCAGAATGTCCAATTGCAGTTTTTACAGAAAGAGTGTTTCAGAACGGCTCAATCAAAAGTAAGGTTCAACTCTGTTAGTTGAATGCAGAGAACAGAAAGAAGTTTCACAGAATGCTTCCTTGTAGTTTATATTTAACATATTCTTTTTTCCACTATTACCCACTTAGCGCTACGAATGTCCAGTTGCATTTTCTACAGACAGAGTGTTTCAAAACTGCTCAATCAAAAGTATGGTTTAACTCTGTTAGCTGAATGCTCACATCAGAAAGAAGTTTCACAGAATGCTTCTGTGTAGTTTATATTTGAATATATTCCTTTTTCCAC
Source organism: Symphalangus syndactylus (assembly GCF_028878055.3). Lineage (NCBI taxonomy): Eukaryota > Metazoa > Chordata > Mammalia > Primates > Hylobatidae > Symphalangus > Symphalangus syndactylus. The sequence continues at coordinate 5,316,596 of NC_072448.2, forward strand.
TACTACGCTCTTAGCGCTCCAAATGTCCAGTTGCATTTTCTACAGAAAGAGTGTTCAGATCTGCTCAATCAAAAGTATGGTTTAACTCTGTTAGCTGAATGCACAGATCAGAAAGAAGTTTCACCGAATGATTCTGTGTAGTTTATATTTGAAAACATTCCTTTTTCCACTATTACCCACTTAGCGCTCCGAATCTCCACTTGCATTTTCTACAAAAAGAGTGATTCATAACTGCTAAATCAAAAATATGTTTTATCTCTGTTAACTGAATTCACAGATCAGAAATAAGTTTCACAGAATGCATCTGTGTAGTTTTTATTTGAAGATATTCTTTTTCCCAATGTAGGCCTCTTAGCGCTTAGCATGTCCAATTGCAGTTTCTACAGAAAGAGTGTTTCAGAACGGCTCAATCAAAAGTAAGGTTCAACTCTGTTAGCTGAATGCACAGAACAGAAAGAGTTTTCACAGAATGCTACTGTGTAGTTTATATTTGAATATATTCCTTTTTCCACTATTACCCTCTAATTGCTCCGAATGTCCACTTGCATTTTCTAGAGAAAGAGTGTTCAGAACTGCGCAATCAAAAGTATGGTTTAACTCTGTTAGCTTAATGAACATATCAGAAATAAGTTTCACACAATGCTTCTGTGTAGTTTTTATTTGAAGATATTATTTTTCCCAATAGAGGCCTCTTAGCGCTCAGAATGTCCAATTGCTGTTTCTACAGAAAGAGTGTTTCAGAAAGGCTCAATCAAAAGTAAGGTTCAACTCTGTTAGTTGAATGCACAGAACAGAAAGAAGTTTCATACAATGCTTCTGTGTAGTTTATATTTGAACATACTCTTTTTTCCACTATTACCCAATAGCGCTACGAATGTCCAGTTGCATTTTCTACAGACAGAGTGTTTCAAAACTGCTCAATCAAAAGTATGGTTTAACTCTGTTAGCTGAATGCTCAGATCAGAAAGAAGTTTCACAGAATGCTTCTGTGTAGTTTATATTTGAATATATTCCTTTTTCCACTACTACTTTCTTAGAGCTCCAAATGTCCAGTTGCATTTTCTACAGAAAGAGTGTTCAGATCTGCTCAATCAAAAGTATGGTTTAACTCTGTTAGCTGAATGCACAGATCAGAAAGAAGTTTCACAGAATGATTCTGTGTAGTTTATATTTGGAGACATTCCTTTTTCCACTATTACCCTCTTAGCGCTCCGAATCTCCACTTGCATTTTCTACAGAAAGAGTGTTTCAGAACGGCTCAATCAAAACTAAGGTTCAACTCTTTTAGTTGAACAAACAGAACAGAAAGAAGTTTCACACAATTCTTCTGTGTAGTTTTTATTTGTAGACATTGTTTTTCCCAATATAGGCCTCTTAGCGCTCAGAATGTCCAATTGCAGTTTCTACAGAAAGAGTGTTTCAGAACGGCTCAATCAAAAGTAAGGTTCAACTCTGTTAGTTGAATGCAGAGAACAGAAAGAAGTTTCACAGAATGCTTCCTTGTAGTTTATATTTAACATATTCTTTTTTCCACTATTACCCACTTAGCGCTACGAATGTCCAGTTGCATTTTCTACAGACAGAGTGTTTCAAAACTGCTCAATCAAAAGTATGGTTTAACTCTGTTAGCTGAATGCTCACATCAGAAAGAAGTTTCACAGAATGCTTCTGTGTAGTTTATATTTGAATATATTCCTTTTTCCACTACTACGCTCTTAGCGCTCCATATGTCCAGTTGCATTTTCTACAGAAAGAGTGTTCAGATCTGCTCAATCAAAAGTATGGTTTAACTCTGTTAGCTGAATGCACAGATCAGAAAGAAGTTTCACCGAATGATTCTGTGTAGTTTATATTTGAAGACATTCCTTTTTCCACTATTACCCTCTTAGCGCTCCGAATCTCCACTTGCATTTTCTACAAAAAGAGTGTTTCATAACTGCTCAATCAAAAATATGTTTTATCTCTGTTAACTGAATTTACAGATCAGAAATAAGTTTCACAGAATGCATCTGTGTAGTTTTTATTTGAAGATATTCTTTTTCCCAATGTAGGCCTCTTAGCGCTTAGCATGTCCAATTGCAGTTTCTACAGAAAGAGTGTTTCAGAACGGCTCAATCAAAAGTAAGTTTCAACTCTGTTAGCTGAATGCACAGAACCGAAAGAGTTTTCACAGAATGCTACTGTGTAGTTTATATTTGAATATATTCCTTTTTCCACTATTACCCTCTAATTGCTCCGAATGTCCACTTGCATTTTCTAGAGAAAGAGTGTTCAGAACTGCGCAATCAAAAGTATGGTTTAACTCTGTTAGCTTAATGAACATATCAGAAATAAGTTTCACACAATGCTTCTGTGTAGTTTTTATTTGAAGATATTATTTTTCCCAATAGAGGCCTCTTAGCGCTCAGAATGTCCAATTGCAGTTTCTACAGAAAGACTGTTTCAGAAAGGCTCAATCAAAAGTAAGGTTCAACTCTGTTAGTTGAATGCACAGAACAGAAAGAAGTTTCATACAATGCTTCTGTGTAGTTTATATTTGAACATACTCTTTTTTCCACTATTACCCAATAGCGCTACGAATGTCCAGTTGCATTTTCTACAGACAGAGTGTGTCAAAACTGCTCAATCAAAAGTATGGTTTAACTCTGTTAGCTGAATGCTCAGATCAGAAAGAAGTTTCACAGAATGCTTCTGTGTAGTTTATATTTGAATATATTCCTTTTTCCACTACTACTTTCTTAGAGCTCCAAATGTCCAGTTGCATTTTCTACAGAAAGAGTGTTCAGATCTGCTCAATCAAAAGTATGGTTTAACTCTGTTAGCTGAATGCACAGATCAGAAAGAAGTTTCACAGAATGATTCTGTGTAGTTTATATTTGGAGACATTCCTTTTTCCACTATTACCCTCTTAGCGCTCCGAATCTCCACTTGCATTTTCTACAGAAAGAGTGTTTCAGAACGGCTCAATCAAAACTAAGGTTCAACTCTTTTAGTTGAACAAACAGAACAGAAAGAAGTTTCACACAATTCTTCTGTGTAGTTTTTATTTGTAGACATTGTTTTTCCCAATATAGGCCTCTTAGCGCTCAGAATGTCCAATTGCAGTTTCTACAGAAAGAGTGTTTCAGAACGGCTCAATCAAAAGTAAGGTTCAACTCTGTTAGTTGAATGCACAGAACAGAAAGAAGTTTCATACAATGCTTCTGTGTAGTTTATATTTGAACATATTCTTTTTTCCACTATTACCTACTTAGTGCTACGAATGTCCAGTTGCATTTTCTACAGACAGAGTGTTTCAAAACTGCTCAGTGAAAAGTACGGTTTAACTCTGTTAGCTGAATGCTCAGATCAGAAAGAAGTTTCACAGAATGCTTCTGTGTAGTTTATATTTGAATATATTCCTTTTTCCACTACTACGCTCTTAGCGCTGCAAATGTCCAGTTGCATTTTCTACAGAAAGAGTGTTCAGATCTGCTCAATCAAAAGTATGGTTGAACACTGTTAGCTGAATGCACAGATCAGAAAGAAGTTTCACCGAATGATTCTGTATAGTTTATATTTGAAGACATTCCTTTTTCCACTATTACCCTCTTAGCGCTCCGAATCTCCACTTGCCTTTTCTACAAAAAGAGTGTTTCATAACTGCTCAATCAAAAATATGTTTTATCTCTGTTAACTGAATTTACAGATCAGAAATAAGTTTCACAGTATGCATCTGTGTAGTTTTTATTTGAAGATATTCTTTTTCCCAATGTAGGCCTCTTAGCGCTTAGCATGTCCAATTGCAGTTTCTACAGAAAGAGTGTTTCAGAACGGCTCAATCAAAAGTAAGGTTCAACTCCGTTATCTGAATGCACAGAACAGTAAGAGTTTTCACAGAATGCTACTGTGTAGTTTATATTTGAATATATTCCTTTTTCCATTTTTACCCTCTTAGCGCTCCGAATGTCCACTTGCATTTTCTACAGAAAGAGTGTTCAGAACTGCGCAATCAAAAGTATGGTTTAACTCTGTTAGCTTAATGAACATATCAGAAATAAGTTTCACACAATGCTTCTGTGTAGTTTTTATTTGAAGATATTATTTTTCCCAATAGAGGCCTCTTAGCGCTCAGAATGTCCAATTGCAGTTTCTACAGAAAGAGTGTTTCAGAACGGCTCAATCAAAAGTAAGGTTCAACTCTGTTAGTTGAATGCACAGAACAGAAAGAAGTTTCATACAATGCTTCTGTGTAGTTTATATTTGAACATATTCTTTTTTCCACTATTACCCACTTAGCGCTACGAATGTCCAGTTGCATTTTCTACAGACAGAGTGTTTCAAAACTGCTCAATCAAAAGTATGGTTTAACTCTGTTAGCTGAATGCTCAGATCAGAAAGAAGTTTCACAGAATGCTTCTGTGTAGTTTATATTTGAATATATTCCTTTTTCCACTACTACTCTCTTAGCGCTCCAAATGTCGAGTTGCATTTTCTACAGAAAGAGTGTTCAGATCTGCTGAATCAAAAGTATGGTTTAACTCTGTTAGCTGAATGCACAGATCCGAAAGAAGTTTCACAGAATGATTCTGTGTAGTTTATATTTGGAGACATTCCTTTTTCCACTATTACCCTCTTAGCGCTCCGAATCTCCACTTGCATTTTCTACAGAAAGAGTGTTTCAGAACGGCTCAATCAAAACTAAGGTTCAACTCTTTTAGTTGAACAAACAGAACAGAAAGAAGTTTCACACAATTCTTCTGTGTAGTTTTTATTTGTAGACATTCTTTTTCCCAATATAGGCCTCTTAGTGCTCAGAATGTCCAATTGCAGTTTCTACAGAAAGAGTGTTTCAGAACGGCTCAATCAAAAGTAAGGTTCAACTCTGTTAGTTGAATGCACAGAACAGAAAGAAGTTTCACAGAATGCTTCTGTGTAGTTTATATTTGAACATATTCTTTTTTCCACTATTACCCACTTAGCGCTACGAATGTCCAGTTGCATTTTCTACAGACAGAGTGTTTCAAAATTGCTCAATCAAAAGTATGGTTTAACTCTGTTAGCTGAAAGCTCAGATCAGAAAGAAGTTTCACAGAATGCTTCTGTGTAGTTTATATTTGAATATATTCCTTTTTCCACTACTACGCTCTTAGCGCTCCAAATGTCCAGTTGCATTTTCTACAGAAAGAGTGTTCAGATCTGCTCAATCAAAAGTATGGTTTAACTCTGTTAGCTGAATGCACAGATCAGAAAGAAGTTTCACCGAATGATTCTGTGTAGTTTATATTTGAAGACATTCCTTTTTCCACTATTACCTTCTTAGCGCTCCGAATCTCCACTTGCATTTTCTACAAAAAGAGTGTTTCATAACTGCTCAATCAAAAATATGTTTTATCTCTGTTAACTGAATTTACAGATCAGAAATAAGTTTCACAGAATGCATCTGTGTAGTTTTTATTTGAAGATATTCTTTTTCCCAATATAGGCCTCTTAGCGCTTAGCATGTCCAATTGCAGTTTCTACAGAAAGAGTGTTTCAGAACGGCTCAATCAAAAGTAAGGTTCAACTCTGTTAGTTGAATGCACAGAACAGAAAGAAGTTTCACAGAATGCTTCTGTGTAGTTTATATTTGAACATATTCTTTTCTCCACTATTACCCACTTAGCGCTACGAATGTCCAGTTGCATTTTCTACAGACAGAGTGTTTCAAAACTGCTCAATCAAAAGTATGGTTTAACTCTGTTAGCTGAATGCTCAGATCAGAAAGAAGTTTCACAGAATGCTTCTGTGAAGTTTATATTTGAATATATTCCTTTTTCCACTAATACTCTCTTAGCGCTCCAAATGTCCACTTGCATTTTCTACAGAAAGAGTGTTCAGATCTGCTGAATCAAAAGTATGGTTTAACTCTGTTAGCTGAATGCACAGATCAGAAAGAATTTTCACAGAATGATTCTGTGTAGTTTATATTTGGAGACATTCCTTTTTCCACTATTACCCTCTTAGCGCTCCGAATCTCCACTTGCATTTTCTACAGAAAGAGTGCTTCAGAACGGCTCAATCAAAACTAAGGTTCAACTCTTTTAGTTGAACAAACAGAACAGAAAGAAGTTTCACACAATTCTTCTGTGTAGTTTTTATTTGTAGACATTCTTTTTCCCAATATAGGCCTGTTAGCGCTCAGAATGTCCAATTGCAGTTTCTACAGAAAGAGTGTTTCAGAACGGCTCAATCAAAAGTAAGGTTCAACTCTGTTAGTTGAATGCACAGAACAGCAAGAAGTTTCACAGAATGCTTCTGTGTAGTTTATATTTGAACATATTCTTTTTTCCACTATTACCCACATAGCGCTACGAATGTCCAGTTGCATTTTCTACAGACAGAGTGTTTCAAAACTGCTCAATCAAAAGTATGGTTTAACTCTGTTAGCTGAATGCTCAGATCAGAAAGAAGTTTCACAGAATGCTTCTGTGTAGTTTATATTTGAATATATTCCTTTTTCCACTACTACGCTCTTAGCGCTCCAAATGTCCAGTTGCATTTTCTAGAGAAAGAGTGTTCAGATCTGCTCAATCAAAAGTATGGTTTAACTCTGTTAGCTGAATGCACAGATCAGAAAGAAGTTTCACCGAATGATTCTGTGTAGTTTATATTTGAAGACATTCCTTTTTCCACTATTACCCTCTTAGCGCTCCGAATCTCCACTTGCATTTTCTACAAAAAGAGTGTTTCATAACTGCTCAATCAAAAATATGTTTTAGCTCTGTTAACTGAATTTAAAGATCAGAAATAAGTTTCACAGAATGCATCTGTGTAGTTTTTATTTGAAGATATTCTTTTTCCCAATGTAGGCCTCTTAGCGCTTAGCATGTCCAATTGCAGTTTCTACAGAAAGAGTGTTTCAGAACGGCTCAATCAAAAGTAAGGTTCAAATCTGTTAGCTGAATGCACAGAACAGTAAGAGTTTTCACAGAATGCTACTGTGTAGTTTATATTTGAATATATTCCTTTTTCCACTATTACCCTCTTAGCGCTCCGAATGTCCACTTGCATTTCCTACAGAAAGAGTGTTCAGAATTGCGCAATCAAAAGTATGTTTTAACTCTGTTAGCTTAATGAACATATCAGAAATAAGTTTCACACAATGCTTCTGTGTAGTTTTTATTTGAAGATATTATTTTTCCCAATAGAGGCCTCTTAGCGCTCAGAATGTCCAATTGCAGTTTCTACAGAAAGAGTGTTTCAGAAAGGCTCAATCAAAAGTAAGGTTCAACTATGTTAGTTGAATGCACAGAACAGAAAGAAGTTTCATACAATGCTTCTGTGTAGTTTATATTTGAACATATTCTTTTCTCCACTATTACCCACTTAGCGCTACGAATGTCCAGTTGCATTTTCTACAGACAGATTGTTTCAAAACTGCTCAATCAAAAGTATGGTTTAACTCTATTAGCTGAATGCTCAGATCAGAAAGAAGTTTCACAGAATGCTTCTGTGTAGTTTATATTTGAATATATTCCTTTTTCCACTACTACTCTCTTAGCGCTCCAAATATCCAGTTGCATTTTCTACAGAAAGAGTGTTCAGATCTGCTGAATCAAAACTATGGTTTAACTCTGTTAGCTGAATGCACAGATCAGAAAGATGTTTCACAGAATGATTCTGTGTAGTTTATATTTGGAGACATTCCTTTTTCCACTATTACCCTCTTAGCGCTCCGAATCTCCACTTGCATTTTCTACAGAAAGAGTGTTTCAGAACGGCTCAATCAAAACTAAGGTTCAACTCTTTTAGTTGAACAAACAGAACAGAAAGAAGTTTCACACAATTCTTCTGTGTAGTTTTTATTTGTAGACATTCTTTTTCCCAATATAGGCCTGTTAGCGCTCAGAATGTCCAATTGCAGTTTCTACAGAAAGAGTGTTTCAGAACGGCTCAATCAAAAGTAAGGTTCAACTCTGTTAGTTGAATGCACAGAACAGCAAGAAGTTTCACAGAATGCTTCTGTGTAGTTTATATTTGAACATATTCTTTTTTCCACTATTACCCACATAGCGCTACGAATGTCCAGTTGCATTTTCTACAGACAGAGTGTTTCAAAACTGCTCAATCAAAAGTATGGTTTAACTCTGTTAGCTGAATGCTCAGATCAGAAAGAAGTTTCACAGAATGCTTCTGTGTAGTTTATATTTGAATATATTCCTTTTTCCACTACTACGCTCTTAGCGCTCCAAATGTCCAGTTGCATTTTCTAGAGAAAGAGTGTTCAGATCTGCTCAATCAAAAGTATGGTTTAACTCTGTTAGCTGAATGCACAGATCAGAAAGAAGTTTCACCGAATGATTCTGTGTAGTTTATATTTGAAGACATTCCTTTTTCCACTATTACCCTCTTAGCGCTCCGAATCTCCACTTGCATTTTCTACAAAAAGAGTGTTTCATAACTGCTCAATCAAAAATATGTTTTAGCTCTGTTAACTGAATTTAAAGATCAGAAATAAGTTTCACAGAATGCATCTGTGTAGTTTTTATTTGAAGATATTCTTTTTCCCAATGTAGGCCTCTTAGCGCTTAGCATGTCCAATTGCAGTTTCTACAGAAAGAGTGTTTCAGAACGGCTCAATCAAAAGTAAGGTTCAAATCTGTTAGCTGAATGCACAGAACAGTAAGAGTTTTCACAGAATGCTACTGTGTAGTTTATATTTGAATATATTCCTTTTTCCACAATTACCCTCTTAGCGCTCCGAATGTCCACTTGCATTTTCTACAGAAAGAGTGTTCAGAACTGCGCAATCAAAAGTATGGTTTAACTCTGTTAGCTTAATGAACATATCAGAAATAAGTTTCACACAATGCTTCTGTGTAGTTTTTATTTGAAGATATTATTTTTCCCAATAGAGGCCTCTTAGCGCTCAGAATGTCCAATTGCAGTTTCTACAGAAAGAGTGTTTCAGAAAGGCTCAATCAAAAGTAAGGTTCAACTCTGTTAGTTGAATGCACAGAACCGAAAGATGTTTCATACAATGCTTCTGTGTAGTTTATATTTGAACATATTCTTTTCTCCACTATTACCCACTTAGCGCTACGAATGTCCAGTTGCATTTTCTACAGACAGAGTGTTTCAAAACTGCTCAATCAAAAGTATGGTTTAACTCTGTTAGCTGAATGCTCAGATCCGAAAGAAGTTTCACAGAATGCTTCTGTGTAGTTTATATTTGAATATATTCCTTTTTCCACTACTACTCTCTTAGCGCTCCAAATGTCCAGTTGCATTTTCTACAGAAAGAGTGTTCAGATCTGCTGAATCAAAAGTATGGTTTAACTCTGTTAGGTGAATGCACAGATCAGAAAGAAGTTTCACAGAATGATTCTGTGTAGGTTATATTTGGAGACATTCCTTTTTCCACTATTACCCTCTTAGCGCTCCGAATCTCCACTTGCATTTTCTACAGAAAGAGTGTTTCAGAACGGCTCAATCAAAACTAAGGTTCAACTCTTTTAGTTGAACAAACAGAACAGAAAGAAGTTTCACACAATTCTTCTGTGTAGTTTTTATTTGTAGACATTCTTTTTCCCAATATAGGCCTCTTAGCGCTCAGAATGTCCAATTGCAGTTTCTACAGAAAGAGTGTTTCAGAACGGCTCAATCAAAAGTAAGGTTCAACCCTGTTAGTTGAATGCAGAGAACAGAAAGAAGTTTCACAGAATGCTTCCTTGTAGTTTATATTTAACATATTCTTTTTTCCACTATTACCCACTTAGCGCTACGAATGTCCAGTTGCATTTTCTACAGACAGAGTGTTTCAAAACTGCTCAATCAAAAGTATGGTTTAACTCTGTTAGCTGAATGCTCAGATCAGAAAGAAGTTTCACAGAATGCTTCTGTGTAGTTTATATTTGAATATATTCCTTTTTCCACTACTACGCTCTTAGCGCTCAAAATGTCCAGTTGCATTTTCTACAGAAAGAGTGTTCAGATCTGCTCAATCAAAAGTATGGTTTAACTCTGTTAGCTGAATGCACACATCAGAAAGAAGTTTCACCGAATGATTCTGTGTAGTTTATATTTGAAGACATTCCTTTTTCCACTATTACCCTCTTAGCGCTCCGAATCTCCACTTGCATTTTCTACAAAAAGAGTGTTTCATAACTGCTCAATCAAAAATATGTTTTATCTCTGTTAACTGAATTTACAGATCAGAAATAAGTTTCACAGAATGCATCTGTGTAGTTTTTATTTGAAGATATTCTTTTTCCCAATGTAGGCCTCTTAGCGCTTAGCATGTCCAATTGCAGTTTCTACAGAAAGAGAGTTTCAGAACGGCTCAATCAAAAGTAAGGTTCAACTCTGTTAGCTGAATGCACAGAACAGAAAGAGTTTTCACAGAATGCTACTGTGTAGTTTATATTTGAATATATTCCTTTTTCCACTATTACCCTCTTATTGCTCCGAATGTCCACTTGCATTTTCTAGAGAAAGTGTGTTCAGAACTGCGCAATCAAAAGTATGGTTTAACTCTGTTAGCTTAATGAACATATCAGAAATAAGTTTCACACAATGCTTCTGTGTAGTTTTTATTTGAAGATATTATTTTTCCCAATAGAGGCCTCTTAGCGCTCAGAATGTCCAATTGCAGTTTCTACAGAAAGAATGTTTCAGAAAGGCTCAATCAAAAGTAAGGTTCAACTCTGTTAGTTGAATGCACAGAACAGAAAGAAGTTTCATACAATGCTTCTGTGTAGTTTATATTTGAACATATTCTTTTCTCCACTATTACCCACTTAGCGCTACGAATGTCCAGTTGCATTTTCTACAGACAGAGTGTTTAAAAACTGCTCAATCAAAAGTATGGTTTAACTCTGTTAGCTGAATGCTCAGATCAGAAAGAAGTTTCACAGAATGCTTCTGTGAAGTTTATATTTGAATATATTCCTTTTTCCACTACTACTCTCTTAGCGCTCCAAATTTCGAGTTGCATTTTCTACAGAAAGAGTGTTCAGATCTGCTGAATCAAAAGTATGGTTTAACTCTGTTAGCTGAATGCACAGATCCGAAAGAAGTTTCACAGAATGATTCTGTGTAGTTTATATTTGGAGACATTCCTTTTTCCACTATTACCCTCTTAGCGCTCCGAATCTCCACTTGCATTTTCTACAGAAAGAGTGTTTCAGAACGGCTCAATCAAAACTAAGGTTCAACTCGTTTAGTTGAACAAACAGAACAGAAAGAAGTTTCACACAATTCTTCTGTGTAGTTTTTATTTGTAGACATTCTTTTTCCCAATATAGGCCTCTTAGTGCTCAGAATGTCCAATTGCAGTTTCTACAGAAAGAGTGTTTCAGAACGGCTCAATCAAAAGTAAGGTTCAACTCTGTTAGTTGAATGCACAGAACAGAAAGAAGTTTCACAGAATGCTTCTGTGTAGTTTATATTTGAACATATTCTTTTTTCCACTATTACACACTTAGCGCTACGAATGTCCAGTTGCATTTTCTACAGACAGAGTGTTTCAAAATTGCTCAATCAAAAGTATGGTTTAACTCTGTTCGCTGAAAGCTCAGATCAGAAAGAAGTTTCACAGAATGCTTCTGTGTAGTTTATATTTGAATATATTCCTTTTTCCACTACTACGCTCTTAGCGCTCCAAATGTCCAGTTGCATTTTCTACAGAAAGAGTGTTCAGATCTGCTCAATCAAAAGTATGGTTTAACTCTGTTAGCTGAATGCACAGATCAGAAAGAAGTTTCACCAAATGATTCTGTGTAGTTTATATTTGAAGACATTCCTTTTTCCACTATTACCTTCTTAGCGCTCCGAATCTCCACTTGTATTTTCTACAAAAAGAGTGTTTCATAACTGCTCAATCAAAAATATGTTTTATCTCTGTTAACTGAATTTACAGATCAGAAATAAGTTTCACAGAATGCATCTGTGTAGTTTTTATTTGAAGATATTCTTTTTCCCAATGTAGGCCTCTTAGCGCTTAGCATGTCCAATTGCAGTTTCTACAGAAAGAGTGTTTCAGAACGGCTCAATCAAAAGTAAGGTTCAACTCTGTTAGCTGAATGCACAGAACAGTAAGAGTTTTCACAGAATGCTACTGTGTAGTTTATATTTGAATATATTCCTTTTTCCACTATTACCCTCTTAGCGCTCCGAATGTCCACTTGCATTTTCTACAGAAAGAGTGTTCAGAACTGCGCAATCAAAAGTATGGTTTAACTCTGTTAGCTTAATGAACATATCAGAAATAAGTTTCACACAATGCTTCTGTGTAGTTTTTATTTGAAGATATTATTTTTCCCAATAGAGGCCTCTTAGCACTCAGAATGTCCAATTGCAGTTTCTACAGAAAGAGTGTTTCAGAAAGGCTCAATCAAATGTAAGGTTCAACTCTGTTAGTTGAATGCACAGAACAGAAAGAAGTTTCACAGAATGCTTCTGTGTAGTTTATATTTGAACATATTCTTTTCTCCACTATTACCCACTTAGCGCTACGAATGTCCAGTTGCATTTTCTACAGACAGAGTGTTTCAAAACTGCTCAATCAAAAGTATGGTTTAACTCTGTTAGCTGAATGCTCAGATCAGAAAGAAGTTTCACAGAATGCTTCTGTGAAGTTTATATTTGAATATATTCCTTTTTCCACTAATACTCTCTTAGCGCTCCAAATGTCCACTTGCATTTTCTACAGAAAGAGTGTTCAGATCTGCTGAATCAAAAGTATGGTTTAACTCTGTTAGCTGAATGCACAGATCAGAAAGAATTTTCACAGAATTATTCTGTGTAGTTTATATTTGGAGACATTCCTTTTTCCACTATTACCCTCTTAGCGCTCCGAATCTCCACTTGCATTTTCTACAGAAAGAGTGCTTCAGAACGGCTCAATCAAAACTAAGGTTCAACTCTTTTAGTTGAACAAACAGAACAGAAAGAAGTTTCACACAATTCTTCTGTGTAGTTTTTATTTGTAGACATTCTTTTTCCCAATATAGGCCTGTTAGCGCTCAGAATGTCCAATTGCAGTTTCTACAGAAAGAGTGTTTCAGAACGGCTCAATCAAAAGTAAGGTTCAACTCTGTTAGTTGAATGCACAGAACAGCAAGAAGTTTCACAGAATGCTTCTGTGTAGTTTATATTTGAACATATTCTTTTTTCCACTATTACCCACATAGCGCTACGAATGTCCAGTTGCATTTTCTACAGACAGAGTGTTTCAAAACTGCTCAATCAAAAGTATGGTTTAACTCTGTTAGCTGAATGCTCAGATCAGAAAGAAGTTTCACAGAATGCTTCTGTGTAGTTTATATTTGAATATATTCCTTTTTCCACTACTACGCTCTTAGCGCTCCAAATGTCCAGTTGCATTTTCTACAGAAAGAGTGTTCAGATCTGCTCAATCAAAAGTATGGTTTAACTCTGTTAGCTGAATGCACAGATCAGAAAGAAGTTTCACCGAATGATTCTGTGTAGTTTATATTTGAAGACATTCCTTTTTCCACTATTACCCTCTTAGCGCTCCGAATCTCCACTTGCATTTTCTACAAAAAGAGTGTTTCATAACTGCTCAATCAAAAATATGTTTTAGCTCTGTTAACTGAATTTAAAGATCAGAAATAAGTTTCACAGAATGCATCTGTGTAGTTTTTATTTGAAGATATTCTTTTTCCCAATGTAGGCCTCTTAGCGCTTAGCATGTCCAATTGCAGTTTCTACAGAAAGAGTGTTTCAGAACGGCTCAATCAAAAGTAAGGTTCAAATCTGTTAGCTGAATGCACAGAACAGTAAGAGTTTTCACAGAATGCTACTGTGTAGTTTATATTTGAATATATTCCTTTTTCCACTATTACCCTCTTAGCGCTCCGAATGTCCACTTGCATTTCCTACAGAAAGAGTGTTCAGAATTGCGCAATCAAAAGTATGTTTTAACTCTGTTAGCTTAATGAACATATCAGAAATAAGTTTCACACAATGCTTCTGTGTAGTTTTTATTTGAAGATATTATTTTTCCCAATAGAGGCCTCTTAGCGCTCAGAATGTCCAATTGCAGTTTCTACAGAAAGAGTGTTTCAGAAAGGCTCAATCAAAAGTAAGGTTCAACTATGTTAGTTGAATGCACAGAACAGAAAGAAGTTTCATACAATGCTTCTGTGTAGTTTATATTTGAACATATTCTTTTCTCCACTATTACCCACTTAGCGCTACGAATGTCCAGTTGCATTTTCTACAGACAGATTGTTTCAAAACTGCTCAATCAAAAGTATGGTTTAACTCTATTAGCTGAATGCTCAGATCAGAAAGAAGTTTCACAGAATGCTTCTGTGTAGTTTATATTTGAATATATTCCTTTTTCCACTACTACTCTCTTAGCGCTCCAAATATCCAGTTGCATTTTCTACAGAAAGAGTGTTCAGATCTGCTGAATCAAAAGTATGGTTTAACTCTGTTAGCTGAATGCACAGATCAGAAAGATGTTTCACAGAATGATTCTGTGTAGTTTATATTTGGAGACATTCCTTTTTCCACTATTACCCTCTTAGCGCTCCGAATCTCCACTTGCATTTTCTACAGAAAGAGTGTTTCAGAACGGCTCAATCAAAACTAAGGTTCAACTCTTTTAGTTGAACAAACAGAACAGAAAGAAGTTTCACACAATTCTTCTGTGTAGTTTTTATTTGTAGACATTCTTTTTCCCAATATAGGCCTGTTAGCGCTCAGAATGTCCAATTGCAGTATCTACAGAAAGAGTGTTTCAGAACGGCTCAATCAAAAGTAAGGTTCAACTCTGTTAGTTGAATGCACAGAACAGCAAGAAGTTTCACAGAATGCTTCTGTGTAGTTTATATTTGAACATATTCTTTTTTCCACTATTACCCACATAGCGCTACGAATGTCCAGTTGCATTTTCTACAGACAGAGTGTTTCAAAACTGCTCAATCAAAAGTATGGTTTAACTCTGTTAGCTGAATGCTCAGATCAGAAAGAAGTTTCACAGAATGCTTCTGTGTAGTTTATATTTGAATATATTCCTTTTTCCACTACTACGCTCTTAGCGCTCCAAATGTCCAGTTGCATTTTCTAGAGAAAGAGTGTTCAGATCTGCTCAATCAAAAGTATGGTTTAACTCTGTTAGCTGAATGCACAGATCAGAAAGAAGTTTCACCGAATGATTCTGTGTAGTTTATATTTGAAGACATTCCTTTTTCCACTATTACCCTCTTAGCGCTCCGAATCTCCACTTGCATTTTCTACAAAAAGAGTGTTTCATAACTGCTCAATCAAAAATATGTTTTAGCTCTGTTAACTGAATTTAAAGATCAGAAATAAGTTTCACAGAATGCATCTGTGTAGTTTTTATTTGAAGATATTCTTTTTCCCAATGTAGGCCTCTTAGCGCTTAGCATGTCCAATTGCAGTTTCTACAGAAAGAGTGTTTCAGAACGGCTCAATCAAAAGTAAGGTTCAAATCTGTTAGCTGAATGCACAGAACAGTAAGAGTTTTCACAGAATGCTACTGTGTAGTTTATATTTGAATATATTCCTTTTTCCACTATTACCCTCTTAGCGCTCCGAATGTCCACTTGCATTTCCTACAGAAAGAGTGTTCAGAATTGCGCAATCAAAAGTATGTTTTAACTCTGTTAGCTTAATGAACATATCAGAAATAAGTTTCACACAATGCTTCTGTGTAGTTTTTATTTGAAGATATTATTTTTCCCAATAGAGGCCTCTTAGCGCTCAGAATGTCCAATTGCAGTTTCTACAGAAAGAGTGTTTCAGAAAGGCTCAATCAAAAGTAAGGTTCAACTATGTTAGTTGAATGCACAGAACAGAAAGAAGTTTCATACAATGCTTCTGTGTAGTTTATATTTGAACATATTCTTTTCTCCACTATTACCCACTTAGCGCTACGAATGTCCAGTTGCATTTTCTACAGACAGATTGTTTCAAAACTGCTCAATCAAAAGTATGGTTTAACTCTATTAGCTGAATGCTCAGATCAGAAAGAAGTTTCACAGAATGCTTCTGTGTAGTTTATATTTGAATATATTCCTTTTTCCACTACTACTCTCTTAGCGCTCCAAATATCCAGTTGCATTTTCTACAGAAAGAGTGTTCAGATCTGCTGAATCAAAAGTATGGTTTAACTCTGTTAGCTGAATGCACAGATCAGAAAGATGTTTCACAGAATGATTCTGTGTAGTTTATATTTGGAGACATTCCTTTTTCCACTATTACCCTCTTAGCGCTCCGAATCTCCACTTGCATTTTCTACAGAAAGAGTGTTTCAGAACGGCTCAATCAAAACTAAGGTTCAACTCTTTTAGTTGAACAAACAGAACAGAAAGAAGTTTCACACAATTCTTCTGTGTAGTTTTTATTTGTAGACATTCTTTTTCCCAATATAGGCCTCTTAGCGCTCAGAATGTCCAATTGCAGTTTCTACAGAAAGAGTGTTTCAGAACGGCTCAATCAAAAGTAAGGTTCAACTCTGTTAGTTGAATGCACAGAACAGCAAGAAGTTTCACACAATGCTTCTGTGTAGTTTATATTTGAACATATTCTTTTTTCCACTATTACCCACTTAGCGCTACGAATGTCCAGTTGCATTTTCTACAGACAGAGTGTTTCAAAACTGCTCAATCAAAAGTATGGTTTAACTCTGTTAGCTGAATGCTCAGATCAGAAAGAAGTTTCACAGAATGCTTCTGTGTAGTTTATATTTGAATATATTCCTTTTTCCACTACTACGCTCTTAGCGCTCCAAATGTCCAGTTGCATTTTCTACAGAAAGAGTGTTCAGATCTGCTCAATCAAAAGTATGGTTTAAATCTGTTAGCTGAATGCACAGATCAGAAAGAAGTTTCACCGAATGATTCTGTGTAGTTTATATTTGAAGACATTCCTTTTTCCACTATTACCCTCTTAGCGCTCCGAATCTCCACTTGCATTTTCTACAAAAAGAGTGTTTCATAACTGCTCAATGAAAAATATGTTTTATCTCTGTTAACTGAATTTACAGATCAGAAATAAGTTTCACAGAATGCATCTGTGTAGTTTTTATTTGAAGATATTCTTTTTCCCAATGTAGGCCTCTTAGCGCTTAGCATGTCCAATTGCAGTTTCTACAGAAACAGTGTTTCAGAACGGCTCAATCAAAAGTAAGGTTCAACTCTGTTAGCTGAATGCGCAGAACAGTAAGAGTTTTCACAGAATGCTACTGTGTAGTTTATATTTGAATATATTCCTTTTTCCACAATTACCCTCTTAGCGCTCCGAATGTCCACTTGCATTTTCTACAGAAAGAGTGTTCAGAACTGCGCAATCAAAAGTATGGTTTAACTCTGTTAGCTTAATGAACATATCAGAAATAAGTTTCACACAATGCTTCTGTGTAGTTTTTATTTGAAGATATTATTTTTCCCAATAGAGGCCTCTTAGCGCTCAGAATGTCCAATTGCAGTTTCTACAGAAAGAGTGTTTCAGAAAGGCTCAATCAAAAGTAAGGTTCAACTCTGTTAGTTGAATGCACAGAACCGAAAGATGTTTCATACAATGCTTCTGTGTAGTTTATATTTGAACATATTCTTTTCTCCACTATTACCCACTTAGCGCTACGAATGTCCAGTTGCATTTTCTACAGACAGAGTGTTTCAAAACTGCTCAATCAAAAGTATGGTTTAACTCTGTTAGCTGAATGCTCAGATCCGAAAGAAGTTTCACAGAATGCTTCTGTGTAGTTTATATTTGAATATATTCCTTTTTCCACTACTACTCTCTTAGCGCTCCAAATGTCCAGTTGCATTTTCTACAGAAAGAGTGTTCAGATCTGCTGAATCAAAAGTATGGTTTAACTCTGTTAGGTGAATGCACAGATCAGAAAGAAGTTTCACAGAATGATTCTGTGTAGGTTATATTTGGAGACATTCCTTTTTCCACTATTACCCTCTTAGCGCTCCGAATCTCCACTTGCATTTTCTACAGAAAGAGTGTTTCAGAACGGCTCAATCAAAACTAAGGTTCAACTCTTTTAGTTGAACAAACAGAACAGAAAGAAGTTTCACACAATTCTTCTGTGTAGTTTTTATTTGTAGACATTCTTTTTCCCAATATAGGCCTCTTAGCGCTCAGAATGTCCAATTGCAGTTTCTACAGAAAGAGTGTTTCAGAACGGCTCAATCAAAAGTAAGGTTCAACCCTGTTAGTTGAATGCAGAGAACAGAAAGAAGTTTCACAGAATGCTTCCTTGTAGTTTATATTTAACATATTCTTTTTTCCACTATTACCCACTTAGCGCTACGAATGTCCAGTTGCATTTTCTACAGACAGAGTGTTTCAAAACTGCTCAATCAAAAGTATGGTTTAACTCTGTTAGCTGAATGCTCAGATCAGAAAGAAGTTTCACAGAATGCTTCTGTGTAGTTTATATTTGAATATATTCCTTTTTCCACTACTACGCTCTTAGCGCTCAAAATGTCCAGTTGCATTTTCTACAGAAAGAGTGTTCAGATCTGCTCAATCAAAAGTATGGTTTAACTCTGTTAGCTGAATGCACACATCAGAAAGAAGTTTCACCGAATGATTCTGTGTAGTTTATATTTGAAGACATTCCTTTTTCCACTATTACCCTCTTAGCGCTCCGAATCTCCACTTGCATTTTCTACAAAAAGAGTGTTTCATAACTGCTCAATCAAAAATATGTTTTATCTCTGTTAACTGAATTTACAGATCAGAAATAAGTTTCACAGAATGCATCTGTGTAGTTTTTATTTGAAGATATTCTTTTTCCCAATGTAGGCCTCTTAGCGCTTAGCATGTCCAATTGCAGTTTCTACAGAAAGAGAGTTTCAGAACGGCTCAATCAAAAGTAAGGTTCAACTCTGTTAGCTGAATGCACAGAACAGAAAGAGTTTTCACAGAATGCTACTGTGTAGTTTATATTTGAATATATTCCTTTTTCCACTATTACCCTCTTATTGCTCCGAATGTCCACTTGCATTTTCTAGAGAAAGTGTGTTCAGAACTGCGCAATCAAAAGTATGGTTTAACTCTGTTAGCTTAATGAACATATCAGAAATAAGTTTCACACAATGCTTCTGTGTAGTTTTTATTTGAAGATATTATTTTTCCCAATAGAGGCCTCTTAGCGCTCAGAATGTCCAATTGCAGTTTCTACAGAAAGAATGTTTCAGAAAGGCTCAATCAAAAGTAAGGTTCAACTCTGTTAGTTGAATGCACAGAACAGAAAGAAGTTTCATACAATGCTTCTGTGTAGTTTATATTTGAACATATTCTTTTCTCCACTATTACCCACTTAGCGCTACGAATGTCCAGTTGCATTTTCTACAGACAGAGTGTTTAAAAACTGCTCAATCAAAAGTATGGTTTAACTCTGTTAGCTGAATGCTCAGATCAGAAAGAAGTTTCACAGAATGCTTCTGTGAAGTTTATATTTGAATATATTCCTTTTTCCACTACTACTCTCTTAGCGCTCCAAATTTCGAGTTGCATTTTCTACAGAAAGAGTGTTCAGATCTGCTGAATCAAAAGTATGGTTTAACTCTGTTAGCTGAATGCACAGATCCGAAAGAAGTTTCACAGAATGATTCTGTGTAGTTTATATTTGGAGACATTCCTTTTTCCACTATTACCCTCTTAGCGCTCCGAATCTCCACTTGCATTTTCTACAGAAAGAGTGTTTCAGAACGGCTCAATCAAAACTAAGGTTCAACTCGTTTAGTTGAACAAACAGAACAGAAAGAAGTTTCACACAATTCTTCTGTGTAGTTTTTATTTGTAGACATTCTTTTTCCCAATATAGGCCTCTTAGTGCTCAGAATGTCCAATTGCAGTTTCTACAGAAAGAGTGTTTCAGAACGGCTCAATCAAAAGTAAGGTTCAACTCTGTTAGTTGAATGCACAGAACAGAAAGAAGTTTCACAGAATGCTTCTGTGTAGTTTATATTTGAACATATTCTTTTTTCCACTATTACACACTTAGCGCTACGAATGTCCAGTTGCATTTTCTACAGACAGAGTGTTTCAAAATTGCTCAATCAAAAGTATGGTTTAACTCTGTTCGCTGAAAGCTCAGATCAGAAAGAAGTTTCACAGAATGCTTCTGTGTAGTTTATATTTGAATATATTCCTTTTTCCACTACTACGCTCTTAGCGCTCCAAATGTCCAGTTGCATTTTCTACAGAAAGAGTGTTCAGATCTGCTCAATCAAAAGTATGGTTTAACTCTGTTAGCTGAATGCACAGATCAGAAAGAAGTTTCACCAAATGATTCTGTGTAGTTTATATTTGAAGACATTCCTTTTTCCACTATTACCTTCTTAGCGCTCCGAATCTCCACTTGTATTTTCTACAAAAAGAGTGTTTCATAACTGCTCAATCAAAAATATGTTTTATCTCTGTTAACTGAATTTACAGATCAGAAATAAGTTTCACAGAATGCATCTGTGTAGTTTTTATTTGAAGATATTCTTTTTCCCAATGTAGGCCTCTTAGCGCTTAGCATGTCCAATTGCAGTTTCTACAGAAAGAGTGTTTCAGAACGGCTCAATCAAAAGTAAGGTTCAACTCTGTTAGCTGAATGCACAGAACAGTAAGAGTTTTCACAGAATGCTACTGTGTAGTTTATATTTGAATATATTCCTTTTTCCACTATTACCCTCTTAGCGCTCCGAATGTCCACTTGCATTTTCTACAGAAAGAGTGTTCAGAACTGCGCAATCAAAAGTATGGTTTAACTCTGTTAGCTTAATGAACATATCAGAAATAAGTTTCACACAATGCTTCTGTGTAGTTTTTATTTGAAGATATTATTTTTCCCAATAGAGGCCTCTTAGCACTCAGAATGTCCAATTGCAGTTTCTACAGAAAGAGTGTTTCAGAAAGGCTCAATCAAATGTAAGGTTCAACTCTGTTAGTTGAATGCACAGAACAGAAAGAAGTTTCACAGAATGCTTCTGTGTAGTTTATATTTGAACATATTCTTTTCTCCACTATTACCCACTTAGCGCTACGAATGTCCAGTTGCATTTTCTACAGACAGAGTGTTTCAAAACTGCTCAATCAAAAGTATGGTTTAACTCTGTTAGCTGAATGCTCAGATCAGAAAGAAGTTTCACAGAATGCTTCTGTGAAGTTTATATTTGAATATATTCCTTTTTCCACTAATACTCTCTTAGCGCTCCAAATGTCCACTTGCATTTTCTACAGAAAGAGTGTTCAGATCTGCTGAATCAAAAGTATGGTTTAACTCTGTTAGCTGAATGCACAGATCAGAAAGAATTTTCACAGAATTATTCTGTGTAGTTTATATTTGGAGACATTCCTTTTTCCACTATTACCCTCTTAGCGCTCCGAATCTCCACTTGCATTTTCTACAGAAAGAGTGCTTCAGAACGGCTCAATCAAAACTAAGGTTCAACTCTTTTAGTTGAACAAACAGAACAGAAAGAAGTTTCACACAATTCTTCTGTGTAGTTTTTATTTGTAGACATTCTTTTTCCCAATATAGGCCTGTTAGCGCTCAGAATGTCCAATTGCAGTTTCTACAGAAAGAGTGTTTCAGAACGGCTCAATCAAAAGTAAGGTTCAACTCTGTTAGTTGAATGCACAGAACAGCAAGAAGTTTCACAGAATGCTTCTGTGTAGTTTATATTTGAACATATTCTTTTTTCCACTATTACCCACATAGCGCTACGAATGTCCAGTTGCATTTTCTACAGACAGAGTGTTTCAAAACTGCTCAATCAAAAGTATGGTTTAACTCTGTTAGCTGAATGCTCAGATCAGAAAGAAGTTTCACAGAATGCTTCTGTGTAGTTTATATTTGAATATATTCCTTTTTCCACTACTACGCTCTTAGCGCTCCAAATGTCCAGTTGCATTTTCTAGAGAAAGAGTGTTCAGATCTGCTCAATCAAAAGTATGGTTTAACTCTGTTAGCTGAATGCACAGATCAGAAAGAAGTTTCACCGAATGATTCTGTGTAGTTTATATTTGAAGACATTCCTTTTTCCACTATTACCCTCTTAGCGCTCCGAATCTCCACTTGCATTTTCTACAAAAAGAGTGTTTCATAACTGCTCAATCAAAAATATGTTTTAGCTCTGTTAACTGAATTTAAAGATCAGAAATAAGTTTCACAGAATGCATCTGTGTAGTTTTTATTTGAAGATATTCTTTTTCCCAATGTAGGCCTCTTAGCGCTTAGCATGTCCAATTGCAGTTTCTACAGAAAGAGTGTTTCAGAACGGCTCAATCAAAAGTAAGGTTCAAATCTGTTAGCTGAATGCACAGAACAGTAAGAGTTTTCACAGAATGCTACTGTGTAGTTTATATTTGAATATATTCCTTTTTCCACTATTACCCTCTTAGCGCTCCGAATGTCCACTTGCATTTCCTACAGAAAGAGTGTTCAGAATTGCGCAATCAAAAGTATGTTTTAACTCTGTTAGCTTAATGAACATATCAGAAATAAGTTTCACACAATGCTTCTGTGTAGTTTTTATTTGAAGATATTATTTTTCCCAATAGAGGCCTCTTAGCGCTCAGAATGTCCAATTGCAGTTTCTACAGAAAGAGTGTTTCAGAAAGGCTCAATCAAAAGTAAGGTTCAACTATGTTAGTTGAATGCACAGAACAGAAAGAAGTTTCATACAATGCTTCTGTGTAGTTTATATTTGAACATATTCTTTTCTCCACTATTACCCACTTAGCGCTACGAATGTCCAGTTGCATTTTCTACAGACAGATTGTTTCAAAACTGCTCAATCAAAAGTATGGTTTAACTCTATTAGCTGAATGCTCAGATCAGAAAGAAGTTTCACAGAATGCTTCTGTGTAGTTTATATTTGAATATATTCCTTTTTCCACTACTACTCTCTTAGCGCTCCAAATATCCAGTTGCATTTTCTACAGAAAGAGTGTTCAGATCTGCTGAATCAAAACTATGGTTTAACTCTGTTAGCTGAATGCACAGATCAGAAATATGTTTCACAGAATGATTCTGTGTAGTTTATATTTGGAGACATTCCTTTTTCCACTATTACCCTCTTAGCGCTCCGAATCTCCACTTGCATTTTCTACAGAAAGAGTGTTTCAGAACGGCTCAATCAAAACTAAGGTTCAACTCTTTTAGTTGAACAAACAGAACAGAAAGAAGTTTCACACAATTCTTCTGTGTAGTTTTTATTTGTAGACATTCTTTTTCCCAATATAGGCCTCTTAGCGCTCAGAATGTCCAATTGCAGTTTCTACAGAAAGAGTGTTTCAGAACGGCTCAATCAAAAGTAAGGTTCAACTCTGTTAGTTGAATGCACAGAACAGCAAGAAGTTTCACACAATGCTTCTGTGTAGTTTATATTTGAACATATTCTTTTTTCCACTATTACCCACTTAGCGCTACGAATGTCCAGTTGCATTTTCTACAGACAGAGTGTTTCAAAACTGCTCAATCAAAAGTATGGTTTAACTCTGTTAGCTGAATGCTCAGATCAGAAAGAAGTTTCACAGAATGCTTCTGTGTAGTTTATATTTGAATATATTCCTTTTTCCACTACTACGCTCTTAGCGCTCCAAATGTCCAGTTGCATTTTCTACAGAAAGAGTGTTCAGATCTGCTCAATCAAAAGTATGGTTTAAATCTGTTAGCTGAATGCACAGATCAGAAAGAAGTTTCACCGAATGATTCTGTGTAGTTTATATTTGAAGACATTCCTTTTTCCACTATTACCCTCTTAGCGCTCCGAATCTCCACTTGCATTTTCTACAAAAAGAGTGTTTCATAACTGCTCAATGAAAAATATGTTTTATCTCTGTTAACTGAATTTACAGATCAGAAATAAGTTTCACAGAATGCATCTGTGTAGTTTTTATTTGAAGATATTCTTTTTCCCAATGTAGGCCTCTTAGCGCTTAGCATGTCCAATTGCAGTTTCTACAGAAACAGTGTTTCAGAACGGCTCAATCAAAAGTAAGGTTCAACTCTGTTAGCTGAATGCGCAGAACAGTAAGAGTTTTCACAGAATGCTACTGTGTAGTTTATATTTGAATATATTCCTTTTTCCACAATTACCCTCTTAGCGCTCCGAATGTCCACTTGCATTTTCTACAGAAAGAGTGTTCAGAACTGCGCAATCAAAAGTATGGTTTAACTCTGTTAGCTTAATGAACATATCAGAAATAAGTTTCACACAATGCTTCTGTGTAGTTTTTATTTGAAGATATTATTTTTCCCAATAGAGGCCTCTTAGCGCTCAGAATGTCCAATTGCAGTTTCTACAGAAAGAGTGTTTCAGAAAGGCTCAATCAAAAGTAAGGTTCAACTCTGTTAGTTGAATGCACAGAACCGAAAGAAGTTTCATACAATGCTTCTGTGTAGTTTATATTTGAACATATTCTTTTCTCCACTATTACCCACTTAGCGCTACGAATGTCCAGTTGCATTTTCTACAGACAGAGTGTTTCAAAACTGCTCAATCAAAAGTATGGTTTAACTCTGTTAGCTG
The DNA here is from genome assembly GCF_028878055.3 of Symphalangus syndactylus. Lineage (NCBI taxonomy): Eukaryota > Metazoa > Chordata > Mammalia > Primates > Hylobatidae > Symphalangus > Symphalangus syndactylus. Next base: position 5,341,099 of record NC_072448.2, read on the forward strand.
AATGCTCAGATCCGAAAGAAGTTTCACAGAATGCTTCTGTGTAGTTTATATTTGAATATATTCCTTTTTCCACTACTACTCTCTTAGCGCTCCAAATGTCCAGTTGCATTTTCTACAGAAAGAGTGTTCAGATCTGCTGAATCAAAAGTATGGTTTATCTCTGTTAGCTGAATGCACAGATCAGAAAGAAGTTTCACAGAATGATTCTGTGTAGTTTATATTTGAAGACATTCCTTTTTCCACTATTACCCCCTTAGCGCTCCGAATCTCCACTTGCATTTTCTACAAAAAGTGTGTTTCATAACTACTCAATCAAAAATATGTTTTATCTCTGTTAACTGAATTTACAGATCAGAAATAAGTTTCACAGAATGCATCTGTGTTGTTTTTATTTGAAGATATTCTTTTTCCCAATGTAGGCCTCTTAGCGCTTAGCATGTCCAATTGCAGTTTCTACAGAAAGAGTGTTTCAGAACGGCTCAATCAAAAGTAAGGTTCAACTCTGTTAGCTGAATGCACAGAACAGAAAGAGTTTTCACAGAATGCTACTGTGTAGTTTATATTTGAATATATTCCTTTTTCCACTATTACCCTCTTAGCGCTCCGAATGTCCACTTGCATTTTCTACAGAAAGAGTGTTCAGAACTGCGCAATCAAAAGTATGGTTTAACTCTGTTAGCTTAATGAACATATCAGAAATAAGTTTCACACAATGCTTCTGTGTAGTTTTTATTTGAAGATATTATTTTTCCCAATAGAGGCCTCTTAGCGCTCAGAATGTCCAATTGCAGTTTCTACAGAAAGAGTGTTTCAGAAAGGCTCAATCAAAAGTAAGGTTCAACTCTGTTAGTTGAATGCACCGAACAGAAAGAAGTTTCATACAATGCTTCTGTGTAGTTTATATTTGAACATATTCTTTTCTCCACTATTACCCACTTAGCGCTACGAATGTCCAGTTGCATTTTCTACAGACAGAGTGTTTCAAAACTGCTCAATCAAAAGTATGGTTTAATTCTGTTAGCTGAATGCTCAGATCAGAAAGAAGTTTCACAGAATGCTTCTGTGTAGTTTATATTTGAATATATTCCTTTTTCCACTACTACTCTCTTAGCGCTCCAAATGTCCAGTTGCATTTTCTACAGAAAGAGTGTTCAGATCTGCTGAATCAAAAGTATGGTTTAACTCTGTTAGCTGAATGCACAGATCAGAAAGAAGTTTCACAGAATGATTCTGTGTAGTTTATATTTGGAGACATTCCTTTTTCCACTACTACCCTCTTAGCGCTCCGAATCTCCACTTGCATTTTCTACAGAAAGAGTGTTTCAGAACGGCTCAATCAAAACTAAGGTTCAACACTTTTAGTTGAACAAACAGAACAGAAAGAAGTTTCACACAATTCTTCTGTGTAGTTTTTATTTGTAGACATTCTTTTTCCCAATATAGGCCTCTTAGCGCTCAGAATGTCCAATTGCAGTTTCTACAGAAAGAGTGTTTCAGAACGGCTCAATCAAAAGTAAGGTTCAACTCTGTTAGTTGAATGCACAGAACAGCAAGAAGTTTCACAGAATGCTTCTGTGTAGTTTATATTTGAACATATTCTTTTTTCCACTATTACCCACTTAGCGCTACGAATGTCCAGTTGCATTTTCTACAGACAGAGTGTTTCAAAACTGCTCAATCAAAAGTATGGTTTAACTCTGTTAGCTGAATGCTCAGATCAGAAAGAAGTTTCACAGAATGCTTCTGTGTAGTTTATATTTGAATATATTCCTTTTTCCACTACTACGCTCTTAGCGCTCCAAATGTCCAGTTGCATTTTCTACAGAAAGAGTGTTCAGATCTGCTCAATCAAAAGTATGGTTTAAATCTGTTAGCTGAATGCACAGATCAGAAAGAAGTTTCACCGAATGATTCTGTGTAGTTTATATTTGAAGACATTCCTTTTTCCACTATTACCCTCTTAGCGCTCCGAATCTCCACTTGCATTTTCTACAAAAAGAGTGTTTCATAACTGCTCAATGAAAAATATGTTTTATCTCTGTTAACTGAATTTACAGATCAGAAATAAGTTTCACAGAATGCATCTGTGTAGTTTTTATTTGAAGATATTCTTTTTCCCAATGTAGGCCTCTTAGCGCTTAGCATGTCCAATTGCAGTTTCTACAGAAACAGTGTTTCAGAACGGCTCAATCAAAAGTAAGGTTCAACTCTGTTAGCTGAATGCGCAGAACAGTAAGAGTTTTCACAGAATGCTACTGTGTAGTTTATATTTGAATATATTCCTTTTTCCACAATTACCCTCTTAGCGCTCCGAATGTCCACTTGCATTTTCTACAGAAAGAGTGTTCAGAACTGCGCAATCAAAAGTATGGTTTAACTCTGTTAGCTTAATGAACATATCAGAAATAAGTTTCACACAATGCTTCTGTGTAGTTTTTATTTGAAGATATTATTTTTCCCAATAGAGGCCTCTTAGCGCTCAGAATGTCCAATTGCAGTTTCTACAGAAAGAGTGTTTCAGAAAGGCTCAATCAAAAGTAAGGTTCAACTCTGTTAGTTGAATGCACAGAACCGAAAGAAGTTTCATACAATGCTTCTGTGTAGTTTATATTTGAACATATTCTTTTCTCCACTATTACCCACTTAGCGCTACGAATGTCCAGTTGCATTTTCTACAGACAGAGTGTTTCAAAACTGCTCAATCAAAAGTATGGTTTAACTCTGTTAGCTGAATGCTCAGATCCGAAAGAAGTTTCACAGAATGCTTCTGTGTAGTTTATATTTGAATATATTCCTTTTTCCACTACTACTCTCTTAGCGCTCCAAATGTCCAGTTGCATTTTCTACAGAAAGAGTGTTCAGATCTGCTGAATCAAAAGTATGGTTTATCTCTGTTAGCTGAATGCACAGATCAGAAAGAAGTTTCACAGAATGATTCTGTGTAGTTTATATTTGAAGACATTCCTTTTTCCACTATTACCCCCTTAGCGCTCCGAATCTCCACTTGCATTTTCTACAAAAAGTGTGTTTCATAACTACTCAATCAAAAATATGTTTTATCTCTGTTAACTGAATTTACAGATCAGAAATAAGTTTCACAGAATGCATCTGTGTTGTTTTTATTTGAAGATATTCTTTTTCCCAATGTAGGCCTCTTAGCGCTTAGCATGTCCAATTGCAGTTTCTACAGAAAGAGTGTTTCAGAACGGCTCAATCAAAAGTAAGGTTCAACTCTGTTAGCTGAATGCACAGAACAGAAAGAGTTTTCACAGAATGCTACTGTGTAGTTTATATTTGAATATATTCCTTTTTCCACTATTACCCTCTTAGCGCTCCGAATGTCCACTTGCATTTTCTACAGAAAGAGTGTTCAGAACTGCGCAATCAAAAGTATGGTTTAACTCTGTTAGCTTAATGAACATATCAGAAATAAGTTTCACACAATGCTTCTGTGTAGTTTTTATTTGAAGATATTATTTTTCCCAATAGAGGCCTCTTAGCGCTCAGAATGTCCAATTGCAGTTTCTACAGAAAGAGTGTTTCAGAAAGGCTCAATCAAAAGTAAGGTTCAACTCTGTTAGTTGAATGCACCGAACAGAAAGAAGTTTCATACAATGCTTCTGTGTAGTTTATATTTGAACATATTCTTTTCTCCACTATTACCCACTTAGCGCTACGAATGTCCAGTTGCATTTTCTACAGACAGAGTGTTTCAAAACTGCTCAATCAAAAGTATGGTTTAATTCTGTTAGCTGAATGCTCAGATCAGAAAGAAGTTTCACAGAATGCTTCTGTGTAGTTTATATTTGAATATATTCCTTTTTCCACTACTACTCTCTTAGCGCTCCAAATGTCCAGTTGCATTTTCTACAGAAAGAGTGTTCAGATCTGCTGAATCAAAAGTATGGTTTAACTCTGTTAGCTGAATGCACAGATCAGAAAGAAGTTTCACAGAATGATTCTGTGTAGTTTATATTTGGAGACATTCCTTTTTCCACTACTACCCTCTTAGCGCTCCGAATCTCCACTTGCATTTTCTACAGAAAGAGTGTTTCAGAACGGCTCAATCAAAACTAAGGTTCAACACTTTTAGTTGAACAAACAGAACAGAAAGAAGTTTCACACAATTCTTCTGTGTAGTTTTTATTTGTAGACATTCTTTTTCCCAATATAGGCCTCTTAGCGCTCAGAATGTCCAATTGCAGTTTCTACAGAAAGAGTGTTTCAGAACGGCTCAATCAAAAGTAAGGTTCAACTCTGTTAGTTGAATGCACAGAACAGCAAGAAGTTTCACAGAATGCTTCTGGGTAGTTTATATTTGAACATATTCTTTTTTCCACTATTACCCACTTAGCGCTACGAATGTCCAGTTGCATTTTCTACAGACAGAGTGTTTCAAAATTGCTCAATCAAAAGTATGGTTTAACTCTGTTAGCTGAATGCTCAGATCAGAAAGAAGTTTCACAGAATGCTTCTGTGTAGTTTATATTTGAATATATTCCTTTTTCCACTACTACGCTCTTAGCGCTCCAAATGTCCAGTTGCATTTTCTACAGAAAGAGTGTTCAGATCTGCTCAATCAAAAGTATGGTTTAACTCTGTTAGCTGAATGCACAGATCAGAAAGAAGTTTCACCGAATGATTCTGTGTAGTTTATATTTGAAGACATTCCTTTTTCCACTATTACCCTCTTAGCGCTCCGAATCTCCACTTGCATTTTCTACAAAAAGAGTGTTTCATAACTGCTCAATCAAAAATATGTTTTAGCTCTGTTAACTGAATTTAAAGATCAGAAATAAGTTTCACAGAATGCATCTGTGTAGTTTTTATTTGAAGATATTCTTTTTCCCAATGTAGGCCTCTTAGCGCTTAGCATGTCCAATTGCAGTTTCTACAGAAAGAGTGTTTCAGAACGGCTCAATCAAAAGTAAGGTTCAAATCTGTTAGCTGAATGCACAGAACAGTAAGAGTTTTCACAGAATGCTACTGTGTAGTTTATATTTGAATATATTCCTTTTTCCACTATTACCCTCTTAGCGCTCCGAATGTCCACTTGCATTTCCTACAGAAAGAGTGTTCAGAATTGCGCAATCAAAAGTATGTTTTAACTCTGTTAGCTTAATGAACATATCAGAAATAAGTTTCACACAATGCTTCTGTGTAGTTTTTATTTGAAGATATTATTTTTCCCAATAGAGGCCTCTTAGCGCTCAGAATGTCCAATTGCAGTTTCTACAGAAAGAGTGTTTCAGAAAGGCTCAATCAAAAGTAAGGTTCAACTATGTTAGTTGAATGCACAGAACAGAAAGAAGTTTCATACAATGCTTCTGTGTAGTTTATATTTGAACATATTCTTTTCTCCACTATAACCCACTTAGCGCTACGAATGTCCAGTTGCATTTTCTACAGACAGATTGTTTCAAAACTGCTCAATCAAAAGTATGGTTTAACTCTATTAGCTGAATGCTCAGATCAGAAAGAAGTTTCACAGAATGCTTCTGTGTAGTTTATATTTGAATATATTCCTTTTTCCACTACTACTCTCTTAGCGCTCCAAATATCCAGTTGCATTTTCTACAGAAAGAGTGTTCAGATCTGCTGAATCAAAAGTATGGTTTAACTCTGTTAGCTGAATGCACAGATCAGAAAGATGTTTCACAGAATGATTCTGTGTAGTTTATATTTGGAGACATTCCTTTTTCCACTATTACCCTCTTAGCGCTCCGAATCTCCACTTGCATTTTCTACAGAAAGAGTGTTTCAGAACGGCTCAATCAAAACTAAGGTTCAACTCTTTTAGTTGAACAAACAGAACAGAAAGAAGTTTCACACAATTCTTCTGTGTAGTTTTTATTTGTAGACATTCTTTTTCCCAATATAGGCCTCTTAGCGCTCAGAATGTCCAATTGCAGTTTCTACAGAAAGAGTGTTTCAGAACGGCTCAATCAAAAGTAAGGTTCAACTCTGTTAGTTGAATGCACAGAACAGCAAGAAGTTTCACACAATGCTTCTGTGTAGTTTATATTTGAACATATTCTTTTTTCCACTATTACCCACTTAGCGCTACGAATGTCCAGTTGCATTTTCTACAGACAGAGTGTTTCAAAACTGCTCAATCAAAAGTATGGTTTAACTCTGTTAGCTGAATGCTCAGATCCGAAAGAAGTTTCACAGAATGCTTCTGTGTAGTTTATATTTGAATATATTCCTTTTTCCACTACTACTCTCTTAGCGCTCCAAATGTCCAGTTGCATTTTCTACAGAAAGAGTGTTCAGATCTGCTGAATCAAAAGTATGGTTTATCTCTGTTAGCTGAATGCACAGATCAGAAAGAAGTTTCACAGAATGATTCTGTGTAGTTTATATTTGAAGACATTCCTTTTTCCACTATTACCCCCTTAGCGCTCCGAATCTCCACTTGCATTTTCTACAAAAAGTGTGTTTCATAACTACTCAATCAAAAATATGTTTTATCTCTGTTAACTGAATTTACAGATCAGAAATAAGTTTCACAGAATGCATCTGTGTTGTTTTTATTTGAAGATATTCTTTTTCCCAATGTAGGCCTCTTAGCGCTTAGCATGTCCAATTGCAGTTTCTACAGAAAGAGTGTTTCAGAACGGCTCAATCAAAAGTAAGGTTCAACTCTGTTAGCTGAATGCACAGAACAGAAAGAGTTTTCACAGAATGCTACTGTGTAGTTTATATTTGAATATATTCCTTTTTCCACTATTACCCTCTTAGCGCTCCGAATGTCCACTTGCATTTTCTACAGAAAGAGTGTTCAGAACTGCGCAATCAAAAGTATGGTTTAACTCTGTTAGCTTAATGAACATATCAGAAATAAGTTTCACACAATGCTTCTGTGTAGTTTTTATTTGAAGATATTATTTTTCCCAATAGAGGCCTCTTAGCGCTCAGAATGTCCAATTGCAGTTTCTACAGAAAGAGTGTTTCAGAAAGGCTCAATCAAAAGTAAGGTTCACCTCTGTTAGTTGAATGCACCGAACAGAAAGAAGTTTCATACAATGCTTCTGTGTAGTTTATATTTGAACATATTCTTTTCTCCACTATTACCCACTTAGCGCTACGAATGTCCAGTTGCATTTTCTACAGACAGAGTGTTTCAAAACTGCTCAATCAAAAGTATGGTTTAATTCTGTTAGCTGAATGCTCAGATCAGAAAGAAGTTTCACAGAATGCTTCTGTGTAGTTTATATTTGAATATATTCCTTTTTCCACTACTACGCTCTTAGCGCTCCAAATGTCCAGTTGCATTTTCTACAGAAAGAGTGTTCAGATCTGCTCAATCAAAAGTATGGTTTAACTCTGTTAGCTGAATGCACAGATCAGAAAGAAGTTTCACCGAATGATTCTGTGTAGTTTATATTTGAAGACATTCCTTTTTCCACTATTACCCTCTTAGCGCTCCGAATCTCCACTTGCATTTTCTACAAAAAGAGTGTTTCATAACTGCTCAATCAAAAATATGTTTTAGCTCTGTTAACTGAATTTAAAGATCAGAAATAAGTTTCACAGAATGCATCTGTGTAGTTTTTATTTGAAGATATTCTTTTTCCCAATGTAGGCCTCTTAGCGCTTAGCATGTCCAATTGCAGTTTCTACAGAAAGAGTGTTTCAGAACGGCTCAATCAAAAGTAAGGTTCAAATCTGTTAGCTGAATGCACAGAACAGTAAGAGTTTTCACAGAATGCTACTGTGTAGTTTATATTTGAATATATTCCTTTTTCCACTATTACCCTCTTAGCGCTCCGAATGTCCACTTGCATTTCCTACAGAAAGAGTGTTCAGAATTGCGCAATCAAAAGTATGTTTTAACTCTGTTAGCTTAATGAACATATCAGAAATAAGTTTCACACAATGCTTCTGTGTAGTTTTTATTTGAAGATATTATTTTTCCCAATAGAGGCCTCTTAGCGCTCAGAATGTCCAATTGCAGTTTCTACAGAAAGAGTGTTTCAGAAAGGCTCAATCAAAAGTAAGGTTCAACTATGTTAGTTGAATGCACAGAACAGAAAGAAGTTTCATACAATGCTTCTGTGTAGTTTATATTTGAACATATTCTTTTCTCCACTATAACCCACTTAGCGCTACGAATGTCCAGTTGCATTTTCTACAGACAGATTGTTTCAAAACTGCTCAATCAAAAGTATGGTTTAACTCTATTAGCTGAATGCTCAGATCAGAAAGAAGTTTCACGGAATGCTTCTGTGTAGTTTATATTTGAATATATTCCTTTTTCCACTACTACTCTCTTAGCGCTCCAAATATCCAGTTGCATTTTCTACAGAAAGAGTGTTCAGATCTGCTGAATCAAAAGTATGGTTTAACTCTGTTAGCTGAATGCACAGATCAGAAAGATGTTTCACAGAATGATTCTGTGTAGTTTATATTTGGAGACATTCCTTTTTCCACTATTACCCTCTTAGCGCTCCGAATCTCCACTTGCATTTTCTACAGAAAGAGTGTTTCAGAACGGCTCAATCAAAACTAAGGTTCAACTCTTTTAGTTGAACAAACAGAACAGAAAGAAGTTTCACACAATTCTTCTGTGTAGTTTTTATTTGTAGACATTCTTTTTCCCAATATAGGCCTCTTAGCGCTCAGAATGTCCAATTGCAGTTTCTACAGAAAGAGTGTTTCAGAACGGCTCAATCAAAAGTAAGGTTCAACTCTGTTAGTTGAATGCACAGAACAGCAAGAAGTTTCACACAATGCTTCTGTGTAGTTTATATTTGAACATATTCTTTTTTCCACTATTACCCACTTAGCGCTACGAATGTCCAGTTGCATTTTCTACAGACAGAGTGTTTCAAAACTGCTCAATCAAAAGTATGGTTTAACTCTGTTAGCTGAATGCTCAGATCAGAAAGAAGTTTCACAGAATGCTTCTGTGTAGTTTATATTTGAATATATTCCTTTTTCCACTACTACGCTCTTAGCGCTCCAAATGTCCAGTTGCATTTTCTACAGAAAGAGTGTTCAGATCTGCTCAATCAAAAGTATGGTTTAAATCTGTTAGCTGAATGCACAGATCAGAAAGAAGTTTCACCGAATGATTCTGTGTAGTTTATATTTGAAGACATTCCTTTTTCCACTATTACCCTCTTAGCGCTCCGAATCTCCACTTGCATTTTCTACAAAAAGAGTGTTTCATAACTGCTCAATGAAAAATATGTTTTATCTCTGTTAACTGAATTTACAGATCAGAAATAAGTTTCACAGAATGCATCTGTGTAGTTTTTATTTGAAGATATTCTTTTTCCCAATGTAGGCCTCTTAGCGCTTAGCATGTCCAATTGCAGTTTCTACAGAAACAGTGTTTCAGAACGGCTCAATCAAAAGTAAGGTTCAACTCTGTTAGCTGAATGCGCAGAACAGTAAGAGTTTTCACAGAATGCTACTGTGTAGTTTATATTTGAATATATTACTTTTTCCACAATTACCCTCTTAGCGCTCCGAATGTCCACTTGCATTTTCTACAGAAAGAGTGTTCAGAACTGCGCAATCAAAAGTATGGTTTAACTCTGTTAGCTTAATGAACATATCAGAAATAAGTTTCACACAATGCTTCTGTGTAGTTTTTATTTGAAGATATTATTTTTCCCAATAGAGGCCTCTTAGCGCTCAGAATGTCCAATTGCAGTTTCTACAGAAAGAGTGTTTCAGAAAGGCTCAATCAAAAGTAAGGTTCAACTCTGTTAGTTGAATGCACAGAACCGAAAGAAGTTTCATACAATGCTTCTGTGTAGTTTATATTTGAACATATTCTTTTCTCCACTATTACCCACTTAGCGCTACGAATGTCCAGTTGCATTTTCTACAGACAGAGTGTTTCAAAACTGCTCAATCAAAAGTATGGTTTAACTCTGTTAGCTGAATGCTCAGATCCGAAAGAAGTTTCACAGAATGCTTCTGTGTAGTTTATATTTGAATATATTCCTTTTTCCACTACTACTCTCTTAGCGCTCCAAATGTCCAGTTGCATTTTCTACAGAAAGAGTGTTCAGATCTGCTGAATCAAAAGTATGGTTTAACTCTGTTAGGTGAATGCACAGATCAGAAAGAAGTTTCACAGAATGATTCTGTGTAGGTTATATTTGGAGACATTCCTTTTTCCACTATTACCCTCTTAGCGCTCCGAATCTCCACTTGCATTTTCTACAGAAAGAGTGTTTCAGAACGGCTCAATCAAAACTAAGGTTCAACTCTTTTAGTTGAACAAACAGAACAGAAAGAAGTTTCACACAATTCTTCTGTGTAGTTTTTATTTGTAGACATTCTTTTTCCCAATATAGGCCTCTTAGCGCTCAGAATGTCCAATTGCAGTTTCTACAGAAAGAGTGTTTCAGAACGGCTCAATCAAAAGTAAGGTTCAACTCTGTTAGTTGAATGCAGAGAACAGAAAGAAGTTTCACAGAATGCTTCCTTGTAGTTTATATTTAACATATTCTTTTTTCCACTATTACCCACTTAGCGCTACGAATGTCCAGTTGCATTTTCTACAGACAGAGTGTTTCAAAACTGCTCAATCAAAAGTATGGTTTAACTCTGTTAGCTGAATGCTCAGATCAGAAAGAAGTTTCACAGAATGCTTCTGTGTAGTTTATATTTGAATATATTCCTTTTTCCACTACTACGCTCTTAGCGCTCAAAATGTCCAGTTGCATTTTCTACAGAAAGAGTGTTCAGATCTGCTCAATCAAAAGTATGGTTTAAATCTGTTAGCTGAATGCACACATCAGAAAGAAGTTTCACCGAATGATTCTGTGTAGTTTATATTTGAAGACATTCCTTTTTCCACTATTACCCTCTTAGCGCTCCGAATCTCCACTTGCATTTTCTACAAAAAGAGTGTTTCATAACTGCTCAATCAAAAATATGTTTTATCTCTGTTAACTGAATTTACAGATCAGAAATAAGTTTCACAGAATGCATCTGTGTAGTTTTTATTTGAAGATATTCTTTTTCCCAATGTAGGCCTCTTAGCGCTTAGCATGTCCAATTGCAGTTTCTACAGAAAGAGAGTTTCAGAACGGCTCAATCAAAAGTAAGGTTCAACTCTGTTAGCTGAATGCACAGAACAGAAAGAGTTTTCACAGAATGCTACTGTGTAGTTTATATTTGAATATATTCCTTTTTCCACTATTACCCTCTTATTGCTCCGAATGTCCACTTGCATTTTCTAGAGAAAGTGTGTTCAGAACTGCGCAATCAAAAGTATGGTTTAACTCTGTTAGCTTAATGAACATATCAGAAATAAGTTTCACACAATGCTTCTGTGTAGTTTTTATTTGAAGATATTATTTTTCCCAATAGAGGCCTCTTAGCGCTCAGAATGTCCAATTGCAGTTTCTACAGAAAGAATGTTTCAGAAAGGCTCAATCAAAAGTAAGGTTCAACTCTGTTAGTTGAATGCACAGAACAGAAAGAAGTTTCATACAATGCTTCTGTGTAGTTTATATTTGAACATATTCTTTTCTCCACTATTACCCACTTAGCGCTACGAATGTCCAGTTGCATTTTCTACAGACAGAGTGTTTAAAAACTGCTCAATCAAAAGTATGGTTTAACTCTGTTAGCTGAATGCTCAGATCAGAAAGAAGTTTCACAGAATGCTTCTGTGAAGTTTATATTTGAATATATTCCTTTTTCCACTACTACTCTCTTAGCGCTCCAAATTTCGAGTTGCATTTTCTACAGAAAGAGTGTTCAGATCTGCTGAATCAAAAGTATGGTTTAACTCTGTTAGCTGAAAGCACAGATCCGAAAGAAGTTTCACAGAATGATTCTGTGTAGTTTATATTTGCAGACATTCCTTTTTCCACTATTACCCTCTTAGCGCTCCGAATCTCCACTTGCATTTTCTACAGAAAGAGTGTTTCAGAACGGCTCAATCAAAACTAAGGTTCAACTCGTTTAGTTGAACAAACAGAACAGAAAGAAGTTTCACACAATTCTTCTGTGTAGTTTTTATTTGTAGACATTCTTTTTCCCAATATAGGCCTCTTAGTGCTCAGAATGTCCAATTGCAGTTTCTACAGAAAGAGTGTTTCAGAACGGCTCAATCAAAAGTAAGGTTCAACTCTGTTAGTTGAATGCACAGAACAGAAAGAAGTTTCACAGAATGCTTCTGTGTAGTTTATATTTGAACATATTCTTTTTTCCACTATTACACACTTAGCGCTACGAATGTCCAGTTGCATTTTCTACAGACAGAGTGTTTCAAAATTGCTCAATCAAAAGTATGGTTTAACTCTGTTCGCTGAAAGCTCAGATCAGAAAGAAGTTTCACAGAATGCTTCTGTGTAGTTTATATTTGAATATATTCCTTTTTCCACTACTACGCTCTTAGCGCTCCAAATGTCCAGTTGCATTTTCTACAGAAAGAGTGTTCAGATCTGCTCAATCAAAAGTATGGTTTAACTCTGTTAGCTGAATGCACAGATCAGAAAGAAGTTTCACCGAATGATTCTGTGTAGTTTATATTTGAAGACATTCCTTTTTCCACTATTACCCTCTTAGCGCTCCGAATCTCCACTTGCATTTTCTACAAAAAGAGTGTTTCATAACTGCTCAATCAAAAATATGTTTTAGCTCTGTTAACTGAATTTAAAGATCAGAAATAAGTTTCACAGAATGCATCTGTGTAGTTTTTATTTGAAGATATTCTTTTTCCCAATGTAGGCCTCTTAGCGCTTAGCATGTCCAATTGCAGTTTCTACAGAAAGAGTGTTTCAGAACGGCTCAATCAAAAGTAAGGTTCAAATCTGTTAGCTGAATGCACAGAACAGTAAGAGTTTTCACAGAATGCTACTGTGTAGTTTATATTTGAATATATTCCTTTTTCCACTATTACCCTCTTAGCGCTCCGAATGTCCACTTGCATTTCCTACAGAAAGAGTGTTCAGAATTGCGCAATCAAAAGTATGTTTTAACTCTGTTAGCTTAATGAACATATCAGAAATAAGTTTCACACAATGCTTCTGTGTAGTTTTTATTTGAAGATATTATTTTTCCCAATAGAGGCCTCTTAGCGCTCAGAATGTCCAATTGCAGTTTCTACAGAAAGAGTGTTTCAGAAAGGCTCAATCAAAAGTAAGGTTCAACTATGTTAGTTGAATGCACAGAACAGAAAGAAGTTTCATACAATGCTTCTGTGTAGTTTATATTTGAACATATTCTTTTCTCCACTATTACCCACTTAGCGCTACGAATGTCCAGTTGCATTTTCTACAGACAGATTGTTTCAAAACTGCTCAATCAAAAGTATGGTTTAACTCTATTAGCTGAATGCTCAGATCAGAAAGAAGTTTCACAGAATGCTTCTGTGTAGTTTATATTTGAATATATTCCTTTTTCCACTACTACTCTCTTAGCGCTCCAAATATCCAGTTGCATTTTCTACAGAAAGAGTGTTCAGATCTGCTGAATCAAAAGTATGGTTTAACTCTGTTAGCTGAATGCACAGATCAGAAAGATGTTTCACAGAATGATTCTGTGTAGTTTATATTTGGAGACATTCCTTTTTCCACTATTACCCTCTTAGCGCTCCGAATCTCCACTTGCATTTTCTACAGAAAGAGTGTTTCAGAACGGCTCAATCAAAACTAAGGTTCAACTCTTTTAGTTGAACAAACAGAACAGAAAGAAGTTTCACACAATTCTTCTGTGTAGTTTTTATTTGTAGACATTCTTTTTCCCAATATAGGCCTCTTAGCGCTCAGAATGTCCAATTGCAGTTTCTACAGAAAGAGTGTTTCAGAACGGCTCAATCAAAAGTAAGGTTCAACTCTGTTAGTTGAATGCACAGAACAGCAAGAAGTTTCACACAATGCTTCTGTGTAGTTTATATTTGAACATATTCTTTTTTCCACTATTACCCACTTAGCGCTACGAATGTCCAGTTGCATTTTCTACAGACAGAGTGTTTCAAAACTGCTCAATCAAAAGTATGGTTTAACTCTGTTAGCTGAATGCTCAGATCAGAAAGAAGTTTCACAGAATGCTTCTGTGTAGTTTATATTTGAATATATTCCTTTTTCCACTACTACGCTCTTAGCGCTCCAAATGTCCAGTTGCATTTTCTACAGAAAGAGTGTTCAGATCTGCTCAATCAAAAGTATGGTTTAAATCTGTTAGCTGAATGCACAGATCAGAAAGAAGTTTCACCGAATGATTCTGTGTAGTTTATATTTGAAGACATTCCTTTTTCCACTATTACCCTCTTAGCGCTCCGAATCTCCACTTGCATTTTCTACAAAAAGAGTGTTTCATAACTGCTCAATGAAAAATATGTTTTATCTCTGTTAACTGAATTTACAGATCAGAAATAAGTTTCACAGAATGCATCTGTGTAGTTTTTATTTGAAGATATTCTTTTTCCCAATGTAGGCCTCTTAGCGCTTAGCATGTCCAATTGCAGTTTCTACAGAAACAGTGTTTCAGAACGGCTCAATCAAAAGTAAGGTTCAACTCTGTTAGCTGAATGCGCAGAACAGTAAGAGTTTTCACAGAATGCTACTGTGTAGTTTATATTTGAATATATTCCTTTTTCCACAATTACCCTCTTAGCGCTCCGAATGTCCACTTGCATTTTCTACAGAAAGAGTGTTCAGAACTGCGCAATCAAAAGTATGGTTTAACTCTGTTAGCTTAATGAACATATCAGAAATAAGTTTCACACAATGCTTCTGTGTAGTTTTTATTTGAAGATATTATTTTTCCCAATAGAGGCCTCTTAGCGCTCAGAATGTCCAATTGCAGTTTCTACAGAAAGAGTGTTTCAGAAAGGCTCAATCAAAAGTAAGGTTCAACTCTGTTAGTTGAATGCACAGAACCGAAAGAAGTTTCATACAATGCTTCTGTGTAGTTTATATTTGAACATATTCTTTTCTCCACTATTACCCACTTAGCGCTACGAATGTCCAGTTGCATTTTCTACAGACAGAGTGTTTCAAAACTGCTCAATCAAAAGTATGGTTTAACTCTGTTAGCTGAATGCTCAGATCCGAAAGAAGTTTCACAGAATGCTTCTGTGTAGTTTATATTTGAATATATTCCTTTTTCCACTACTACTCTCTTAGCGCTCCAAATGTCCAGTTGCATTTTCTACAGAAAGAGTGTTCAGATCTGCTGAATCAAAAGTATGGTTTAACTCTGTTAGGTGAATGCACAGATCAGAAAGAAGTTTCACAGAATGATTCTGTGTAGGTTATATTTGGAGACATTCCTTTTTCCACTATTACCCTCTTAGCGCTCCGAATCTCCACTTGCATTTTCTACAGAAAGAGTGTTTCAGAACGGCTCAATCAAAACTAAGGTTCAACTCTTTTAGTTGAACAAACAGAACAGAAAGAAGTTTCACACAATTCTTCTGTGTAGTTTTTATTTGTAGACATTCTTTTTCCCAATATAGGCCTCTTAGCGCTCAGAATGTCCAATTGCAGTTTCTACAGAAAGAGTGTTTCAGAACGGCTCAATCAAAAGTAAGGTTCAACTCTGTTAGTTGAATGCAGAGAACAGAAAGAAGTTTCACAGAATGCTTCCTTGTAGTTTATATTTAACATATTCTTTTTTCCACTATTACCCACTTAGCGCTACGAATGTCCAGTTGCATTTTCTACAGACAGAGTGTTTCAAAACTGCTCAATCAAAAGTATGGTTTAACTCTGTTAGCTGAATGCTCAGATCAGAAAGAAGTTTCACAGAATGCTTCTGTGTAGTTTATATTTGAATATATTCCTTTTTCCACTACTACGCTCTTAGCGCTCAAAATGTCCAGTTGCATTTTCTACAGAAAGAGTGTTCAGATCTGCTCAATCAAAAGTATGGTTTAACTCTGTTAGCTGAATGCACACATCAGAAAGAAGTTTCACCGAATGATTCTGTGTAGTTTATATTTGAAGACATTCCTTTTTCCACTATTACCCTCTTAGCGCTCCGAATCTCCACTTGCATTTTCTACAAAAAGAGTGTTTCATAACTGCTCAATCAAAAATATGTTTTATCTCTGTTAACTGAATTTACAGATCAGAAATAAGTTTCACAGAATGCATCTGTGTAGTTTTTATTTGAAGATATTCTTTTTCCCAATGTAGGCCTCTTAGCGCTTAGCATGTCCAATTGCAGTTTCTACAGAAAGAGAGTTTCAGAACGGCTCAATCAAAAGTAAGGTTCAACTCTGTTAGCTGAATGCACAGAACAGAAAGAGTTTTCACAGAATGCTACTGTGTAGTTTATATTTGAATATATTCCTTTTTCCACTATTACCCTCTTATTGCTCCGAATGTCCACTTGCATTTTCTAGAGAAAGTGTGTTCAGAACTGCGCAATCAAAAGTATGGTTTAACTCTGTTAGCTTAATGAACATATCAGAAATAAGTTTCACACAATGCTTCTGTGTAGTTTTTATTTGAAGATATTATTTTTCCCAATAGAGGCCTCTTAGCGCTCAGAATGTCCAATTGCAGTTTCTACAGAAAGAATGTTTCAGAAAGGCTCAATCAAAAGTAAGGTTCAACTCTGTTAGTTGAATGCACAGAACAGAAAGAAGTTTCATACAATGCTTCTGTGTAGTTTATATTTGAACATATTCTTTTCTCCACTATTACCCACTTAGCGCTACGAATGTCCAGTTGCATTTTCTACAGACAGAGTGTTTAAAAACTGCTCAATCAAAAGTATGGTTTAACTCTGTTAGCTGAATGCTCAGATCAGAAAGAAGTTTCACAGAATGCTTCTGTGAAGTTTATATTTGAATATATTCCTTTTTCCACTACTACTCTCTTAGCGCTCCAAATTTCGAGTTGCATTTTCTACAGAAAGAGTGTTCAGATCTGCTGAATCAAAAGTATGGTTTAACTCTGTTAGCTGAATGCACAGATCCGAAAGAAGTTTCACAGAATGATTCTGTGTAGTTTATATTTGGAGACATTCCTTTTTCCACTATTACCCTCTTAGCGCTCCGAATCTCCACTTGCATTTTCTACAGAAAGAGTGTTTCAGAACGGCTCAATCAAAACTAAGGTTCAACTCGTTTAGTTGAACAAACAGAACAGAAAGAAGTTTCACACAATTCTTCTGTGTAGTTTTTATTTGTAGACATTCTTTTTCCCAATATAGGCCTCTTAGTGCTCAGAATGTCCAATTGCAGTTTCTACAGAAAGAGTGTTTCAGAACGGCTCAATCAAAAGTAAGGTTCAACTCTGTTAGTTGAATGCACAGAACAGAAAGAAGTTTCACAGAATGCTTCTGTGTAGTTTATATTTGAACATATTCTTTTTTCCACTATTACACACTTAGCGCTACGAATGTCCAGTTGCATTTTCTACAGACAGAGTGTTTCAAAATTGCTCAATCAAAAGTATGGT
Organism: Symphalangus syndactylus; assembly: GCF_028878055.3. Taxonomy (NCBI): domain Eukaryota; kingdom Metazoa; phylum Chordata; class Mammalia; order Primates; family Hylobatidae; genus Symphalangus; species Symphalangus syndactylus. The sequence continues at coordinate 5,358,492 of NC_072448.2, forward strand.
TTAACTCTGTTCGCTGAAAGCTCAGATCAGAAAGAAGTTTCACAGAATGCTTCTGTGTAGTTTATATTTGAATATATTCCTTTTTCCACTACTACGCTCTTAGCGCTCCAAATGTCCAGTTGCATTTTCTACAGAAAGAGTGTTCAGATCTGCTCAATCAAAAGTATAGTTTAACTCTGTTAGCTGAATGCACAGATCAGAAAGAAGTTTCACCGAATGATTCTGTGTAGTTTATATTTGAAGACATTCCTTTTTCCACTATTACCTTCTTAGCGCTCCGAATATCCACTTGTATTTTCTACAAAAAGAGTGTTTCATAACTGCTCAATCAAAAATATGTTTTATCTCTGTTAACTGAATTTACAGATCAGAAATAAGTTTCACAGAATGCATCTGTGTAGTTTTTATTTGAAGATATTCTTTTTCCCAATGTAGGCCTCTTAGCGCTTAGCATGTCCAATTGCAGTTTCTACAGAAAGAGTGTTTCAGAACGGCTCAATCAAAAGTAAGGTTCAACTCTGTTAGCTGAATGCACAGAACAGTAAGAGTTTTCACAGAATGCTACTGTGTAGTTTATATTTGAATATATTCCTTTTTCCACTATTACCCTCTTAGCGCTCCGAATGTCCACTTGCATTTTCTACAGAAAGAGTGTTCAGAACTGCGCAATCAAAAGTATGGTTTAACTCTGTTAGCTTAATGAACATATCAGAAATAAGTTTCACACAATGTTTCTGTGTAGTTTTTATTTGAAGATATTATTTTTCCCAATAGAGGCCTCTTAGCACTCAGAATGTCCAATTGCAGTTTCTACAGAAAGAGTGTTTCAGAAAGGCTCAATCAAATGTAAGGTTCAACTCTGTTAGTTGAATGCACAGAACAGAAAGAAGTTTCACAGAATGCTTCTGTGTAGTTTATATTTGAACATATTCTTTTCTCCACTATTACCCACTTAGCGCTACGAATGTCCAGTTGCATTTTCTACAGACAGAGTGTTTCAAAACTGCTCAATCAAAAGTATGGTTTAACTCTGTTAGCTGAATGCTCAGATCAGAAAGAAGTTTCACAGAATGCTTCTGTGAAGTTTATATTTGAATATATTCCTTTTTCCACTAATACTCTCTTAGCGCTCCAAATGTCCACTTGCATTTTCTACAGAAAGAGTGTTCAGATCTGCTGAATCAAAAGTATGGTTTAACTCTGTTAGCTGAATGCACAGATCAGAAAGAATTTTCACAGAATTATTCTGTGTAGTTTATATTTGGAGACATTCCTTTTTCCACTATTACCCTCTTAGCGCTCCGAATCTCCACTTGCATTTTCTACAGAAAGAGTGCTTCAGAACGGCTCAATCAAAACTAAGGTTCAACTCTTTTAGTTGAACAAACAGAACAGAAAGAAGTTTCACACAATTCTTCTGTGTAGTTTTTATTTGTAGACATTCTTTTTCCCAATATAGGCCTGTTAGCGCTCAGAATGTCCAATTGCAGTTTCTACAGAAAGAGTGTTTCAGAACGGCTCAATCAAAAGTAAGGTTCAACTCTGTTAGTTGAATGCACAGAACAGCAAGAAGTTTCACAGAATGCTTCTGTGTAGTTTATATTTGAACATATTCTTTTTTCCACTATTACCCACATAGCGCTACGAATGTCCAGTTGCATTTTCTACAGACAGAGTGTCTCAAAACTGCTCAATCAAAAGTATGGTTTAACTCTGTTAGCTGAATGCTCAGATCAGAAAGAAGTTTCACAGAATGCTTCTGTGTAGTTTATATTTGAATATATTCCTTTTTCCACTACTACGCTCTTAGCGCTCCAAATGTCCAGTTGCATTTTCTAGAGAAAGAGTGTTCAGATCTGCTCAATCAAAAGTATGGTTTAACTCTGTTAGCTGAATGCACAGATCAGAAAGAAGTTTCACCGAATGATTCTGTGTAGTTTATATTTGAAGACATTCCTTTTTCCACTATTACCCTCTTAGCGCTCCGAATCTCCACTTGCATTTTCTACAAAAAGAGTGTTTCATAACTGCTCAATCAAAAATATGTTTTAGCTCTGTTAACTGAATTTAAAGATCAGAAATAAGTTTCACAGAATGCATCTGTGTAGTTTTTATTTGAAGATATTCTTTTTCCCAATGTAGGCCTCTTAGCGCTTAGCATGTCCAATTGCAGTTTCTACAGAAAGAGTGTTTCAGAACGGCTCAATCAAAAGTAAGGTTCAAATCTGTTAGCTGAATGCACAGAACAGTAAGAGTTTTCACAGAATGCTACTGTGTAGTTTATATTTGAATATATTCCTTTTTCCACTATTACCCTCTTAGCGCTCCGAATGTCCACTTGCATTTCCTACAGAAAGAGTGTTCAGAATTGCGCAATCAAAAGTATGTTTTAACTCTGTTAGCTTAATGAACATATCAGAAATAAGTTTCACACAATGCTTCTGTGTAGTTTTTATTTGAAGATATTATTTTTCCCAATAGAGGCCTCTTAGCGCTCAGAATGTCCAATTGCAGTTTCTACAGAAAGAGTGTTTCAGAAAGGCTCAATCAAAAGTAAGGTTCAACTATGTTAGTTGAATGCACAGAACAGAAAGAAGTTTCATACAATGCTTCTGTGTAGTTTATATTTGAACATATTCTTTTCTCCACTATTACCCACTTAGCGCTACGAATGTCCAGTTGCATTTTCTACAGACAGATTGTTTCAAAACTGCTCAATCAAAAGTATGGTTTAACTCTATTAGCTGAATGCTCAGATCAGAAAGAAGTTTCACAGAATGCTTCTGTGTAGTTTATATTTGAATATATTCCTTTTTCCACTACTACTCTCTTAGCGCTCCAAATATCCAGTTGCATTTTCTACAGAAAGAGTGTTCAGATCTGCTGAATCAAAAGTATGGTTTAACTCTGTTAGCTGAATGCACAGATCAGAAATATGTTTCACAGAATGATTCTGTGTAGTTTATATTTGGAGACATTCCTTTTTCCACTATTACCCTCTTAGCGCTCCGAATCTCCACTTGCATTTTCTACAGAAAGAGTGTTTCAGAACGGCTCAATCAAAACTAAGGTTCAACTCTTTTAGTTGAACAAACAGAACAGAAAGAAGTTTCACACAATTCTTCTGTGTAGTTTTTATTTGTAGACATTCTTTTTCCCAATATAGGCCTCTTAGCGCTCAGAATGTCCAATTGCAGTTTCTACAGAAAGAGTGTTTCAGAACGGCTCAATCAAAAGTAAGGTTCAACTCTGTTAGTTGAATGCACAGAACAGCAAGAAGTTTCACACAATGCTTCTGTGTAGTTTATATTTGAACATATTCTTTTTTCCACTATTACCCACTTAGCGCTACGAATGTCCAGTTGCATTTTCTACAGACAGAGTGTTTCAAAACTGCTCAATCAAAAGTATGGTTTAACTCTGTTAGCTGAATGCTCAGATCAGAAAGAAGTTTCACAGAATGCTTCTGTGTAGTTTATATTTGAATATATTCCTTTTTCCACTACTACGCTCTTAGCGCTCCAAATGTCCAGTTGCATTTTCTACAGAAAGAGTGTTCAGATCTGCTCAATCAAAAGTATGGTTTAAATCTGTTAGCTGAATGCACAGATCAGAAAGAAGTTTCACCGAATGATTCTGTGTAGTTTATATTTGAAGACATTCCTTTTTCCACTATTACCCTCTTAGCGCTCCGAATCTCCACTTGCATTTTCTACAAAAAGAGTGTTTCATAACTGCTCAATGAAAAATATGTTTTATCTCTGTTAACTGAATTTACAGATCAGAAATAAGTTTCACAGAATGCATCTGTGTAGTTTTTATTTGAAGATATTCTTTTTCCCAATGTAGGCCTCTTAGCGCTTAGCATGTCCAATTGCAGTTTCTACAGAAACAGTGTTTCAGAACGGCTCAATCAAAAGTAAGGTTCAACTCTGTTAGCTGAATGCGCAGAACAGTAAGAGTTTTCACAGAATGCTACTGTGTAGTTTATATTTGAATATATTCCTTTTTCCACAATTACCCTCTTAGCGCTCCGAATGTCCACTTGCATTTTCTACAGAAAGAGTGTTCAGAACTGCGCAATCAAAAGTATGGTTTAACTCTGTTAGCTTAATGAACATATCAGAAATAAGTTTCACACAATGCTTCTGTGTAGTTTTTATTTGAAGATATTATTTTTCCCAATAGAGGCCTCTTAGCGCTCAGAATGTCCAATTGCAGTTTCTACAGAAAGAGTGTTTCAGAAAGGCTCAATCAAAAGTAAGGTTCAACTCTGTTAGTTGAATGCACAGAACCGAAAGAAGTTTCATACAATGCTTCTGTGTAGTTTATATTTGAACATATTCTTTTCTCCACTATTACCCACTTAGCGCTACGAATGTCCAGTTGCATTTTCTACAGACAGAGTGTTTCAAAACTGCTCAATCAAAAGTATGGTTTAACTCTGTTAGCTGAATGCTCAGATCCGAAAGAAGTTTCACAGAATGCTTCTGTGTAGTTTATATTTGAATATATTCCTTTATCCACTACTACTCTCTTAGCGCTCCAAATGTCCAGTTGCATTTTCTACAGAAAGAGTGTTCAGATCTGCTGAATCAAAAGTATGGTTTATCTCTGTTAGCTGAATGCACAGATCAGAAAGAAGTTTCACAGAATGATTCTGTGTAGTTTATATTTGAAGACATTCCTTTTTCCACTATTACCCCCTTAGCGCTCCGAATCTCCACTTGCATTTTCTACAAAAAGTGTGTTTCATAACTACTCAATCAAAAATATGTTTTATCTCTGTTAACTGAATTTACAGATCAGAAATAAGTTTCACAGAATGCATCTGTGTTGTTTTTATTTGAAGATATTCTTTTTCCCAATGTAGGCCTCTTAGCGCTTAGCATGTCCAATTGCAGTTTCTACATAAAGAGTGTTTCAGAACGGCTCAATCAAAAGTAAGGTTCAACTCTGTTAGCTGAATGCACAGAACAGAAAGAGTTTTCACAGAATGCTACTGTGTAGTTTATATTTGAATATATTCCTTTTTCCACTATTACCCTCTTAGCGCTCCGAATGTCCACTTGCATTTTCTACAGAAAGAGTGTTCAGAACTGCGCAATCAAAAGTATGGTTTAACTCTGTTAGCTTAATGAACATATCAGAAATAAGTTTCACACAATGCTTCTGTGTAGTTTTTATTTGAAGATATTATTTTTCCCAATAGAGGCCTCTTAGCGCTCAGAATGTCCAATTGCAGTTTCTACAGAAAGAGTGTTTCAGAAAGGCTCAATCAAAAGTAAGGTTCAACTCTGTTAGTTGAATGCACCGAACAGAAAGAAGTTTCATACAATGCTTCTGTGTAGTTTATATTTGAACATATTCTTTTCTCCACTATTACCCACTTAGCGCTACGAATGTCCAGTTGCATTTTCTACAGACAGAGTGTTTCAAAACTGCTCAATCAAAAGTATGGTTTAATTCTGTTAGCTGAATGCTCAGATCAGAAAGAAGTTTCACAGAATGCTTCTGTGTAGTTTATATTTGAATATATTCCTTTTTCCACTACTACTCTCTTAGCGCTCCAAATGTCCAGTTGCATTTTCTACAGAAAGAGTGTTCAGATCTGCTGAATCAAAAGTATGGTTTAACTCTGTTAGCTGAATGCACAGATCAGAAAGAAGTTTCACAGAATGATTCTGTGTAGTTTATATTTGGAGACATTCCTTTTTCCACTACTACCCTCTTAGCGCTCCGAATCTCCACTTGCATTTTCTACAGAAAGAGTGTTTCAGAACGGCTCAATCAAAACTAAGGTTCAACACTTTTAGTTGAACAAACAGAACAGAAAGAAGTTTCACACAATTCTTCTGTGTAGTTTTTATTTGTAGACATTCTTTTTCCCAATATAGGCCTCTTAGCGCTCAGAATGTCCAATTGCAGTTTCTACAGAAAGAGTGTTTCAGAACGGCTCAATCAAAAGTAAGGTTCAACTCTGTTAGTTGAATGCACAGAACAGCAAGAAGTTTCACAGAATGCTTCTGGGTAGTTTATATTTGAACATATTCTTTTTTCCACTATTACCCACTTAGCGCTACGAATGTCCAGTTGCATTTTCTACAGACAGAGTGTTTCAAAATTGCTCAATCAAAAGTATGGTTTAACTCTGTTAGCTGAATGCTCAGATCAGAAAGAAGTTTCACAGAATGCTTCTGTGTAGTTTATATTTGAATATATTCCTTTTTCCACTACTACGCTCTTAGCGCTCCAAATGTCCAGTTGCATTTTCTACAGAAAGAGTGTTCAGATCTGCTCAATCAAAAGTATGGTTTAACTCTGTTAGCTGAATGCACAGATCAGAAAGAAGTTTCACCGAATGATTCTGTGTAGTTTATATTTGAAGACATTCCTTTTTCCACTATTACCCTCTTAGCGCTCCGAATCTCCACTTGCATTTTCTACAAAAAGAGTGTTTCATAACTGCTCAATCAAAAATATGTTTTAGCTCTGTTAACTGAATTTAAAGATCAGAAATAAGTTTCACAGAATGCATCTGTGTAGTTTTTATTTGAAGATATTCTTTTTCCCAATGTAGGCCTCTTAGCGCTTAGCATGTCCAATTGCAGTTTCTACAGAAAGAGTGTTTCAGAACGGCTCAATCAAAAGTAAGGTTCAAATCTGTTAGCTGAATGCACAGAACAGTAAGAGTTTTCACAGAATGCTACTGTGTAGTTTATATTTGAATATATTCCTTTTTCCACTATTACCCTCTTAGCGCTCCGAATGTCCACTTGCATTTCCTACAGAAAGAGTGTTCAGAATTGCGCAATCAAAAGTATGTTTTAACTCTGTTAGCTTAATGAACATATCAGAAATAAGTTTCACACAATGCTTCTGTGTAGTTTTTATTTGAAGATATTATTTTTCCCAATAGAGGCCTCTTAGCGCTCAGAATGTCCAATTGCAGTTTCTACAGAAAGAGTGTTTCAGAAAGGCTCAATCAAAAGTAAGGTTCAACTATGTTAGTTGAATGCACAGAACAGAAAGAAGTTTCATACAATGCTTCTGTGTAGTTTATATTTGAACATATTCTTTTCTCCACTATTACCCACTTAGCGCTACGAATGTCCAGTTGCATTTTCTACAGACAGATTGTTTCAAAACTGCTCAATCAAAAGTATGGTTTAACTCTATTAGCTGAATGCTCAGATCAGAAAGAAGTTTCACAGAATGCTTCTGTGTAGTTTATATTTGAATATATTCCTTTTTCCACTACTACTCTCTTAGCGCTCCAAATATACAGTTGCATTTTCTACAGAAAGAGTGTTCAGATCTGCTGAATCAAAAGTATGGTTTAACACTGTTAGCTGAATGCACAGATCAGAAAGATGTTTCACAGAATGATTCTGTGTAGTTTATATTTGGAGACATTCCTTTTTCCACTATTACCCTCTTAGCGCTCCGAATCTCCACTTGCATTTTCTACAGAAAGAGTGTTTCAGAATGGCTCAATCAAAACTAAGGTTCAACTCTTTTAGTTGAACAAACAGAACAGAAAGAAGTTTCACACAATTCTTCTGTGTAGTTTTTATTTGTAGACATTCTTTTTCCCAATATAGGCCTCTTAGCGCTCAGAATGTCCAATTGCAGTTTCTACAGAAAGAGTGTTTCAGAACGGCTCAATCAAAAGTAAGGTTCAACTCTGTTAGTTGAATGCACAGAACAGCAAGAAGTTTCACAGAATGCTTCTGTGTAGTTTATATTTGAACATATTCTTTTTTCCACTATTACCCACTTAGCGCTACGAATGTCCAGTTGCATTTTCTACAGACAGAGTGTTTCAAAACTGCTCAATCAAAAGTATGGTTTAACTCTGTTAGCTGAATGCTCAGATCAGAAAGAAGTTTCACAGAATGCTTCTGTGTAGTTTATATTTGAATATATTCCTTTTTCCACTACTACGCTCTTAGCGCTCCAAATGTCCAGTTGCATTTTCTACAGAAAGAGTGTTCAGATCTGCTCAATCAAAAGTATGGTTTAACTCAGTTAGCTGAATGCACAGATCAGAAAGAAGTTTCACCGAATGATTCTGTGTAGTTTATATTTGAAGACATTCCTTTTTCCACTATTACCCTCTTAGCGCTCCGAATCTCCACTTGCATTTTCTACAAAAAGAGTGTTTCATAACTGCTCAATGAAAAATATGTTTTATCTCTGTTAACTGAATTTACAGATCAGAAATAAGTTTCACAGAATGCATCTGTGTAGTTTTTATTTGAAGATATTCTTTTTCCCAATGTAGGCCTCTTAGCGCTTAGCATGTCCAATTGCAGTTTCTACAGAAACAGTGTTTCAGAACGGCTCAATCAAAAGTAAGGTTCAACTCTGTTAGCTGAATGCGCAGAACAGTAAGAGTTTTCACATAATGCTACTGTGTAGTTTATATTTGAATATATTCCTTTTTCCACAATTACCCTCTTAGCGCTCCGAATGTCCACTTGCATTTTCTACAGAAAGAGTGTTCAGAACTGCGCAATCAAAAGTATGGTTTAACTCTGTTAGCTTAATGAACATATCAGAAATAAGTTTCACACAATGCTTCTGTGTAGTTTTTATTTGAAGATATTATTTTTCCCAATAGAGGCCTCTTAGCGCTCAGAATGTCCAATTGCAGTTTCTACAGAAAGAGTGTTTCAGAAAGGCTCAATCAAAAGTAAGGTTCAACTCTGTTAGTTGAATGCACAGAACCGAAAGAAGTTTCATACAATGCTTCTGTGTAGTTTATATTTGAACACATTCTTTTCTCCACTATTACCCACTTAGCGCTACGAATGTCCAGTTGCATTTTCTACAGACAGAGTGTTTCAAAACTGCTCAATCAAAAGTATGGTTTAACTCTGTTAGCTGAATGCTCAGATCCGAAAGAAGTTTCACAGAATGCTTCTGTGTAGTTTATATTTGAATATATTCCTTTTTCCACTACTACTCTCTTAGCGCTCCAAATGTCCAGTTGCATTTTCTACAGAAAGAGTGTTCAGATCTGCTGAATCAAAAGTATGGTTTATCTCTGTTAGCTGAATGCACAGATCAGAAAGAAGTTTCACAGAATGATTCTGTGTAGTTTATATTTGAAGACATTCCTTTTTCCACTATTACCCTCTTAGCGATCCCAATCTCCACTTGCATTTTCTACAAAAAGTGTGTTTCATAACTACTCAATCAAAAATATGTTTTATCTCTGTTAACTGAATTTACAGATCAGAAATAAGTTTCACAGAATGCATCTGTGTTGTTTTTATTTGAAGATATTCTTTTTCCCAATGTAGGCCTCTTAGCGCTTAGCATGTCCAATTGCAGTTTCTACAGAAAGAGTGTTTCAGAACGGCTCAATCAAAAGTAAGGTTCAACTCTGTTAGTTGAATGCACAGAACAGAAAGAGTTTTCACAGAATGCTACTGTGTAGTTTATATTTGAATATATTCCTTTTTCCACTATTACCCTCTTAGCGCTCCGAATGTCCACTTGCATTTTCTACAGAAAGAGTGTTCAGAGCTGCGCAATCAAAAGTATGGTTTAACTCTGTTAGCTTAATGAACATATCAGAAATAAGTTTCACACAATGCTTCTGTGTAGTTTTTATTTGAAGATATTATTTTTCCCAATTGAAGCCTCTTAGCGCTCAGAATGTCCAATTGCACTTTCTACAGAAAGAGTGTTTCAGAAAGGCTCAATCAAAAGTAAGGTTCAACTCTGTTAGTTGAATGCACAGAACAGAAAGAAGCTTCATACAATGCTTCTGTGTAGTTTATATTTGAACATATTCTTTTCTCCACTATTACCCACTTAGCGCTACGAATGTCCAGTTGCATTTTCTACAGACAGAGTGTTTCAAAACTGCTCAATCAAAAGTATGGTTTAATTCTGTTAGCTGAATGCTCAGATCAGAAAGAAGTTTCACAGAATGCTTCTGTGTAGTTTATATTTGAATATATTCCTTTTTCCACTACTACTCTCTTAGCGCTCCAAATGTCCAGTTGCATTTTCTACAGAAAGAGTGTTCAGATCTGCTGAATCAAAAGTATGGTTTAACTCTGTTAGCTGAATTCACAGATCAAAAAGAAGTTTCACAGAATGATTCTGTGTAGTTTATATTTGGAGACATTCCTTTTTCCACTACTACACTCTTAGCGCTCCGAATCTCCACTTGCATTTTCTACAGAAAGAGTGTTTCAGAACGGCTCAATAAAAACTAAGGTTCAACTCTTTTAGTTGAACAAACAGAACAGAAAGAAGTTTCACACAATTCTTCTGTGTAGTTTTTATTTGTAGACATTCTTTTTCCCAATATAGGCCTCTTAGCGCTCAGAATGTCCAATTGCAGTTTCTACAGAAAGAGTGTTTCAGAACGGCTCAATCAAAATTAAGGTTCAACTCTGTTAGTTAAATGCACAGAACAGCAAGAAGTTTCACAGAATGCTTCTGGGTAGTTTATATTTGAACATATTCTTTTTTCCACTATTACCCACTTAGCGCTACGAATGTCCAGTTGCATTTTCTACAGACAGAGTGTTTCAAAATTGCTCAATCAAAAGTATGGTTTAACTCTGTTAGCTGAATGCTCAGATCAGAAAGAAGTTTCACAGAATGCTTCTGTGTAGTTTATATTTGAATATATTCCTTTTTCCACTACTACGCTCTTAGCGCTCCAAATGTCCAGTTGCATTTTCTACAGAAAGAGTGTTCAGATCTGCTCAATCAAAAGTATGGTTTAACTCTGTTAGCTGAATGCACAGATCAGAAAGAAGTTTCACCGAATGATTCTGTGTAGTTTATATTTGAAGACATTCCTTTTTCCACTATTACCCTCTTAGCGCTCCGAATCTCCACTTGCATTTTCTACAAAAAGAGTGTTTCATAACTGCTCAATCAAAAATATGTTTTATCTCTGTTAACTGAATTTACAGATCAGAAATAAGTTTCACAGAATGCATCTGTGTAGTTTTTATTTGAAGATATTCTTTTTCCCAATGTAGGCCTCTTAGCGCTTAGCATGTCCAATGGCAGTTTCTACAGAAAGAGTGTTTCAGAACGGCTCAATCAAAAGTAAGGTTCAACCCTGTTAGTTGAATGCACAGAACAGAAAGAATTTTCACAGAATGCTACTGTGTAGTTTATATTTGAATATATTCCTTTTTCCACTATTACCCTCTTAGCGCTCCGAATGTCCACTTGCATTTTCTACAGAAAGAGTGTTCAGAACTGCGCAATCAAAAATATGGTTTAACTCTGTTAGCTTAATGAACATATCAGAAATAAGTTTCACACAATGCTTCTGTGTAGTTTTTATTTGAAGATATTATTTTTCCCAATAGAGGCCTCTTAGCGCTCAGAATGTCCAATTGCAGTTTCTACAGAAAGAGTGTTTCAGAAAGGCTCAATCAAAAGTAAGGTTCAACTCTGTTAGTTGAATGCACAGAACAGAAAGAAGTTTCATACAATGCTTCTGTGTAGTTTATATTTGAACATATTCTTTTTTCCACTATTACCCACTTAGCGCTACGAATGTCCAGTTGCATTTTCTACAGACAGAGTGTTTCAAAACTGCTCAATCAAAAGTATGGTTTAACTCTGTTAGCTGAATGCTCAGATCAGAAAGAAGTTTCACAGAATGCTTCTGTGTAGTTTATATTTGAATATATTCCTTTTTCCACTACTACTCTCTTAGCGCTCCAAATGTCCAGTTGCATTTTCTACAGAAAGAGTGTTCAGATCTGCTCAATCAAAAGTATGGTTTAACTCTGTTAGCTGAATGCACAGATCAGAAAGAAGTTTCACAGAATAATTCTGTGTAGTTTATATTTGGAGACATTCCTTTTTCCACTATTACCCTCTTAGCGCTCCGAATCTCCACTTGCATTTTCTACAGAAAGAGTGTTTCAGAACGGCTCAATCAAAACTAAGGTTCAAATCTTTTAGTTGAACAAACAGAACAGAAAGAAGTTTCACACAATTCTTCTCTGTAGTTTTTATTTGTAGACATTCTTTTTCCCAATATAGGCCTCCTAGCGCTCAGAATGTCCAATTGCAGTTTCTACAGAAAGAGTGTTTCAGAACGGCTCAATCAAAAGTAAGGTTCAACTCTGTTAGTTGAATGCACAGAACAGAAAGAAGTTTCATACAATGCTTCTGTGTAGTTTATATTTGAACATATTCTTTTTCCACTATTACCCACTTAGCGCTACGAATGTCCAGTTGCATTTTCTACAGACAGAGTGTTTCAAAACTGCTCAATCAAAAGTATGGTTTAACTCTGTTACCTGAATGCTCAGATCAGAAAGAAGTTTCACAGAATGCTTCTGTGTAGTTTATATTTGAATATATTCCTTTTTCCACTACTATGCTCTTAGCGCTCCAAATGTCCAGTTGCATTTTCTACAGAAAGAGTGTTCAGATCTGCTCAATCAAAAGTATGGTTTAACTCTGTTAGCTGAATGCACAGATCAGAAAGAAGTTTCACCGAATGATTCTGTGTAGTTTATATTTGAAGACATTCCTTTTTCCACTATTATCCTCTTAGCGCTCCGAATCTCCACTTGCATTTTCTACAAAAAGAGTGTTTCATAACTGCTCAATCAAAAATATGTTTTATCTCTGTTAACTGAATTTACAGATCAGAAATAAGTTTCACAGAATGCATCTGTGTAGTTTTTATTTGAAGATATTCTTTTTCCCAATGTAGGCCTCTTAGCGCTTAGCATGTCCAATTGCAGTTTCTACAGAAAGAGTGTTTCAGAACGGCTCAATCAAAAGTAAGGTTCAACTCTGTTAGTTGAATGCACAGAACAGAAAGAATTTTCACAGAATGCTACTGTGTAGTTTATATTTGAATATATTCCTTTTTCCACTATTACCCTCTTAGCGCTCCGAATGTCCACTTGCATTTTCTACAGAAAGAGTGTTCAGAACTGCGCAATCAAAAGTATGGTTTAACTCTGTTAGCTTAATGAACTTATCAGAAATAAGTTTCACACAATGCTTCTGTGTAGTTTTTATTTGAAGATATTATTTTTCCCAATGGAGGCCTCTTCGTGCTCAGAATGTCCAATTGCAGTTTCTACAGAAAGAGTGTTTCAGAAAGGCTCAATCAAAAGTAAGGTTCAACTCTCTTAGTTGAATGCACAGAACAGAAAGTAGTTTCATACAATGCTTCTGTGTAGTTTATATTTGAACATATTTTTTTTTCCACTATTACCCACTTAGCGCTACGAATGTCCAGTTGCATTTTCTACAGACAGAGTGTTTCAAAACTGCTCAATCAAAAGTATGGTTTAACTCTGTTAGCTGAATGCTCAGATCAGAAAGAAGTTTCACAGAATGCTTCTGTGTAGTTTATATTTGAATATATTCCTTTTTCCACTACTACTCTCTTAGCGCTCCAAATGTCCAGTTGCATTTTCTACAGAAAGAGTGTTCAGATCTGCTCAATCAAAAGTATGGTTTAACACTGTTAGCTGAATGCACAGATCAGAAAGATGTTTCACAGAATAATTCTGTGTAGTTTATATTGGGAGACATTCCTATTTCCACTATTACCCTCTTAGCGCTCCGAATCTCCACTTGCATTTTCTACAGAAAGAGTGTTTCAGAACGGCTCAATCAAAACTAAGGTTCATCTCTTTTAGTTGAACAAACAGAACAGAAAGAAATTTCACACAATTCTTCTGTGTAGTTTTAATTTGTAGACATTCTTTTTCCCAATATAGGCCTCCTAGCGCTCAGAATGTCCAATTGCAGTTTCTACAGAAAGAGTGTTTCAGAACGGCTCAATCAAAAGTAAGGTTCAACTCTGTTAGTTGAATGCACAGAACAGAAAGAAGTTTCATACAATGCTTCTGTGTAGTTTATATTTGAACATATTATTTTTTCCACTATTACCCACTTAGCGCTACGAATGTCCAGTTGCATTTTCTACAGACAGAGTGTTTCAAAACTGCTCAATCAAAAGTATGGTTTAACTCTGTTAGCTGAATGCTCAGATCAGAAAGAAGTTTCACAGAATGCTTCTGTGTAGTTTATATTTGAATATATTCCTTTTTCCACTACTACTCTCTTAGCGCTCCAAATGTCCAGTTGCATTTTCTACAGAAAGAGTGTTCAGATCTGCTCAATCAAAAGTATGGTTTAACACTGTTAGCTGAATGCACAGATCAGAAAGAAGTTTCACAAAATAATTCTGTGTAGTTTATATTGGGAGACATTCCTTTTTCCACTATTACCCTCTTAGCGCTCCGAATCTCCACTTGCATTTTCTACAGAAAGAGTGTTTCAGAACGGCTCAATCAAAACTAAGGTTCATCTCTTTTAGTTGAACAAACAGAACAGAAAGTAGTTTCACACAATTCTTCTGTGTAGTTTTAATTTGTAGACATTCTTTTTCCCAATATAGGCCTCCTAGCGCTCAGAATGTCCAATTGCAGTTTCTACAGAAAGAGTGTTTCAGAACGGCTCAATCAAAAGTAAGGTTCAACTCTGTTAGTTGAATGCACAGAACAGAAAGAAGTTTCATACAATGCTTCTGTGTAGTTTATATTTGAACATATTCTTTTTTCCACTATTACCCACTTAGCGCTACGAATGTCCAGTTGCATTTTCTACAGACAGAGTGTTTCAAAACTGCTCAATCAAAAGTATGGTTTAACTCTGTTAGCTGAATGCTCAGATCAGAAAGAAGTTTCACAGAATGCTTCTGTGTATTTTATATTTGAATATATTACTTTTTCCACTACTACGCTCTTAGCGCTCCAAATGTCCAGTTGCATTTTCTACAGAAAGAGTTTTCAGACCTGCTCAATCAAAAGTATGGTTTAACTCTGTTAGCTGAATGCACAGATCAGAAAGAAGTTTCACCGAATGATTCTGTGTAGTTTATATTTGAAGACATTCCTTTTTCCACTATTACCCTCTTAGCGCTCCGAATCTCCACTTGCATTTTCTACAAAAAGAGTGTTTCATAACTGCTCAATCAAAAATATGTTTTATCTCTGTTAACTGAATTTACAGATCAGAAATAAGTTTCACAGAATGCATCTGTGTAGTTTTTATTTGAAGATATTCTTTTTCCCAATGTAGGCCTCTTAGCGCTTAGCATGTCCAATTGCAGTTTCTACAGAAAGAGTGTTTCAGAACGGCGCAATCTAAAGTAAGGTTCAACCCTGTTAGTTGAATGCACAGAACAGAAAGAATTTTCACAGAATGCTACTGTGTAGTTTATATTTGAATATATTCCTTTTTCCACTATTACCCTCTTAGCGCTCCGAATGTCCACTTGCATTTTCTACAGAAAGAGTGTTCAGAACTGCGCAATCAAAAGTATGGTTTAACTCTGTTAGCTTAATGAACATATCAGAAATAAGTTTCACACAATGCTTCTGTGTTGTTTTTATTTGAAGATACTATTTTTCCCAATAGAGGCCTCTTAGCGCTCAGAATGTCCAATTGCAGTTTCTACAGAAAGAGTGTTTCAGAAAGGCTCAATCAAAAGTAAGGTTCAACTCTGTTAGTTGAATGCACAGAACCGAAAGAAGTTTCATACAATGCTTCTGTGTAGTTTATATTAGAACATATTCTTTTCTCCACTCTTACCCACTTAGCGCTACGAATGTCCAGTTGCATTTCCTACAGACAGAGTGTTTCAAAACTGCTCAATCAAAAGTATGGTTTAACTCTGTTAGCTGAATGCTCAGATCCGAAAGAAGTTTCACAGAATGCTTCTGTGTAGTTTATATTTGAATATATTCCTTTTTCCACTACTACTCTCTTAGCGCTCCAAATGTCCAGTTGCATTTTCTACAGAAAGAGTGTTCAGATCTGCTGAATCAAAAGTATGGTTTATCTCTGTTAGCTGAATGCACAGATCAGAAAGAAGTTTCACAGAATGATTCTGTGTAGTTTATATTTGAAGACATTCCTTTTTCCGCTATTACCCTCTTAGCGCTCCGAATCTCCACTTGCATTTTCTACAAAAAGTGTGTTTCATAACTACTCAATCAAAAATATGTTTTATCTCTGTTAACTGAATTTACAGATCAGAAATAAGTTTCACAGAATGCATCTGTGTTGTTTTTATTTGAAGATATTCTTTTTCCCAATGGAGGCCTCTTAGCGCTTAGCATGTCCAATTGCAGTTTCTACAGAAAGAGTGTTTCAGAACGGCTCAATCAAAAGTAAGGTTCAACTCTGTTAGCTGAATGCACAGAACAGAAAGAGTTTTCACAGAATGCTACTGTGTAGTTTATATTTGAATATATTCCTTTTTCCACTATTACCCTCTTAGCGCTCCGAATGTCCACTTGCATTTTCTACAGAAAGAGTGTTCAGAACTGCGCAATCAAAAGTATGGTTTAACTCTGTTAGCTTAATGAACATATCAGAAATAAGTTTCACACAATGCTTCTGTGTAGTTTTTATTTGAAGATATTATTTTTCCCAATAGAGGCCTCTTAGCGCTCAGAATGTCCAATTGCAGTTTCTACAGAAAGAGTGTTTCAGAAAGGCTCAATCAAAAGTAAGGTTCAACTCTGTTAGTTGAATGCACAGAACAGAAAGAAGTTTCATACAATGCTTCTGTGTAGTTTATATTTGAACATATTTTTTTCTCCACTATTACCCACTTAGCGCTACGAATGTCCAGTTGCATTTTCTACAGACAGAGTGTTTCAAAACTGCTCAATCAAAAGTATGGTTTAATTCTGTTAGCTGAATGCTCAGATCAGAAAGAAGTTTCACAGAATGCTTCTGTGTAGTTTATATTTGAATATATTCCTTTTTCCACTACTACTCTCTTAGCGCTCCAAATGTCCAGTTGCATTTTCTACAGAAAGAGTGTTCAGATCTGCTGAATCAAAAGTATGGTTTAACTCTGTTAGCTGAATGCACAGATCAGAAAGAAGTTTCACAGAATGATTCTGTGTAGTTTATATTTGGAGACATTCCTTTTTCCACTACTACCCTCTTAGCGCTCCGAATCTCCACTTGCATTTTCTACAGAAAGAGTGTTTCAGAACGGCTCAATCAAAACTAAGGTTCAACTCTTTTAGTTGAACAAACAGAACAGAAAGAAGTTTCACACAATTCTTCTGTGTAGTTTTTATTTGTAGACATTCTTTTTCCCAATATAGGCCTCTTAGCGCTCAGAATGTCCAATTGCAGTTTCTACAGAAAGAGTGTTTCAGAACGGCTCAATCAAATTAAGGTTCAACTCTGTTAGTTGAATGCACAGAACAGAAAGAAGTTTCACAGAATGCTTCTGGGTAGTTTATATTTGAACATATTCTTTTTTCCACTATTACCAACTTAGCGCTACGAATGTCCAGTTGCATTTTCTACAGACAGAGTGTTTCAAAATTGCTCAATCAAAAGTATGGTTTAACTCTGTTAGCTGAATGCTCAGATCAGAAAGAAGTTTCACAGAATGCTTCTGTGTAGTTTATATTTGAATATATTCCTTTTTCCACTACTACGCTCTTAGCGCTCCAAATGTCCAGTTGCATTTTCTACAGAAAGAGTGTTCAGATCTGCTCAATCAAAAGTATGGTTTAACTCTGTTAGCTGAATGCACAGATCAGAAAGAAGTTTCACCGAATGATTCTGTGTAGTTTATATTTGAAGACATTCCTTTTTCCACTATTACCCCCTTAGCGCTCCGAATCTCCACTTGCATTTTCTACAAAAAGAGTGTTTCATAACTGCTCAATCAAAAATATGTTTTATCTCTGTTAACTGAATTTACAAATCAGAAATAAGTTTCACAGAATGCATCTGTGTAGTTTTTATTTGAAGATATTCTTTTTCCCAATGTAGGCCTCTTAGCCCTTAGCATGTCCAATTGCAGTTTCTACAGAAAGAGTGTTTCAGAACGGCTCAATCAAAAGTAAGGTTCAACTCTGTTAGCTGAATGCACAGAACAGTAAGAGTTTTCACAGAATGCTACTGTGTAGTTTATATTTGAATATATTCCTTTTTCCACTATTACCCTCTTAGCGCTCCGAATGTCTACTTGCATTTTCTACAGAAAGAGTGTTCAGAACTGCGCAATCAAAAGTATGGTTTAACTCTGTTAGCTTAATGAACATATCAGAAATAAGTTTCACACAATGCTTCTGTGTAGTTTTTATTTGAAGATATTATTTTTCCCAATAGAGGCCTCTTAGCGCTCAGAATGTCCAATTGCAGTTTCTACAGAAAGAGTGTTTCAGAAAGGCTCAATCAAAAGTAAGGTTCAACTCTGTTAGTTGAATGCACAGAACAGAAAGAAGTTTCATACAATGCTTCTGTGTAGTTTATATTTGAACATATTCTTTTTTCCACTATTACCCACTTAGCGCTACGAATGTCCAGTTGCATTTTCTACAGACAGAGTGATTCAAAACTGCTCAATCAAAAGTATGGTTTAACTCTGTTAGCTGAATGCTCAGATCAGAAAGAAGTTTCACAGAATGCTTCTGTGTAGTTTATATTTGAATATATTTCTTGTTCCACTAGTACTCTCTTAGCGCTCAAAATGTCCAGTTGCATTTTCTACAGAAAGAGTGTTCAGATCTGCTCAATCAAAAGTATGGTTTAAATCTGTTAGCTGAATGCACAGATCAGAAAGAAGTTTCACAGAATGATTCTGTGTAGTTTATATTTGGAGACATTCCTTTTTCCACTATTACCCTCTTAGCGCTCCGAATCTCCACTTGCATTTTCTACAGAAAGAGTGTTTCAGAACGGCTCAATCAAAACTAAGGTTCAACTCTTTTAGTTGAACAAACAGAACAGAAAGAAGTTTCACACAATTCTTCTGTGTGGTTTTTATATGTAGACATTCTTTTTCCCAATATAGGCCTCCTAGCGCTCAGAATGTCCAATTGCAGTTTCTACAGAAAGAGTGTTTCAGAACGGCTCAATCAAAAGTAAGGTTCAACTCTGTTAGTTGAATGCACAGAACAGAAAGAAGTTTCCTACAATGCTTCTGTGTAGTTTATATTTGAACATATTCTTTTTTCCACTATTACCCACTTAGCGCTACGAATGTCCAGTTGCATTTTCTACAGACAGAGTGTTTCAAAACTGCTCAATCAAAAGTATGGTTTAACTCTGTTAGCTGAATGCTCAGAGCAGAAAGAAGTTTCATAGAATGCTTCTGTGTAGTTTATATTTGAATATATTCCTTTTTCCACTACTACGCTCTTAGCGCTCCAAATGTCCAGTTGCATTTTCTACAGAAAGAGTGTTCAGATCTGCTCAATCAAAAGTATGGTTTAACTCTGTTAGCTGAATGCACAGATCAGAAAGAAGTTTCACCGAATGATTCTGTGTAGTTTATATTTGAAGACATTCCTTTTTCCACTATTACCCTCTTAGCGTTCCGAATCTCCACTTGCATTTTCTACAAAAAGAGTGTTTCATAACTGCTCAATCAAAAATATGCTTTATCTCTGTTAACTGAATTTACAGATCAGAAATAAGTTTCACAGAATGCATCTGTGTAGTTTTTATTTGAAGATATTCTTTTTCCCAATGTAGGCCTCTTAGCGTTTAGCATGTCCTATTGCAGTTTCTACAGAAAGAGTGTTTCAGAACGGCGCAATCAAAAGTAAGGTTCAACCCTGTTAGTTGAATGCACAGAACAGAAAGAATTTTCACAGAATGCTACTGTGTAGTTTATATTTGAATATATTCCTTTTTCCACTATTACCCTCTTAGCGCTCCGAATGTCCACTTGCATTTTCTACAGAAAGAGTGTTCAGAACTGCGCAATCAAAAGTATGGTTTAACTCTGTTAGCTTAATGAACATATCAGAAATAAGTTTCACACAATGCTTCTGTGTAGTTTTTATTTGAAGATATTATTTTTCCCAATAGAGGCCTCTTAGCGCTCAGATTGTCCAATTGCAGTTTCTACAGAAAGAGTGTTTCAGAAAGGCTCAATCAAAAGTAAGGATCAACTCTGTTAGTTGAATGCACAGAACAGAAAGTAGTTTCATACAATGCTTCTGTGTAGTTTATATTTGAACATATTCTTTTTTCCACTATTATCCACTTAGCGCTACGAATGTCCAGTTGCATTTTCTACAGACAGAGTGTTTCAAAACTGCTGAATCAAAAGTATGGTTTAACTCTGTTAGCTGAATGCTCAGATCAGAAAGAAGTTTCACAGAATGCTTCTGTGTTGTTTATATTTGAATATATTCCTTTTTCCACTAGTACTCTCTTAGCGCTCCAAATGTCCAGTTGCATTTTCTACAGAAAGAGTGTTCAGATCTGCTCAATCAAAAGTATGGTTTAACTCTGTTAGCTGAATGCACAGATCAGAAAGAAGTTTCACAGAATGATTCTGTGTAGTTTATATTTGGAGACATTCCTTTTTCCACTATTACCCTCTTAGCGCTCCGAATCTCCACTTGCATTTTCTACAGAAAGAGTGTTTCAGAACGGCTCAATCAAAACTAAGGTTCAACTCTTTTAGTTGAACAAACAGAACAGAAAGAAGTTTCACACAATTCTTCTGTGTAGTTTTTATTTGTAGACATTCTTTTTCCCAATATAGGCCTCCTAGCGCTCAGAATGTCCAATTGCAGTCTCTACAGAAAGAGTGTTTCAGAACGGCTCAATCAAAAGTAAGGTTCAACTCTGTTAGTTGAATGCACAGAACAGAAAGAAGTTTCATACAATGTTTCTGTGTAGTTTATATTTGAACATATTCTTTTTTCCACTATTACCCACTTAGCGCTACGAATGTCCAGTTGCATTTTCTACAGACAGAGTGTATCAAAACTGCTCAATCAAAAGTATGGTTTAACTCTGTTAGCTGAATGCACAGATCAGAAAGAAGTTTCACCGAATGATTCTGTGTAGTTTATATTTGAAGACATTCCTTTTTCCACTATTACCCTCTTAGCGCTCCGAATCTCCACTTGCATTTTCTACAAAAAGAGTGTTTCATAACTGCTCAATCAAAAATATGTTTTATCTCTGTTAACTGAATTTACAGATCAGAAATAAGTTTCACAGAATGCATCTGTGTAGTTTTTATTTGAAGATATTGTTTTTCCCAATGTAGGCCTCTTAGCGCTTAGCATGTCCAATTGCAGTTTCTACAGAAAGAGTGTTTCAGAACGGCTCAATCAAAAGTAAGGTTCAACTCTGTTAGTTGAATGCACAGAACAGAAAGAATTTTCACAGAATGCTACTGTGTAGTTTATATTTGAATATATTCCTTTTTCCACTATTACCCTCTTAGCGCTCCGAATGTCCACTTGCATTTTCTACAGAAAGAGTGTTCAGAACTGCGCAATCAAAAGTATGGTTTAACTCTGTTAGCTTAATGAACATATCAGAAATAAGTTTCACACAATGCTTCTGTGTAGTTTTTATTTGAAGATATTATTTTTCCCAATAGAGGCCTCTTAGTGCTCAGAATGTCCAATTGCAGTTTCTACAGAAAGAGTGTTTCAGAAAGGCTCAATCAAAACTAAGGTTCAACTCTGTTAGTTGAATGCACAGAACAGAAAGAAGTTTCATACAATGCTTCTGTGTAGTTCATATTTGAACATATTCTTTTTTCCACTATTACCCACTTAGCGCTACGAATGTCCAGTTGCATTTTCTACAGACAGAGTGTTTCAAAACTGCTCAATCAAAAGTATGGTTTAACTCTGTTAGCTGAATGCTCAGATCAGAAAAATGTTTCACAGAATGCTTCTGTGTAGTTTATATTTGAATATATTCCTTTTTCCACTACTACGCTCTTAGCGCTCCAAATGTCCAGTTGCATTTTCTACAGAAAGAGTGTTCAGATCTGCCCAATCAAAAGTATGGTTTAACTCTGTTAGCTGAATGCACAGATCAGAAAGATGTTTCACCGAATGATTCTGTGTAGTTTATATTTGAAGACATTCCTTTTTCCACTATTACCCTCTTAGCGCTCCGAATCTCCACTTGCATTTTCTACAGAAAGAGTGTTTCAGAACGGCTCAATCAAAACTAAGTTTCAACTCTTTTAGTTGAACAAACAGAACAGAAAGAAGTTTCACACAATTCTTCTGTGTAGTTTTTATTTGTAGACATTCTTTTCCCCAATATAGGCCTCTTAGCGCTCAGAATGTCCAATTGCAGTTTCTACAGAAAGAGTGTTTCAGAACGGCTCAATCAAAAGTAAGGTTCAACTCTGTTATTTGAATGCACAGAACAGAAAGAAGTTTCATACAATGCTTCTGTGTAGTTTATATTTGAACATACTCTTTTTTCCACTATTACCCACTTAGCGCTACGAATGTCCAGTTGCATTTTCTACAGACAGAGTGTTTGAAAACTGCTCAATCAAAAGTATGGTTTAACTCTGTTAGCTGAATGCTCAGATCAGAAAGAAGTTTCACAGAATGCTTCTGTGTAGTTTATATTTGAATATATTCCTTTTTCCACTACTATTCTCTTAGCGCTCCGAATATCCACTTGCATTTTCTACAGAAATAGTGTTTCAGAACGGCTCAATCAAAACAAAGGTTCAACTCTTTTATTTGAACAAACAGAACAGAAAGAAGTTTCACACAATTCTTCTGTGTAGTTTTTATTTGTAGACATTCTTTTTCCCAATATAGGCCTCTTAGCGCTCAGAATGTCCAATTGCAGTTTCTACAGAAAGAGTGTTTCAGAACGGCTCAATCAAAATTAAGGTTCAACTCTGTTAGTTGAATGCACAGAACAGAAAGAAGTTTCACAGAATGCTTCTGTGTAGTTTATATTTGAACATATTCTTTTTTCCACTATTACCCACTTAGCGCTACGAATCTCCAGTTGCATTTTCTACAGACAGAGTGTTTCAAAACTGCTCAATCAAATGTATCGTTTAACTCTGTTAGCTGAATGCTCAGATCAGAAAGAAGTTTCACAGAATGCTTCTGTGTAGTTTATATTTGAATATATTCCTTTTTCCACTACTACGCTCTTAGCGCTCCAAATGTCCAGTTGCATTTTCTACACAAAGAGTGTTCAGATCTGCTCAATCAAAAGTATGGTTTAACTCTGTTAGCTGAATGCACAGATCAGAAAGAAGTTTCACCGAATGATTCTGTGTAGTTTATATTTGAAGACATTCCTTTTTCCACTATTACCCTCTTAGCCTTCCGAATCTCCACTTGCATTTTCTACAAAAAGAGTGTTTCATAACTGCTCAATCAAAAATATGTTTTATCTCTGTTAACTGAATTTACAGATCAGAAATAAATTTCACAGAATGCATCTGTGTAGTTTTTATTTGAAGATATTCTTTTTCCCAATGTAGGCCTCATAGCGCTTAGCATGTCCAATTGCAGTTTCTACAGAAAGAGTGTTTCAGAACGGCTCAATCAAAAGTAAGGTTCAACTCTGTTAGTTGAATGCACAGAACAGAAAGAATTTTCACAGAATGCTACTGTGTAGTTTATATTTGAATATATTCCTTTTTCCACTATTACCCTCTTAGCGCTCCGAATGTCCACTTGCATTTTCTACAGAAAGAGTGTTCAGAACTGCGCAATCAAAAGTATGGTTTAACTCTGTTAGCTTAATGAACATATCAGAAATAAGTTTCACACAATGCTTCTGTGTAGTTTTTATTTGAAGATATTATTTTTCCCAATAGAGGCCTCTTAGTGCTCAGAATGTCCAATTGCAGTTTCTACAGAAAGAGTGTTTCAGAAAGGCTCAATCAAAACTAAGGTTCAACTCTGTTAGTTGAATGCACAGAACAGAAAGAAGTTTCATACAATGCTTCTGTGTAGTTTATATTTGAACATACTCTTTTTTCCACTATTACCCACTTAGTGCTACGAATGTCCAGTTGCATTTTCTACAGACAGAGTGTTTCAAAACTGCTCAATCAAAAGTATGGTTTAACTCTGTTAGCTGAATGCTCAGATCAGAAAGAAGTTTCACAGAATGCTTCTGTGTAGTTTATATTTGAATATATTCCTTTTTCCACTACTACTCTCTTAGCGCTCCAAATGTCCAGTTGCATTTTCTACAGAAAGAGTGTTCAGATCTGCTCAATCAAAAGTATGGTTTAACTCTGTTAGCTGAATGCACAGATCAGAAAGAAGTTTCACAGAATGATTCTGTGTAGTTTATATTTGGAGACATTCCTTTTTCCACTATTACCCTCTTAGCGCTCCGAATCTCCACTTGCATTTTCTACAGAAAGAGTGTTTCAGAACGGCTCAATCAAAACAAAGTTCAACTCTTTTAGTTGAACAAACAGAACAGAAAGAAGTTTCACACAATTATTCTGTGTAGTTTTTATTTGTAGACATTCTTTTTCCCAATATAGGCCTCTTAGCGCTCAGAATGTCCAATTGCAGTTTCTACAGAAAGAGTGTTTCAGAACGGCTCAATCAAAAGTAAGGTTCAACTCTGTTAGTTGAATGCACAGAACAGAAAGAAGTTTCATACAATGCTTCTGTGTAGTTTATATTTGAACATATTCTTTTTTCCACTATTACCCACTTAGCGCTACGAATGTCCAGTTGCATTTTCTACAGACAGAGTGTTTCAAAACTGCTCAGTGAAAAGTATGGTTTAACTCTGTTAGCTGAATGCTCAGATCAGAAAGAAGTTTCACAGAATGCTTCTGTGTAGTTTATATTTGAATATATTCCTTTTTCCACTACTACGCTCTTAGCGCTCCAAATGTCCAGTTGCATTTTCTACAGAAAGAGTGTTCAGATCTGCTCAATCAAAAGTATGGTTTAACACTGTTAGCTGAATGCACAGATCAGAAAGAAGTTTCACCGAATGATTCTGTGTAGTTTATATTTGAAGACATTCCTTTTTCCACTATTACCCTCTTAGCGCTCCGTATCTCCACTTGCATTTTCTACAAAAAGAGTGTTTCATAACTGCTCAATCAAAAATTTGTTTTATCTCTGTTAACTGAATTTACAGATCAGAAATAAGTTTCACAGAATGCATCTGTGTAGTTTTTATTTGAAGATATTCTTTTT
The DNA here is from genome assembly GCF_028878055.3 of Symphalangus syndactylus. Taxonomy (NCBI): domain Eukaryota; kingdom Metazoa; phylum Chordata; class Mammalia; order Primates; family Hylobatidae; genus Symphalangus; species Symphalangus syndactylus. The sequence continues at coordinate 5,383,496 of NC_072448.2, forward strand.
CCCAATGTAGGCCTCTTAGCGCTTAGCATGTCCAATTGCAGTTTCTACAGAAAGAGTGTTTCAGAACGGCTCAATCAAAAGTAAGGTTCAACTCTGTTAGTTGAATGCACAGAACAGAAAGAATTTTCACAGAATGCTACTGTGTAGTTTATATTTGAATATATTCCTTTTTCCACTATTACCCTCTTAGCGCTCCGAATGTCCACTTGCATTTTCTACAGAAAGAGTTTTCAGAACTGCGCAATCCAAAGTATGGTATAACTCTGTTAGCTTAATGAACATATCAGAAATAAGTTTCACACAATGCTTCTGTGTAGTTTTTATTTGAAGATATTATTTTTCCCAATAGAGGCCTCTTAGCGCTCAGAATGTCCAATTGCAGTTTCTACAGAAAGAGTGTTTCAGAAAGGCTCAATCAAAAGTAAGGTTCAACTCTGTTAGTTGAATGCACAGAACAGAAAGAAGTTTCATACAATGCTTCTGTGTAGTTTATATTTGAACATACTCTTTTTTCCACTATTACCCATTTAGCGCTACGAATGTCCAGTTGCATTTTCTACAGACAGAGTGTTTCAAAACTGCTCAATCAAAAGTGTGGTTTAACTCTGTTAGCTGAATGCTCAGATCAGAAAGAAGTTTCACAGAATGCTTCTGTGTAGTTTATATTTGAATATATTCCTTTTTCCACTACTATTCTCTTAGCGCTCCTAATATCCACTTGCATTTTCTACAGAAAGAGTGTTTCAGAACGGCTCAATCAAAACAAAGGTTCAACACTTTTATTTGAACAAACAGAACAGAAAGAAGTTTCACACAATTCTTCTGTGTAGTTTTTATTTGTAGACATTCTTTTTCCCAATATAGGCCTCTTAGCGCTCAGAATGTCCAATTGCAGTTTCTACAGAAAGAGTGTTTCAGAACGGCTCAATCAAAAGTAAGGTTCAACTCTGTTAGTTGAATGCACAGAACAGAAAGAAGTTTCACAGAATGCTTCTGTGTAGTTTATATTTGAACATATTTTTTTTCCACTATTACCCACTTAGCGCTACGAATCTCCAGTTGCATTTTCTACAGACAGAGTGTTTCAAAACTGCTCAATCAAATGTATCGTTTAACTCTGTTAGCTGAATGCTCAGATCAGAAAGAAGTTTCACAGAATGCTTCTGTGTAGTTTATATTTGAATATATTCCTTTTTCCACTACTACGCTCTTAGCGCTCCAAATGTCCAGTTGCATTTTCTACAAAAAGAGTGTTCAGATCTGCTCAATCAAAAGTATGGTTTAACTCTGTTAGCTGAATGCACAGATCAGAAAGAAGTTTCACCGAATGATTCTGTGTAGTTTATATTTGAAGACATTCCTTTTTCCACTATTACCCTCTTAGCCTTCCGAATCTCCACTTGCATTTTCTACAAAAAGAGTGTTTCATAACTGCTCAATCAAAAATATGTTTTATCTCTGTTAACTGAATTTACAGATCAGAAATAAGTTTCACAGAATGCATCTGTGTACTTTTTATTTGAAGATATTCTTTTTCCCAATGTAGGCCTCATAGCGCTTAGCATGTCCAATTGCAGTTTCTACAGAAAGAGTGTTTCAGAACGGCTCAATCAAAAGTAAGGTTCAACTCTGTTAGTTGAATGCACAGAACAGAAAGAATTTTCACAGAATGCTACTGTGTAGTTTATATTTGAATATATTCCTTTTTCCACTATTACCCTCTTAGCGCTCCGAATGTCCACTTGCATTTTCTACAGAAAGAGTGTTCAGAACTGCGCAATCAAAAGTATGGTTTAACTCTGTTAGCTTAATGAACATATCAGAAATAAGTTTCACACAATGCTTCTGTGTAGTTTTTATTTGAAGATATTATTTTTCCCAATAGAGTCCTCTTAGTGCTCAGAATGTCCAATTGCAGTTTCTACAGAAAGAGTGTTTCAGAAAGGCTCAATCAAAACTAAGGTTCAACTCTGTTAGTTGAATGCACAGAACAGAAAGAAGTTTCATACAATGCTTCTGTGTAGTTTATATTTGAACATACTCTTTTTTCCACTATTACCCACTTAGCGCTACGAATGTCCAGTTGCATTTTCTACAGACAGAGTGTTTCAAAACTGCTCAATCAAAAGTATGGTTTAACTCTGTTAGCTGAATGCTCAGATCAGAAAGAAGTTTCACAGAATGCTTCTGTGTAGTTTATATTTGAATATATTCCTTTTTCCACTACTACTCTCTTAGCGCTCCAAATGTCCAGTTGCATTTTCTACAGAAAGAGTGTTCAGATCTGCTCAATCAAAAGTATGGTTTAACTCTGTTAGCTGAATGCACAGATCAGAAAGAAGTTTCACAGAATGATTCTGTGTAGTTTATATTTGGAGACATTCCTTTTTCCACTATTACCCTCTTAGCGCTCCGAATCTCCACTTGCATTTTCTACAGAAAGAGTGTTTCAGAACGGCTCAATCAAAACAAAGTTTCAACTCTTTTAGTTGAACAAACAGAACAGAAAGAAGTTTCACACAATTATTCTGTGTAGTTTTTATTTGTAGACATTCTTTTTCCCAATATAGGCCTCTTAGCGCTCAGAATGTCCAATTGCAGTTTCTACAGAAAGAGTGTTTCAGAACGGCTCAATCAAAAGTAAGGTTCAACTCTGTTAGTTGAATGCACAGAACAGAAAGAAGTTTCATACAATGCTTCTGTGTAGTTTATATTTGAACATATTCTTTTTTCCACTATTACCCACTTAGCGCTACGAATGTCCAGTTGCATTTTCTACAGACAGAGTGTTTCAAAACTGCTCAGTGAAAAGTATGGTTTAACTCTGTTAGCTGAATGCTCAGATCAGAAAGAAGTTTCACAGAATGCTTCTGTGTAGTTTATATTTGAATATATTCCTTTTTCCACTACTACGCTCTTAGCGCTCCAAATGTCCAGTTGCATTTTCTACACAAAGAGTGTTCAGATCTGCTCAATCAAAAGTATGGTTTAACACTGTTAGCTGAATGCACAGATCAGAAAGAAGTTTCACCGAATGATTCTGTGTAGTTTATATTTGAAGACATTCCTTTTTCCACTATTACCCTCTTAGCGCTCCGTATCTCCACTTGCATTTTCTACAAAAAGAGTGTTTCATAACTGCTCAATCAAAAATTTGTTTTATCTCTGTTAACTGAATTTACAGATCAGAAATAAGTTTCACAGAATGCATCTGTGTAGTTTTTATTTGAAGATATTCTTTTTCCCAATGTAGGCCTCTTAGCGCTTAGCATGTCCAATTGCAGTTTCTACAGAAAGAGTGTTTCAGAACGGCTCAATCAAAAGTAAGGTTCAACTCTGTTAGTTGAATGCACAGAACAGAAAGAATTTTCACAGAATGCTACTGTGTAGTTTATATTTGAATATATTCCTTTTTCCACTATTACCCTCTTAGCGCTCCGAATGTCCACTTGCATTTTCTACAGAAAGAGTTTTCAGAACTGCGCAATCCAAAGTATGGTATAACTCTGTTAGCTTAATGAACATATCAGAAATAAGTTTCACACAATGCTTCTGTGTAGTTTTTATTTGAAGATATTATTTTTCCCAATAGAGGCCTCTTAGCGCTCAGAATGTCCAATTGCAGTTTCTACAGAAAGAGTGTTTCAGAAAGGCTCAATCAAAAGTAAGGTTCAACTCTGTTAGTTGAATGCACAGAATAGAAAGAAGTTTCATACAATGCTTCTGTGTAGTTTATATTTGAACATACTGTTTTTTCCACTATTACCCATTTAGCGCTACGAATGTCCAGTTGCATTTTCTACAGACAGAGTGTTTCAAAACTGCTCAATCAAAAGTGTGGTTTAACTCTGTTAGCTGCATGCTCAGATCAGAAAGAAGTTTCACAGAATGCTTCTGTGTAGTTTATATTTGAATATATTCCTTTTTCCACTACTACTCTCTTAGCGCTCCAAATGTCCAGTTGCATTTTCTACAGAAAGAGTGTTCAGATCTGCTCAATCAAAAGTATGGTTTAACTCTGTTAGCTGAATGCACAGATCAGAAAGAAGTTTCACAGAATGATTCTGTGTAGTTTATATTTGGAGACATTCCTTTTTCCACTATTACCCTCTTAGCGCTCCGAATCTCCACTTGCATTTTCTACAGAAAGAGTGTTTCAGAACGGCTCAATCAAAACAAAGGTTCAACTCTTTTAGTTGAAGAAACAGAACAGAAAGAAGTTTCACACAATTCTTCTGTGTAGTTTTTATTTGTAGACATTCTTTTTCCCAATATAGGCCTCTTAGCGCTCAGAATGTCCAATTGCAGTTTCTACAGAAAGAGTGTTTCAGAACGGCTCAATCAAAAGTAAGGTTCAACTCTGTTAGTTGAATGCACAGAACAGAAAGAAGTTTCATACAATGCTTCTGTGTAGTTTATATTTGAACATATTCTTTTTTCCACTATTACCCACTTAGCGCTACGAATGTCCAGTTGCATTTTCTACAGACAGAGTGTTACAAAACTGCTCAGTGAAAAGTATGGTTTAACTCTGTTAGCTGAATGCTCAGATCAGAAAGAAGTTTCACAGAATGCTTCTGTGTAGTTTATATTTGAATATATTCCTTTTTCCACTACTACGCTCTTAGCGCTCCAAATGTCCAGTTGCATTTTCTACAGAAAGAGTGTTCAGATCTGCTCAATCAAAAGTATGGTTTAACACTGTTAGCTGAATGCACAGATCAGAAAGAAGTTTCACCGAATGATTCTGTGTAGTTTATATTTGAAGACATTCCTTTTTCCACTATTACCCTCTTAGCGCTCCGTATCTCCACTTGCATTTTCTACAAAAAGAGTGTTTCATAACTGCTCAATCAAAAATTTGTTTTATCTCTGTTAACTGAATTTACAGATCAGAAATAAGTTTCACAGAATGCATCTGTGTAGTTTTTATTTGAAGATATTCTTTTTCCCAATGTAGGCCTCTTAGCGCTTAGCATGTCCAATTGCAGTTTCTACAGAAAGAGTGTTTCAGAACGGCTCAATCAAAAGTAAGGTTCAACTCTGTTAGCTGAATGCACAGAACAGAAAGAATTTTCACAGAATGCTACTGTGTAGTTTATATTTGAATATATTCCTTTTTCCACTATTACCCTCTTAGCGCTCCGAATGTCCACTTGCATTTTCTACAGAAAGAGTTTTCAGAACTGTGCAATCCAAAGTATGGTATAACTCTGTTAGCTTAATGAACATATCAGAAATAAGTTTCACACAATGCTTCTGTGTAGTTTTTGTTTGAAGATATTATTTTTCCCAATAGAGGCCTCTTAGCGCTCAGAATGTCCAATTGCAGTTTCTACAGAAAGAGTGTTTCAGAAAGGCTCAATCAAAAGTAAGGTTCAACTCTGTTAGTTGAATGCACAGAACAGAAAGAAGTTTCATACAATGCTTCTGTGTAGTTTATATTTGAACATACTCTTTTTTCCACTATTACCCATTTAGCGCTACGAATGTCCAGTTGCATTTTCTACAGACAGAGTGTTTCAAAACTGCTCAATCAAAAGTATGGTTTAACTCTGTTAGCTGAATGCACAGATCAGAAAGAAGTTTCACCGAATGATTCTGTGTAGTTTATATTTGAAGACATTCCTTTTTCCACTATTACCCTCTTAGCGCTCCGTATCTCCACTTGCATTTTCTACAAAAAGAGTGTTTCATAACTGCTCAATCAAAAATTTGTTTTATCTCTGTTAACTGAATTTACAGATCAGAAATAAGTTTCACAGAATGCATCTGTGTAGTTTTTATTTGAAGATATTCTTTTTCCCAATGTAGGCCTCTTAGCGCTTAGCATGTCCAATTGCAGTTTCTACAGAAAGAGTGTTTCAGAACGGCTCAATCAAAAGTAAGGTTCAACTCTGTTAGTTGAATGCACAGAACAGATATAATTTTCACAGAATGCTACTGTGTAGTTTATATTTGAATATATTCCTTTTTCCACTATTACCCTCTTAGCGCTCCGAATGTCCACTTGCATTTTCCACAGAAAGAGTTTTCAGAACTGCGCAATCCAAAGTATGGTATAACTCTGTTAGCTTAATGAACATATCAGAAATAAGTTTCACACAATGCTTCTGTGTAGTTTTTATTTGAAGATATTATTTTTCCCAATAGAGGCCTCTTAGCGCTCAGAATGTCCAATTGCAGTTTCTACAGAAAGAGTGTTTCAGAAAGGCTCAATCAAAAGTAAGGTTCAACTCTGTTAGTTGAATGCACAGAACAGAAAGAAGTTTCATACAATGCTTCTGTGTAGTTTATATTTGAACATACTCTTTTTTCCACTATTACCCATTTAGCGCTACGAATGTCCAGTTGCATTTTCTACAGACAGAGTGTTTCATAACTGCTCAATCAAAAGTATGGTTTAACTCTGTTAGCTGAATGCTCAGATCAGAAAGAAGTTTCACAGAATGCTTCTGTGTAGTTTATATTTGAATATATTCCTTTTTCCACTAATACTCTCTTAGCGCTCCAAATGTCCAGTTGCATTTTCTACAGAAAGAGTGTTCAGATCTGCTCAATCAAAAGTATGGTTTAACTCTGTTAGCTGAATGCACAGATCAGAAAGAAGTTTCACAGAATGATTCTGTGTAGTTTATATTTGGAGACATTCCTTTTTCCACTATTACCCTCTTAGCGCTCCGAATCTCCACTTGCATTTTCTACAGAAAGAGTGTTTCAGAATGGCTCAATCAAAACAAAGGTTCAACTCTTTTAGTTGAACAAACAGAACAGAAAGAAGTTTCACACAATTCTTCTGTGTAGTTTTTATTTGTAGACATTATTTTTCCCAATATAGGCCTCTTAGCGCTCAGAATGTCCAATTGCAGTTTCTACAGAAAGAGTGTTTCAGAACGGCTCAATCAAAAGTAAGGTTCAACTCTGTTAGTTGAATGCACAGAACAGAAAGAAGTTTCATACAATGCTTCTGTGTAGTTTATATTTGAACATATTCTTTTTTCCACTATTACCCACTTAGCGCTACGAATGTCCAGTTGCATTTTCTACAGACAGAGTGTTACAAAACTGCTCAGTGAAAAGTATGGTTTAACTCTGTTAGCTGAATGCTCAGATCAGAAAGAAGTTTCACAGAATGCTTCTGTGTAGTTTATATTTGAATATATTCCTTTTTCCACTACTACGCTCTTAGCGCTCCAAATGTCCAGTTGCATTTTCTACAGAAAGAGTGTTCAGATCTGCTCAATCAAAAGTATGGTTTAACACTGTTAGCTGAATGCACAGATCAGAAAGAAGTTTCACCGAATGATTCTGTGTAGTTTATATTTGAAGACATTCCTTTTTCCACTATTACCCTCTTAGCGCTCCGTATCTCCACTTGCATTTTCTACAAAAAGAGTGTTTCATAACTGCTCAATCAAAAATTTGTTTTATCTCTGTTAACTGAATTTACAGATCAGAAATAAGTTTCACAGAATGCATCTGTGTAGTTTTTATTTGAAGATATTCTTTTTCCCAATGTAGGCCTCTTAGCGCTTAGCATGTCCAATTGCAGTTTCTACAGAAAGAGTGTTTCAGAACGGCTCAATCAAAAGTAAGGTTCAACTCTGTTAGCTGAATGCACAGAACAGAAAGAATTTTCACAGAATGCTACTGTGTAGTTTATATTTGAATATATTCCTTTTTCCACTATTACCCTCTTAGCGCTCCGAATGTCCACTTGCATTTTCTACAGAAAGAGTTTTCAGAACTGCGCAATCCAAAGTATGGTATAACTCTGTTAGCTTAATGAACATATCAGAAATAAGTTTCACACAATGCTTCTGTGTAGTTTTTGTTTGAAGATATTATTTTTCCCAATAGAGGCCTCTTAGCGCTCAGAATGTCCAATTGCAGTTTCTACAGAAAGAGTGTTTCAGAAAGGCTCAATCAAAAGTAAGGTTCAACTCTGTTAGTTGAATGCACAGAACAGAAAGAAGTTTCATACAATGCTTCTGTGTAGTTTATATTTGAACATACTCTTTTTTCCACTATTACCCATTTAGCGCTACGAATGTCCAGTTGCATTTTCTACAGACAGAGTGTTTCAAAACTGCTCAATCAAAAGTATGGTTTAACTCTGTTAGCTGAATGCACAGATCAGAAAGAAGTTTCACCGAATGATTCTGTGTAGTTTATATTTGAAGACATTCCTTTTTCCACTATTACCCTCTTAGCGCTCCGTATCTCCACTTGCATTTTCTACAAAAAGAGTGTTTCATAACTGCTCAATCAAAAATTTGTTTTATCTCTGTTAACTGAATTTACAGATCAGAAATAAGTTTCACAGAATGCATCTGTGTAGTTTTTATTTGAAGATATTCTTTTTCCCAATGTAGGCCTCTTAGCGCTTAGCATGTCCAATTGCAGTTTCTACAGAAAGAGTGTTTCAGAACGGCTCAATCAAAAGTAAGGTTCAACTCTGTTAGTTGAATGCACAGAACAGATATAATTTTCACAGAATGCTACTGTGTAGTTTATATTTGAATATATTCCTTTTTCCACTATTACCCTCTTAGCGCTCCGAATGTCCACTTGCATTTTCTACAGAAAGAGTTTTCAGAACTGCGCAATCCAAAGTATGGTATAACTCTGTTAGCTTAATGAACATATCAGAAATAAGTTTCACACAATGCTTCTGTGTAGTTTTTATTTGAAGATATTATTTTTCCCAATAGAGTCCTCTTAGCGCTCAGAATGTCCAATTGCAGTTTCTACAGAAAGAGTGTTTCAGAAAGGCTCAATCAAAAGTAAGGTTCAACTCTGTTAGTTGAATGCACAGAACAGAAAGAAGTTTCATACAATGCTTCTGTGTAGTTTATATTTGAACATACTCTTTTTTCCACTATTACCCATTTAGCGCTACGAATGTCCAGTTGCATTTTCTACAGACAGAGTGTTTCATAACTGCTCAATCAAAAGTATGGTTTAACTCTGTTAGCTGAATGCTCAGATCAGAAAGAAGTTTCACAGAATGCTTCTGTGTAGTTTATATTTGAATATATTCCTTTTTCCACTACTACTCTCTTAGCGCTCCAAATGTCCAGTTGCATTTTCTACAGAAAGAGTGTTCAGATCTGCTCAATCAAAAGTATGGTTTAACTCTGTTAGCTGAATGCACAGATCAGAAAGAAGTTTCACAGAATGATTCTGTGTAGTTTATATTTGGAGACATTCCTTTTTCCACTATTACCCTCTTAGCGCTCCGAATCTCCACTTGCATTTTCTACAGAAAGAGTGTTTCAGAACGGCTCAATCAAAACAAAGGTTCAACTCTTTTAGTTGAACAAACAGAACAGAAAGAAGTTTCACACAATTCTTCTGTGTAGTTTTTATTTGTAGACATTATTTTTCCCAATATAGGCCTCTTAGCGCTCAGAATGTCCAATTGCAGTTTCTACAGAAAGAGTGTTTCAGAACGGCTCAATCAAAAGTAAGGTTCAACTCTGTTAGTTGAATGCACAGAACAGAAAGAAGTTTCATACAATGCTTCTGTGTAGTTTATATTTGAACATATTCTTTTTTCCACTATTACCCACTTAGCGCTACGAATGTCCAGTTGCATTTTCTACAGACAGAGTGTTACAAAACTGCTCAGTGAAAAGTATGGTTTAACTCTGTTAGCTGAATGCTCAGATCAGAAAGAAGTTTCACAGAATGCTTCTGTGTAGTTTATATTTGAATATATTCCTTTTTCCACTACTACGCTCTTAGCGCTCCAAATGTCCAGTTGCATTTTCTACAGAAAGAGTGTTCAGATCTGCTCAATCAAAAGTATGGTTTAACACTGTTAGCTGAATGCACAGATCAGAAAGAAGTTTCACCGAATGATTCTGTGTAGTTTATATTTGAAGACATTCCTTTTTCCACTATTACCCTCTTAGCGCTCCGTATCTCCACTTGCATTTTCTACAAAAAGAGTGTTTCATAACTGCTCAATCAAAAATTTGTTTTATCTCTGTTAACTGAATTTACAGATCAGAAATAAGTTTCACAGAATGCATCTGTGTAGTTTTTATTTGAAGATATTCTTTTTCCCAATGTAGGCCTCTTAGCGCTTAGCATGTCCAATTGCAGTTTCTACAGAAAGAGTGTTTCAGAACGGCTCAATCAAAAGTAAGGTTCAACTCTGTTAGTTGAATGCACAGAACAGAAAGAATTTTCACAGAATGCTACTGTGTAGTTTATATTTGAATATATTCCTTTTTCCACTATTACCCTCTTAGCGCTCCGAATGTCCACTTGCATTTTCTACAGAAAGAGTGTTCAGAACTGCGCAATCAAAAGTATGGTTTAACTCTGTTGGCTTAATGAACATATCAGAAATAAGTTTCACACAATGCTTCTGTGTAGTTTTTATCTGAAGATATTATTTTTCCCAATAGAGGCCTCTTAGCGCTCAGAATGTCCAATTGCAGTTTCTACAGAAAGAGTGTTTCAGAAAGGCTAAATCAAAAGTAAGGTTCAACTCTGTTAGTTGAATGCACAGAACAGAAAGAACTTTCATACAATGCTTCTGTGTAGTTTATATTTGAACATATTTTTTTTCCACTATTACCCACTTAGCGCTACGAATGTCCAGTTGCATTTTCTACAGACAGAGTGTTTCAAATCTGCTCAGTGAAAAGTATGGTTTAACTCTGTTAGCTGAATGCTCAGATCAGAAAGAAGTTTCACAGAATGCTTCTGTGTAGTTTATATTTGAATATATTCCTTTTTCCACTACTACGCTCTTAGCGCTCCAAATGTCCAGTTGCATTTTCTACAGAAAGAGTGTTCAGATCTGCTCAATCAAAAGTATGGTTTAACTCTGTTAGCTGAATGCACAGATCAGAAAGAAGTTTCACAGAATGATTCTGTGTAGTTTATATTTGGAGACATTCCTTTTTCCACTATTACCCTCTTAGCGCTCCGAATCTCCACTTGCATTTTCTACAGAAAGAGTGTTTCAGAACGGCTCAATCAAAACAAAGGTTCAACTCTTTTAGTTGAACAAACAGAACAGAAAGAAGTTTCACACAATTCTTCTGTGTAGTTTTTATTTGTAGACATTCTTTTTCCCAATATAGGCCTCTTAGCGCTCAGAATGTCCAATTGCAGTTTCTACAGAAAGAGTGTTTCAGAACGGCTCAATCAAAAGTAAGGTTCAACTCTGTTAGTTGAATGCACAGAACAGAAAGAAGGTTCATACAATGCTTCTGTGTAGTTTATATTTGAACATATTCTTTTTTCCACTATTACCCACTTAGCGCTACGAATGTCCAGTTGCATTTTCTACAGACAGAGTGTTTCAAAACTGCTCAGTGAAAAGTATGGTTTAACTCTGTTAGCTGAATGCTCAGATCAGAAAGAAGTTTCACAGAATGCTTCTGTGTAGTTTATATTTGAATATATTCCTTTTTCCACTACTACGCTCTTAGCGCTCCAAATGTCCAGTTGCATTTTCTACAGAAAGAGTGTTCAGATCTGCTCAATCAAAAGTCTGGTTTAACACTGTTATCTGAATGCACAGATCAGAAAGAAGTTTCACCGAATGATTCTGTGTAGTTTATATTTGAAGACATTCCTTTTTCCACTATTACCCTCTTAGCGCTCCGTATCTCCACTTGCATTTTCTACAAAAAGAGTGTTTCATAACTGCTCAATCAAAAATTTGTTTTATCTCTGTTAACTGAATTTACAGATCAGAAATAAGTTTCACAGAATGCATCTGTGTAGTTTTTATTTGAAGATATTCTTTTTCCCAATGTAGGCCTCTTAGCGCTTAGCATGTCCAATTGCAGTTTCTACAGAAAGAGTGTTTCAGAACGGCTCAATCAAAAGTAAGGTTCAACTCCGTTATCTGAATGCACAGAACAGTAAGAATTTTCACAGAATGCTACTGTGTAGTTTATATTTGAATATATTCCTTTTTCCACTATTACCATCTTAGCGCTCCGAATGTCCACTTGCATTTTCTACAGAAAGAGTGTTCAGAACTGCGCAATCAAAAGTATGGTTTAACTCTGTTAGCTTAATGAACATATCAGAAATAAGTTTCACACAATGCTTCTGTGTAGTTTTTATTTGAAGATATTATTTTTCCCAATAGAGGCCTCTTAGCGCTCAGAATGTCCAATTGCATTTTCTACAGAAAGAGTGTTTCAGAACGGCTCAATCAAAAGTAAGGTTCAACTCTGTTAGTTGAATGCACAGAACAGAAAGAAGTTTCATACAGTGCTTCTGTGTAGTTGATATTTGAACATATTCTTTTTTCCACTATTACCCACTTAGCGCTACGAATGTCCAGTTGCATTTTCTACAGACAGAGTGTTTCAAAACTGCTCAATCAAAAGTATGGTTTAACTCTGTTAGCTGAATGCTCAGATCAGAAAGAAGTTTCACAGAATGCTTCTGTGTAGTTTATATTTGAATATATTCCTTTTTCCACTACTGCGCTCTTAGCGCTCCAAATGTCCAGTTGCATTATCAACAGAAAGAGTGTTCAGATCTGCTCAATCAAAAGTATGGTTTAACTCTGTTAGCTGAATGCACAGATCAGAAAGAAGTTTCACCGAATGATTCTGTGTAGTTTATATTTGAAGACATTCCTTTTTCCACTATTACCCCCTTAGCGCTCCGAATCTCCACTTGCATTTTCTACAGAAAGAGTGTTTCAGAACGGCTCAATCAAAACTAAGGTTCAACTCTATTAGTTGAACAAACAGAACAGAAAGAAGTTTCACACAATTCTTCTGTGTAGTTTTTATTTGTAGACATTCTTTTTCCCAATATAGGCCTCTTAGCGCTCAGAATGTCCAATTGCAGTTTCTACAGAAAGAGTGTTTCAGAAAGGCTCAATCAAAAGTAAGGTTCAACTCTGTTACTTGAATGCACAGAACAGAAAGAAGTTTCACAGAATGCTTCTGTGTAGTTTATATTTGAACATATTCTTTTTTCCACTATTACCCACTTAGCGCTACGAATGTCCAGTTGCATTTTCTACAGACAGAGTGTTTCAAAACTGCTCAATCAAAAGTATGGTTTAACTCTGTTAGCTGAATGCTCAGATCAGAAAGAAGTTTCACAGAATGCTTCTGTGTAGTTTATATTTGAATATATTCCTTTTTCCACTACTACGCTCTTAGCGCTCCAAATGTCCAGTTGCATTTTCTACAGAAAGAGTGTTCAGATCTGCTCAATCAAAAGTATGTTTTAACTCTGTTAGCTGAATGCACAGATCAGAAAGAAGTTTCACCGAATGATTCTGTGTAGTTTATATTTGAAGACATTCCTTTTTCCACTATTACCCTCTTAGCGCTCCGAATCTCCACTTGCATTTTCTACAAAAAGAGTGTTTCATAACTGCTCAATCAAAAATATGTTTTATCTCTGTTAACTGAATTTACAGATCAGAAATAAGTTTCACAGAATGCATCTGTGTAGTTTTTATTTGAAGATATTCTTTTTCCCAATGTAGGCCTCTTAGCGCTTAGCATGTCCAATTGCAGTTTCTACAGAAAGAGTGTTTCAGAACGGCTCAATCAAAAGTAAGGTTCAACTCTGTTAGCTGAATGCACAGAACAGTAAGAGTTTTCACAGAATGCTACTGTGTAGTTTATATTTGAATATATTCCTTTTTCCACTATTACCCTCTTAGCGCTCCGAATGTCCACTTGCATTTTCTACAGAAAGAGTGTTCAGAACTGCGCAATCAAAAGTATGGTTTAACTCTGTTAGCTTAATGAACATGTCAGAAATAAGTTTCACACAATGCTTCTGTGTAGTTTTTATTTGAAGATATTATTTTTCCCAATAGAGGCCTCTTAGCGCTCAGAATGTCCAATTGCAGTTTCTACAGAAAGAGTGTTTCAGAAAGGCTCAATCAAAAGTAAGGTTCAACTCTGTTAGTTGAATGCACAGAACAGAAAGAAGTTTCATACAATGCTTCTGTGTAGTTTATATTTGAACATATTCTTTTTTCCACTATTACCCACTTAGCGCTACGAATGTCCAGTTGCATTTTCTACAGACAGAGTGTTTCAAAACTGCTCAATCAAAAGTATGGTTTAACTCAGTTAGCTGAATGCTCAGATCAGAAAGAAGTTTCACAGAATGCTTCTGTGTAGTTTATATTTGAATATATTCCTTTTTCCACTACTACTCTCTTAGCGCTCCAAATGTCCAGTTGCATTTTCTACAGAAAGAGTGTTCAGATCTGCTGAATCAAAAGTATGGTTTAACTCTGTTAGCTGAATGCACAGATCAGAAACAAGTTTCACAGAATGATTCTCTGTAGTTTATATTTGGAGACATTCCTTTTTCCACTATTTCCCTCTTAGCCCTCCGAATCTCCACTTGCATTTTCTACAGAAAGAGTGTTTCAGAACGGCTCAATCAAATCTAAGGTTCAACTCTTTCAGTTGAACAAACAGAACAGAAAGAAGTTTCACACAATTCTTCTGTGTAGTTTTTATTTGTAGACATTCTTTTTCCCAATATAGGCCTCTTAGCGCTCAGAATGTCCAATTGCAGTTTCTACAGAAAGAGTGTTTCAGAATGGCTCAATCAAAAGTAAGGTTCAACTCTGTTAGTTGAATGCAGAGAACAGCAAGAAGTTTCACAGAATGCTTCTGTGTAGTTTATCTTTAACATATTCTTTTTTCCACTATTACCAACTTAGCGCTACGAATGTCCAGTTGCATTTTCTACAGAGAGAGTGTTTCAAAATTGCTCAATCAAACGTATGGTTTAACTCTGTTAGCTGAATGCTCAGATCAGAAAGAAGTTTCACAGAATGCTTCTGTGTAGTTTATATTTGAATATATTCCTTTTTCCACTACTACGCTCTTAGCGCTCCAAATGTCCAGTTGCATTTTCTACAGAAAGAGTGTTCAGATCTGCTCAATCAAAAGTATGGTTTAACTCTGTTAGCTGAATGCACAGATCAGAAAGAAGTTTCACCGAATGATTCTGTGTAGTTTATATTTGAAGACATTCCTTTTTCCACTATTACCCTCTTTGCGCTCCGAATCTCCACTTGCATTTTCTACAAAAAGAGTGTTTCATAACTGCTCAATCAAAAATATGTTTTATCTCTGTTAACTGAATTTACAGATCAGAAATAAGTTTCACAGAATGCATCTGTGTAGTTTTTATTTGAAGATATTCTTTTTCCCAATGTAGGCCTCTTAGCGCTTAGCATGTCCAATTGCAGTTTCTACAGAAAGAGTGTTTCAGAACGGCTCAATCAAAAGTAAGGTTCAACTCTGTTAGCTGAATGCACAGAACAGTAAGAGTTTTCACAGAATGCTACTGTGTAGTTTATATTTGAATATATTCCTTTTTCCACTATTACCCTCTTAGCGCTCCGAATGTCCACTTGCATTTTCTACAGAAAGAGTGTTCAGAACTGCGCAATCAAAAGTATGGTTTAACTCTGTTAGCTTAATGAACATATCAGAAATAAGTTTCACACAATGCTTCTGTGTAGTTTTTATTTGAAGATATTATTTTTCCCAATAGAGGCCTCTTAGCGCTCAGAATGTCCAATTGCAGTTTCTACAGAAAGAGTGTTTCAGAAAGGCTCAATCAAAACTAAGGTTCAACTCTATTAGTTGAATGCACAGAACAGAAAGAAGTTTCATACAATGTTTCTGTGTAGTTTATATTTGAACATACTCTTTTTTCCACTATTACCCACTTAGCGCTACGAATGTCCAGTTGCATTTTCTACAGACAGAGTGTTTCAAAACTGCTCAATCAAAAGTATGGTTTAACTCTGTTAGCTGAATGCTCAGATCAGAAAGAAGTTTCACAGAATGCTTCTGTGTAGTTTATATTTGAACATATTCCTTTTTCCACTACTACTCTCTTAGCGCTCCAAATGTCCAGTTGCATTTTCTACAGAAAGAGTGTTCAGATCTGCTCAATCAAAAGTATGGTTTAACTCTGTTAGCTGAATGCACAGATCAGAAAGAAGTTTCACAGAATGATTCTGTGTAGTTTATATTTGGAGACATTCCTTTTTCCACTATTACCCTCTTAGCGCTCCGAATCTCCACTTGCATTTTCTACAGAAAGAGTGTTTCAGAACGGCTCAATCAAAACTAAGGTTCAACTCTTTTAGTTGAAGAAACAGAACAGAAAGAAGTTTCACACAATTCTTCTGTGTAGTTTTTATTTGTAGAAATTCTTTTTCCCAATATAGGCCTCTTAGCGCTCAGTATGTCCAATTGCAGTTTCTACAGAAAGAGTGTTTCAGAACGGCTCAAACAAAAGTAAGGTTCAACTCTGATAGTTGAATGCACAGAACAGAAAGAAATTTCATACAATGCTTCTGTGTAGTTTATATTTGAACATATTCATTTTTCCACTATTACCCACTTAGCGCTACGAATGTCCAGTTGCATTTTCTACAGACAGAGTGTTTCAAAACTGCTCAATCAAAAGTATGGTTTAACTCTGTTAGCTGAATGCTCAGATCAGAAAGAAGTTTCACAGAATGCTTCTGTGTAGTTTATATTTGAATATATTCCTTTTTCCACTACTACGCTCTTAGCGCTCCAAATGTCCAGTTGCATTTTCTACAGAAAGAGTGTTCAGATCTGCTCAATCAAATGTATGGTTTAACTCTGTTAGCTGAATGCACAGATCAGAAAGAAGTTTCACCGAATGATTCTGTGTAGTTTATATTTGAAGACATTCCTTTTTCCTCTATTACCCACTTAGCGCTCCGAATCTCCACTTGCATTTTCTACAAAAAGAGTGTTTCATATCTGCTCAATCAAAAATATGTTTTATCTCTGTTAACTGAATTTACAGATCAGAAATAAGTTTCACAGAATGCATCTGTGTAGTTTTTATTTGAAGATATTCTTTTTCCCAATGTAGGCCTCTTAGCGCTTAGCATGTCCAATTGCAGTTTCTACAGAAAGAGTGTTTCAGAATGGCTCAATCAAAAGTAAGGTTCAACTCTGTTAGTTGAATGCACAGAACAGAAAGAATTTTCACAGAATGCTACTGTGTAGTTTATATTTGAATATATTCCTTTTTCCACTATTACCCTCTTAGCGCTCCGAATGTCCACTTGCATTTTCTACAGAAAGAGTGTTCAGAACTGCGCAATCAAAAGTATGGTTTAACTCTGTTAGCTTAATGAACATATCAGAAATAAGTTTCACACAATGCTTCTGTGTAGTTTTTATTTGAAGATATTATTTTTCCCAATAGAGGCCTCTTAGTGCTCAGAATGTCCAATTGCAGTTTCTACAGAAAGAGTGTTTCAGAAAGGCTCAATCAAAACTAAGGTTCAACTCTGTTAGTTGAATGCACAGAACAGAAAGAAGTTTCATACAATGCTTCTGTGTAGTTTATATTTGAACATACTCTTTTTTCCACTATTACCCACTTAGCGCTACGAATGTCCAGTTGCATTTTCTACAGACAGAGTGTTTCAAAACTTCTCAATCAAAAGTATGGTTTAACTCTGTTAGCTGAATGCTCAGATCAGAAAGAAGTTTCACAGAATGCTTCTGTGTAGTTTATATTTGAATATATTCCTTTTTCCACTACTACTCTCTTAGCGCTCCAAATGTCCAGTTGCATTTTCTACAGAAAGAGTGTTCAGATCTGCTCAATCAAAAGTATGGTTTAACTCTGTTAGCTGAATGCACAGATCAGAAAGAAGTTTCACAGAATGATTCTGTGTAGTTTATATTTGGAGACATTCCTTTTTCCACTATTACCCTCTTAGCGCTCCGAATCTCCACTTGCATTTTCTACAGAAAGAGTGTTTCAGAACGGCTCAATCAAAACAAAGGTTCAACTCTTTTAGTTGAACAAACAGAACAGAAAGAAGTTTCACACAATTCTTCTGTGTAGTTTTTATTTGTAGACATTCTTTTTCCCAATATAGGCCTCTTAGCGCTCAGAATGTCCAATTGCAGTTTCTACAGAAAGAGTGTTTCAGAACGGCTCAATCAAAAGTAAGGTTCAACTCTGTTAGTTGAATGCACAGAACAGAAAGAAGGTTCATACAATGCTTCTGTGTAGTTTATATTTGAACATATTCTTTTTTCCACTATTACCCACTTAGCGCTACGAATGTCCAGTTGCATTTTCTACAGACAGAGTGTTTCAAAACTGCTCAGTGAAAAGTATGGTTTAACTCTGTTAGCTGAATGCTCAGATCAGAAAGAAGTTTCACAGAATGCTTCTGTGTAGTTTATATTTGAATATATTCCTTTTTCCACTACTACGCTCTTAGCGCTCCAAATGTCCAGTTGCATTTTCTACAGAAAGAGTGTTCAGATCTGCTCAATCAAAATTATGGTTTAACACTGTTAGCTGAATGCACAGATCAGAAAGAAGTTTCACCGAATGATTCTGTGTAGTTTATATTTGAAGACATTCCTTTTTCCACTATTACCCTCTTAGCGCTCCGTATCTCCACTTGCATTTTCTACAAAAAGAGTGTTTCATAACTGCTCAATCAAAAATTTGTTTTATCTCTGTTAACTGAATTTACAGATCAGAAATAAGTTTCACAGAATGCATCTGTGTAGTTTTTATTTGAAGATATTCTTTTTCCCAATGTAGGACTCTTAGCGCTTAGCATGTCCAATTGCAGTTTCTACAGAAAGAGTGTTTCAGAACGGCTCAATCAAAAGTAAGGTTCAAATCTGTTAGTTGAATGCACAGAACAGAAATAATTTTCACAGAATGCTACTGTGTAGTTTATATTTGTATATATTCCTTTTTCCACTATTACCCTCTTAGCGCTCCGAATGTCCACTTGCATTTTCTACAGAAAGATTTTTCAGAACTGCGCAATCCAAAGTATGGTATAACTCTGTTAGCTTAATGAACATATCAGATATAAGTTTCACACAATGCTTCTGTGTAGTTTTTATTTGAAGATATTATTTTTCCCAATAGAGGCCTCTTAGCGCTCAGAATGTCCAATTGCAGTTTCTACAGAAAGAGTGTTTCAGAAAGTCTCAATCAAAAGTAAGGTTCAACTCTGTTAGTTGAATGCACAGAACAGAAAGAAGTTTCATACAATGCTTCTGTGTAGTTTATATTTGAACATACTCTTTTTTCCACTATTACCCATTTAGCGCTACGAATGTCCAGTTGCATTTTCTACAGACAGAGTGTTTCAAAACTGCTCAATCAAAAGTATGGTTTAACTCTGTTAGCTGAATGCTCAGATCAGAACGAAGTTTCACAGAATGCTTCTGTGTAGTTTATATTTGAATATATTACTTTTTCCACTACTACTCTCTTAGCGCTCCAAATGTCCAGTTGCATTTTCTACAGAAAGAGTGTTCAGATCTGCTCAATCAAAAGTATGGTTTAACTCTGTTAGCTGAATGCACAGATCAGAAAGAAGTTTCACAGAATGATTCTGTGTAGTTTATATTTGGAGACATTCCTTTTTCCACTATTACCCTCTTAGCGCTCCGAATCTCCACTTGCATTTTCTACAGAAAGAGTGTTTCAGAACGGCTCAATCAAAACAAAGGTTCAACTCTTTTAGTTGAACAAACAGAACAGAAAGAAGTTTCACACAATTCTTCTGTGTAGTTTTTATTTGTAGACATTCTTTTTCCCAATATAGGCCTCTTAGCGCTCAGAATGTCCAATTGCAGTTTCTACAGAAAGAGTGTTTCAGAACGGCTCAATCAAAAGTAAGGTTCAACTCTGTTAGTTGAATGCACAGAACAGAAAGAAGGTTCATACAATGCTTCTGTGTAGTTTATATTTGAACATATTCTTTTTTCCACTATTACCCACTTAGCGCTACGAATGTCCAGTTGCATTTTCTACAGACAGAGTGTTTCAAAACTGCTCAGTGAAAAGTATGGTTTAACTCTGTTAGCTGAATGCTCAGATCAGAAAGAAGTTTCACAGAATGCTTCTGTGTAGTTTATATTTGAATATATTCCTTTTTCCACTACTACGCTCTTAGCGCTCCAAATGTCCAGTTGCATTTTCTACAGAAAGAGTGTTCAGATCTGCTCAATCAAAAGTCTGGTTTAACACTGTTATCTGAATGCACAGATCAGAAAGAAGTTTCACCGAATGATTCTGTGTAGTTTATATTTGAAGACATTCCTTTTTCCACTATTACCCTCTTAGCGCTCCGTATCTCCACTTGCATTTTCTACAAAAAGAGTGTTTCATAACTGCTCAATCAAAAATTTGTTTTATCTCTGTTAACTGAATTTACAGATCAGAAATAAGTTTCACAGAATGCATCTGTGTAGTTTTTATTTGAAGATATTCTTTTTCCCAATGTAGGCCTCTTAGCGCTTAGCATGTCCAATTGCAGTTTCTGCAGAAAGAGTGTTTCAGAACGGCTCAATCAAAAGTAAGGTTCAACTCCGTTATCTGAATGCACAGAACAGTAAGAGTTTTCACAGAATGCTACTGTGTAGTTTATATTTGAATATATTCCTTTTTCCACTATTACCATCTTAGCGCTCCGAATGTCCACTTGCATTTTCTACAGAAAGAGTGTTCAGAACTGCGCAATCAAAAGTATGGTTTAACTCTGTTAGCTTAATGAACATATCAGAAATAAGTTTCACACAATGCTTCTGTGTAGTTTTTATTTGAAGATATTATTTTTCCCAATAGAGGCCTCTTAGCGCTCAGAATGTCCAATTGCATTTTCTACAGAAAGAGTGTTTCAGAACGGCTCAATCAAAAGTAAGGTTCAACTCTGTTAGTTGAATGCACAGAACAGAAAGAAGTTTCATACAGTGCTTCTGTGTAGTTCATATTTGAACATATTCTTTTTTCCACTATTACCCACTTAGCGCTACGAATGTCCAGTTGCATTTTCTACAGACAGAGTGTTTCAAAACTGCTCAATCAAAAGTATGGTTTAACTCTGTTAGCTGAATGCTCAGATCAGAAAGAAGTTTCACAGAATGCTTCTGTGTAGTTTATATTTGAATATATTCCTTTTTCCACTACTGCGCTCTTAGCGCTCCAAATGTCCAGTTGCATTATCAACAGAAAGAGTGTTCAGATCTGCTCAATCAAAAGTATGGTTTAACTCTGTTAGCTGAATGCACAGATCAGAAAGAAGTTTCACCGAATGATTCTGTGTAGTTTATATTTGAAGACATTCCTTTTTCCACTATTACCCCCTTAGCGCTCCGAATCTCCACTTGCATTTTCTACAGAAAGAGTGTTTCAGAACGGCTCAATCAAAACTAAGGTTCAACTCTATTAGTTGAACAAACAGAACAGAAAGAAGTTTCACACAATTCTTCTGTGTAGTTTTTATTTGTAGACATTCTTTTTCCCAATATAGGCCTCTTAGCGCTCAGAATGTCCAATTGCAGTTTCTACAGAAAGAGTGTTTCAGAAAGGCTCAATCAAAAGTAAGGTTCAACTCTGTTAGTTGAATGCACAGAACAGAAAGAAGTTTCACAGAATGCTTCTGTGTAGTTTATATTTGAACATATTCTTTTTTCCACTATTACCCACTTAGCGCTACGAATGTCCAGTTGCATTTTCTACAGACAGAGTGTTTCAAAACTGCTCAATCAAAAGTATGGTTTAACTCTGTTAGCTGAATGCTCAGATCAGAAAGAAGTTTCACAGAATGCTTCTGTGTAGTTTATATTTGAATATATTCCTTTTTCCACTACTACGCTCTTAGCGCTCCAAATGTCCAGTTGCATTTTCTACAGAAAGAGTGTTCAGATCTGCTCAATCAAAAGTATGTTTTAACTCTGTTAGCTGAATGCACAGATCAGAAAGAAGTTTCACCGAATGATTCTGTGTAGTTTATATTTGAAGACATTCCTTTTTCCACTATTACCCACTTAGCGCTCCGAATCTCCACTTGCATTTTCTACAAAAAGAGTGTTTCATAACTGCTCAATCAAAAATATGTTTTATCTCTGTTAACTGAATTTACAGATCAGAAATAAGTTTCACAGAATGCATCTGTGTAGTTTTTATTTGAAGATATTCTTTTTCCCAATGTAGGCCTCTTAGCGCTTAGCATGTCCAATTGCAGTTTCTACAGAAAGAGTGTTTCAGAACGGCTCAATCAAAAGTAAGGTTCAACTCTGTTAGCTGAATGCACAGAACAGTAAGAGTTTTCACAGAATGCTACTGTGTAGTTTATATTTGAATATATTCCTTTTTCCACTATTACCCTCCTAGCGCTCCGAATGTCCACTTGCATTTTCTACAGAAAGAGTGTTCAGAACTGCGCAATCAAAAGTATGGTTTAACTCTGTTAGCTTAATGAACATATCAGAAATAAGTTTCACACAATGCTTCTGTGTAGTTTTTATTTGAAGATATTATTTTTCCCAATAGAGGCCTCTTAGCGCTCAGAATGTCCAATTGCAGTTTCTACAGAAAGAGTGTTTCAGAAAGGCTCAATCAAAAGTAAGGTTCAACTCTGTTAGTTGAATGCACAGAACAGAAAGAAGTTTCATACAATGCTTCTGTGTAGTTTATATTTGAACATATTCTTTTTTCCACTATTACCCACTTAGCGCTACGAATGTCCAGTTGCATTTTCTACAGACAGAGTGTTTCAAAACTGCTCAATCAAAAGTATGGTTTAACTCAGTTAGCTGAATGCTCAGATCAGAAAGAAGTTTCACAGAATGCTTCTGTGTAGTTTATATTTGAATATATTCCTTTTTCCACTACTACTCTCTTAGCGCTCCAAATGTCCAGTTGCATTTTCTACAGAAAGAGTGTTCAGATCTGCTGAATCAAAAGTATGGTTTAACTCTGTTAGCTGAATGCACAGATCAGAAACAAGTTTCACAGAATGATTCTCTGTAGTTTATATTTGGAGACATTCCTTTTTCCACTATTTCCCTCTTAGCCCTCCGAATCTCCACTTGCATTTTCTACAGAAAGAGTGTTTCAGAACGGCTCAATCAAAACTAAGGTTCAACTCTTTCAGTTGAACAAACAGAACAGAAAGAAGTTTCACACAATTCTTCTGTGTAGTTTTTATTTGTAGACATTCTTTTTCCCAATATAGGCCTCTTAGCACTCAGAATGTCCAATTGCAGTTTCTACAGAAAGAGTGTTTCAGAATGGCTCAATCAAAAGTAAGGTTCAACTCTGTTAGTTGAATGCAGAGAACAGCAAGAAGTTTCACAGAATGCTTCTGTGTAGTTTATCTTTAACATATTCTTTTTTCCACTATTACCAACTTAGCGCTACGAATGTCCAGTTGCATTTTCTACAGAGAGAGTGTTTCAAAATTGCTCAATCAAACGTATGGTTTAACTCTGTTAGCTGAATGCTCAGATCAGAAAGAAGTTTCACAGAATGCTTCTGTGTAGTTTATATTTGAATATATTCCTTTTTCCACTACTACGCTCTTAGCGCTCCAAATGTCCAGTTGCATTTTCTACAGAAAGAGTGTTCAGATCTGCTCAATCAAAAGTATGGTTTAACTCTGTTAGCTGAATGCACAGATCAGAAAGAAGTTTCACCGAATGATTCTGTGTAGTTTATATTTGAAGACATTCCTTTTTCCACTATTACCCTCTTTGCGCTCCGAATCTCCACTTGCATTTTCTACAAAAAGAGTGTTTCATAACTGCTCAATCAAAAATATGTTTTATCTCTGTTAACTGAATTTACAGATCAGAAATAAGTTTCACAGAATGCATCTGTGTAGTTTTTATTTGAAGATATTCTTTTTCCCAATGTAGGCCTCTTAGCGCTTAGCATGTCCAATTGCAGTTTCTACAGAAAGAGTGTTTCAGAACGGCTCAATCAAAAGTAAGGTTCAACTCTGTTAGCTGAATGCACAGAACAGTAAGAGTTTTCACAGAATGCTACTGTGTAGTTTATATTTGAATATATTCCTTTTTCCACTATTACCCTCTTAGCGCTCCGAATGTCCACTTGCATTTTCTACAGAAAGAGTGTTCAGAACTGCGCAATCAAAAGTATGGTTTAACTCTGTTAGCTTAATGAACATATCAGAAATAAGTTTCACACAATGCTTCTGTGTAGTTTTTATTTGAAGATATTATTTTTCCCAATAGAGGCCTCTTAGCGCTCAGAATGTCCAATTGCAGTTTCTACAGAAAGAGTGTTTCAGAAAGGCTCAATCAAAACTAAGGTTCAACTCTATTAGTTGAATGCACAGAACAGAAAGAAGTTTCATACAATGTTTCTGTGTAGTTTATATTTGAACATACTCTTTTTTCCACTATTACCCACTTAGCGCTACGAATGTCCAGTTGCATTTTCTACAGACAGAGTGTTTCAAAACTGCTCAATCAAAAGTATGGTTTAACTCTGTTAGCTGAATGCTCAGATCAGAAAGAAGTTTCACAGAATGCTTCTGTGTAGTTTATATTTGAACATATTCCTTTTTCCACTACTACTCTCTTAGCGCTCCAAATGTCCAGTTGCATTTTCTACAGAAAGAGTGTTCAGATCTGCTCAATCAAAAGTATGGTTTAACTCTGTTAGCTGAATGCACAGATCAGAAAGAAGTTTCACAGAATGATTCTGTGTAGTTTATATTTGGAGACATTCCTTTTTCCACTATTACCCTCTTAGCGCTCCGAATCTCCACTTGCATTTTCTACAGAAAGAGTGTTTCAGAACGGCTCAATCAAAACTAAGGTTCAACTCTTTTAGTTGAACAAACAGAACAGAAAGAAGTTTCACACAATTCTTCTGTGTAGTTTTTATTTGTAGAAATTCTTTTTCCCAATATAGGCCTCTTAGCGCTCAGTATGTCCAATTGCAGTTTCTACAGAAAGAGTGTTTCAGAACGGCTCAAACAAAAGTAAGGTTCAACTCTGATAGTTGAATGCACAGAACAGAAAGAAATTTCATACAATGCTTCTGTGTAGTTTATATTTGAACATATTCATTTTTCCACTATTACCCACTTAGCGCTACGAATGTCCAGTTGCATTTTCTACAGACAGAGTGTTTCAAAACTGCTCAATCAAAAGTATGGTTTAACTCTGTTAGCTGAATGCTCAGATCAGAAAGAAGTTTCACAGAATGCTTCTGTGTAGTTTATATTTGAATATATTCCTTTTTCCACTACTACGCTCTTAGCGCTCCAAATGTCCAGTTGCATTTTCTACAGAAAGAGTGTTCAGATCTGCTCAATCAAAAGTATGGTTTAACTCTGTTAGCTGAATGCACAGATCAGAAAGAAGTTTCACCGAATGATTCTGTGTAGTTTATATTTGAAGACATTCCTTTTTCCTCTATTACCCACTTAGCGCTCCGAATCTCCACTTGCATTTTCTACAAAAAGAGTGTTTCATATCTGCTCAATCAAAAATATGTTTTATCTCTGTTAACTGAATTTACAGATCAGAAATAAGTTTCACAGAATGCATCTGTGTAGTTTTTATTTGAAGATATTCTTTTTCCCAATGTAGGCCTCTTAGCGCTTAGCATGTCCAATTGCAGTTTCTACAGAAAGAGTGTTTCAGAATGGCTCAATCAAAAGTAAGGTTCAACTCTGTTAGTTGAATGCACAGAACAGAAAGAATTTTCACAGAATGCTACTGTGTAGTTTATATTTGAATATATTCCTTTTTCCACTATTACCCTCTTAGCGCTCCGAATGTCCACTTGCATTTTCTACAGAAAGAGTGTTCAGAACTGCGCAATCAAAAGTATGGTTTAACTCTGTTAGCTTAATGAACATATCAGAAATAAGTTTCACAAAATGCTTCGGTGTAGTTTTTATTTGAAGATATTATTTTTCCCAATAGAGTCCTCTTAGTGCTCAGAATGTCCAATTGCAGTTTCTACAGAAAGAGTGTTTCAGAAAGGCTCAATCAAAACTGAGGTTCAACTCTGTTAGTTGAATGCACAGAACAGAAAGAAGTTTCATACAATGCTTCTGTGTAGTTTATATTTGAACATATTCTTTTTTCCACTATTACCCACTTAGCGCTACGAATGTCCAGTTGCATTTACTACAGACAGAGTGTTTCAAAACTGCTCAATCAAAAGTATGGTTTAACTCTGTTTGCTGAATGCTCAGATCAGAAAGAAGTTTCACAGAATGCTTCTGTGTAGTTTATATTTGAATATATTCCTTTTTCCACTACTACTCTCTTAGCGCTCCAAATGTCCAGTTGCATTTTCTACAGAAAGAGTGTTCAGATCTGCTCAATCAAAAGTATGGTTTAACTCTGTTAGCTGAATGCACAGATCAGAAAGAAGTTTCACAGAATGATTCTGTGTAGTTTATATTCGGAGACATTCCTTTTTCCACTATTACCCTCTTAGCGCTCCGAATCTCCACTTGCATTTTCTACAGAAAGAGTGTTTCAGAACGGCTCAATCAAAACTAAGGTTCAACTCTTTTAGTTGAACAAACAGAACAGAAAGAAGTTTCACACAATTCTTCTGGGTAGTTTTTATTTGTAGGCATTCTTTTCCCCAATATAGGCCTCTTAGCGCTCAGAATGTCCAAATGCAGTTTCTACAGAAAGAGTGTTTCAGAACGGCTCAATCAAAAGTAAGGTTCAACTCTGTTAGTTGAATGCACAGAACAGAAAGAAGTTTCATACAATGCTTCTGTGTAGTTTATATTTGAGCATATTCTTTTTTCCACTATTACCCACTTAGCGCTACGAATGTCCAGTTGCATTTTCTACAGACAGAGTGTTTCAAAACTGCTCAGTGAAAAGTATGGTTTAACTCTGTTAGCTGAATGCTCAGATCAGAGAGAAGTTTCACAGAATGCTTCTGTGTAGTTTATATTTGAATATATTCCTTTTTCCACTACTACGCTCTTAGCGCTCCAAATGTCCAGTTGCATTTTCTACAGAAAGAGTGTTCAGATCTGCTCAATCAAAAGTATGGTTTAACTCTGTTAGCTGAATGCACAGATCAGAAAGAAGTTTCACCGAATGATTCTGTGTAGTTTATATTTGAAGACATTCCTTTTTCCACTATTACCCTCTTAGCGCTCCGAATCTCCACTTGCATTTTCTACAAAAAGAGTGTTTCATAACTGCTCAATCAAAAATATGTTTTATCTCTGTTAACTGAATTTACAGATCAGAAATAAGTTTCACAGAATGCATCTGTGTAGTTTTTATTTGAAGATATTCTTTTTCCCAATGTAGGCCTCTTAGCGCTTAGCATGTCCAATTGCAGTTTCTACAGAAAGAGTGTTTCAGAACGGCTCAATCAAAAGTAAGGTTCAACTCTGTTAGCTGAATGCACAGAACAGAAAGAGTTTTCACAGAATGCTACTGTGTAGTTTATATTTGAATATATTCCTTTTTCCACTATTACCCTCTTAGCGCTCCGAATGTCCACTTGCATTTTCTACAGAAAGAGTGTTCAGAACTGCGCAATCAAAAGTATGGTTTAACTATGTTAACTTAATGAACATATCAGAAATAAGTTTCACACAATGCTTCTGTGTAGTTTTTATTTGAAGATATTATTTTTCCCAATAGAGGCCTCTTAGCGCTCAGAATGTCCAATTGCAGTTTCTACAGAAAGAGTGTTTCAGAAAGGCTCAATCAAAACTAAGGTTCAACTCTATTAGTTGAATGCACAGAACAGAAAGAAGTTTCATACAATGTTTCTGTGTAGTTTATATTTGAACATACTCTTTTTTCCACTATTACCCACTTAGCGCTACGAATGTCCAGTTGCATTTTCTACAGACAGAGTGTTTCAAAACTGCTCAATCAAAAGTATGGTTTAACTCTGTTAGCTGAATGCTCAGATCAGAAAGAAGTTTCACAGAATGCTTCTGTGTAGTTTATATTTGAACATATTCCTTTTTCCACTACTACTCTCTTAGCGCTCCAAATGTCCAGTTGCATTTTCTACAGAAAGAGTGTTCAGATCTGCTCAATCAAAAGTATGGTTTAACTCTGTTAGCTGAATGCACAGATCAGAAAGAAGTTTCACAGAATGATTCTGTGTAGTTTATATTTGGAGACATTCCTTTTTCCACTATTACCCTCCTAGCGCTCCGAATCTCCACTTGCATTTTCTACAGAAAGAGTGTTTCAGAACGGCTCAATCAAAACTAAGGTTCAACTCTGTTAGTTGAATGCACAGAACAGAAAGAAATTTCATACAATGCTTCTGTGTAGTTTATATTTGAACATATTCATTTTTCCACTATTACCCACTTAGCGCTACGAATGTCCAGTTGCATTTTCTACAGACAGAGTGTTTCAAAACTGCTCAATCAAAAGTATGGTTTAACTCTGTTAGCTGAATGCTCAGATCAGAAAGAAGTTTCACAGAATGCTTCTGTGTAGTTTATATTTGAATATATTCCTTTTTCCACTACTACGCTCTTAGCGCTCCAAATGTCCAGTTGCATTTTCTACAGAAAGAGTGTTCAGATCTGCTCAATCAAAAGTATGGTTTAACTCTGTTAGCTGAATGCACAGATCAGAAAGAAGTTTCACCGAATGATTCTGTGTAGTTTATATTTGAAGACATTCCTTTTTCCTCTATTACCCACTTAGCGCTCCGAATCTCCACTTGCATTTTCTACAAAAAGAGTGTTTCATATCTGCTCAATCAAAAATATGTTTTATCTCTGTTAACTGAATTTACAGATCAGAAATAAGTTTCACAGAATGCATCTGTGTAGTTTTTATTTGAAGATATTCTTTTTCCCAATGTAGGCCTCTTAGCGCTTAGCATGTCCAATTGCAGTTTCTACAGAAAGAGTGTTTCAGAATGGCTCAATCAAAAGTAAGGTTCAACTCTGTTAGTTGAATGCACAGAACAGAAAGAATTTTCACAGAATGCTACTGTGTAGTTTATATTTGAATATATTCCTTTTTCCACTATTACCCTCTTAGCGCTCCGAATGTCCACTTGCATTTTCTACAGAAAGAGTGTTCAGAACTGCGCAATCAAAAGTATGGTTTAACTCTGTTAGCTTAATGAACATATCAGAAATAAGTTTCACAAAATGCTTCGGTGTAGTTTTTATTTGAAGATATTATTTTTCCCAATAGAGTCCTCTTAGTGCTCAGAATGTCCAATTGCAGTTTCTACAGAAAGAGTGTTTCAGAAAGGCTCAATCAAAACTGAGGTTCAACTCTGTTAGTTGAATGCACAGAACAGAAAGAAGTTTCATACAATGCTTCTGTGTAGTTTATATTTGAACATATTCTTTTTTCCACTATTACCCACTTAGCGCTACGAATGTCCAGTTGCATTTACTACAGACAGAGTGTTTCAAAACTGCTCAATCAAAAGTATGGTTTAACTCTGTTTGCTGAATGCTCAGATCAGAAAGAAGTTTCACAGAATGCTTCTGTGTAGTTTATATTTGAATATATTCCTTTTTCCACTACTACTCTCTTAGCGCTCCAAATGTCCAGTTGCATTTTCTACAGAAAGAGTGTTCAGATCTGCTCAATCAAAAGTATGGTTTAACTCTGTTAGCTGAATGCACAGATCAGAAAGAAGTTTCACAGAATGATTCTGTGTAGTTTATATTCGGAGACATTCCTTTTTCCACTATTACCCTCTTAGCGCTCCGAATCTCCACTTGCATTTTCTACAGAAAGAGTGTTTCAGAACGGCTCAATCAAAACTAAGGTTCAACTCTTTTAGTTGAACAAACAGAACAGAAAGAAGTTTCACACAATTCTTCTGGGTAGTTTTTATTTGTAGGCATTCTTTTCCCCAATATAGGCCTCTTAGCGCTCAGAATGTCCAAATGCAGTTTCTACAGAAAGAGTGTTTCAGAACGGCTCAATCAAAAGTAAGGTTCAACTCTGTTAGTTGAATGCACAGAACAGAAAGAAGTTTCATACAATGCTTCTGTGTAGTTTATATTTGAGCATATTCTTTTTTCCACTATTACCCACTTAGCGCTACGAATGTCCAGTTGCATTTTCTACAGACAGAGTGTTTCAAAACTGCTCAGTGAAAAGTATGGTTTAACTCTGTTAGCTGAATGCTCAGATCAGAAAGAAGTTTCACAGAATGCTTCTGTGTAGTTTATATTTGAATATATTCCTTTTTCCACTACTACGCTCTTAGCGCTCCAAATGTCCAGTTGCATTTTCTACAGAAAGAGTGTTCAGATCTGCTCAATCAAAAGTATGGTTTAACTCTGTTAGCTGAATGCACAGATCAGAAAGAAGTTTCACCGAATGATTCTGTGTAGTTTATATTTGAAGACATTCCTTTTTCCACTATTACCCTCTTAGCGCTCCGAATCTCCACTTGCATTTTCTACAAAAAGAGTGTTTCATAACTGCTCAATCAAAAATATGTTTTATCTCTGTTAACTGAATTTACAGATCAGAAATAAGTTTCACAGAATGCATCTGTGTAGTTTTTATTTGAAGATATTCTTTTTCCCAATGTAGGCCTCTTAGCGCTTAGCATGTCCAATTGCAGTTTCTACAGAAAGAGTGTTTCAGAACGGCTCAATCAAAAGTAAGGTTCAACTCTGTTAGCTGAATGCACAGAACAGAAAGAGTTTTCACAGAATGCTACTGTGTAGTTTATATTTGAATATATTCCTTTTTCCACTATTACCCTCTTAGCGCTCCGAATGTCCACTTGCATTTTCTACAGAAAGAGTGTTCAGAACTGCGCAATCAAAAGTATGGTTTAACTATGTTAACTTAATGAACATATCAGAAATAAGTTTCACACAATGCTTCTGTGTAGTTTTTATTTGAAGATATTATTTTTCCCAATAGAGGCCTCTTAGCGCTCAGAATGTCCAATTGCAGTTTCTACAGAAAGAGTGTTTCAGAAAGGCTCAATCAAAACTAAGGTTCAACTCTATTAGTTGAATGCACAGAACAGAAAGAAGTTTCATACAATGTTTCTGTGTAGTTTATATTTGAACATACTCTTTTTTCCACTATTACCCACTTAGCGCTACGAATGTCCAGTTGCATTTTCTACAGACAGAGTGTTTCAAAACTGCTCAATCAAAAGTATGGTTTAACTCTGTTAGCTGAATGCTCAGATCAGAAAGAAGTTTCACAGAATGCTTCTGTGTAGTTTATATTTGAACATATTCCTTTTTCCACTACTACTCTCTTAGCGCTCCAAATGTCCAGTTGCATTTTCTACAGAAAGAGTGTTCAGATCTGCTCAATCAAAAGTATGGTTTAACTCTGTTAGCTGAATGCACAGATCAGAAAGAAGTTTCACAGAATGATTCTGTGTAGTTTATATTTGGAGACATTCCTTTTTCCACTATTACCCTCCTAGCGCTCCGAATCTCCACTTGCATTTTCTACAGAAAGAGTGTTTCAGAACGGCTCAATCAAAACTAAGGTTCAACTCTTTTAGTTGAACAAACAGAACAGAAAGAAGTTTCACACAATTCTTCTGTGTAGTTTTTATTTGTAGAAATTCTTTTTCCCAATATAGGCCTCTTAGCGCTCAGTATGTCCAATTGCAGTTTCTACAGAAAGAGTGTTTCAGAACGGCTCAAACAAAAGTAAGGTTCAACTCTGTTAGTTGAATGCACAGAACAGAAAGAAATTTCATACAATGCTTCTGTGTAGTTTATATTTGAACATATTCA
This sequence comes from Symphalangus syndactylus, assembly GCF_028878055.3. NCBI lineage: Eukaryota > Metazoa > Chordata > Mammalia > Primates > Hylobatidae > Symphalangus > Symphalangus syndactylus. Next base: position 5,415,069 of record NC_072448.2, read on the forward strand.
TTTTTCCACTATTACCCACTTAGCGCTACGAATGTCCAGTTGCATTTTCTACAGACAGAGTGTTTCAAAACTGCTCAATCAAAAGTATGGTTTAACTCTGTTAGCTGAATGCTCAGAACAGAAAGAAGTTTCACAGTATGCATCTGTGTAGTTTTTATTTGAAGATATTCTTTTTCCCAATGTAGGCCTCTTAGCGCTTAGCATGTCCAATTGCAGATTCTACAGAAAGAGTGTTTCAGAACGGCTCAATCAAAAGTAAGGTTCAACTCCGTTATCTGAATGCACAGAGCATTAAGAGTTTTCACAGAATGCTACTGTGTAGTTTATATTTGAATATATTCCTTTTTCCACTATTACCCTCTTAGCGCTCCAAATGTCCACTTGCATTTTCTACAGAAAGAGTGTTCAGAACTGCGCAATCAAAAGTATGGTTTAACTCTGTTAGCTTAATGAACATATCAGAAATAAGTTTCACACAATGCTTCTGTGTAGTTTTTATTTGAAGATATTATTTTTCCCAATATAGGCCTCTTCGCGCTCAGAATGTCCAATTGCAGTTTCTACAGAAAGAGTGTTTCAGAACGGCTCAATCAAAAGTAAGGTTCAACTCTGTTAGTTGAATGCACAGAACAGAAAGAAGTTTCATACAATGCTTCTGTGTAGTTTATATTTGAACATATTCTTTTTTCCACTATTACCCACTTAGCGCTACGAATGTCCAGTTGCATTTTCTACAGACAGAGTGTTTCAAAACTGCTCAATCAAAAGTATGGTTTAACTCTGTTAGCTGAATGCTCAGATCAGAAAGAAGTTTCACAGAATGCTTCTGTGTAGTTTATATTTGAATATATTCCTTTTTCCACTACTACTCTCTTAGCACTCCAAATGTCCAGTTGCATTTTCTACAGAAAGAGTGTTCAGATCTGCTGAATCAAAAGTATGGTTTAACTCTGTTAGGTGAATGCACAGATCAGAAAGAAGTTTCACAGAATGATTCTGTGTAGTTTATATTTGGAGACATTCCTTTTTCCACTATTACCCTCTTAGCGCTCCGAATCTCCACTTGCATTTTCTACAGAAAGAGTGTTTCAGAACGGCTCAATCAAAACTAAGGTTCAACTCTTTTAGTTGAACAAACAGAACAGAAAGAAGTTTCACACAATTCATCTGTGTAGTTTTTATTTGTAGACATTCTTTTTCCCAATATAGGCCTCTTAGCGCTCAGAATGTCCAATTGCAGTTTCTACAGAAAGAGTGTTTCAGAACGGCTCAATCAAAAGTAAGGTTCAACTCTGTTAGTTGAATGCAGAGAACAGAAAGAAGTTTCACAGAATGCTTCGGTGTAGTTTATATTTAACATATTCTTTTTTCCACTATTACCCACTTAGCGCTACGAATGTCCAGTTGCATTTTCTACAGAAAGAGTGTTCAGATCTGCTCAATCAAAAGTATGGTTTAACTCTGTTAGCTGAATGCACAGATCAGAAAGAAGTTTCACCGAATGATTCTGTGTAGTTTATATTTGAAGACATTCCTTTTTCCACTATTACCCTCTTAGCGCTCCGAATCTCCACTTGCATTTTCTACAAAAAGAGTGTTTCATAACTGCTCAATCAAAAATATGTTTTATCTCTGTTAACTGAATTTACAGATCAGAAATAAGTTTCACAGAATGCATCTGTGTAGTTTTTATTTGAAGATATTCTTTTTCCCAATGTAGGCCTCTTAGCGCTTAGCATGTCCAATTGCAGTTTCTACAGAAAGAGTGTTTCAGAACGGCTGAATAAAAAGTAAGGTTCAACTCTGTTAGCTGAATGCACAGAACAGAAAGAGTTTTCACAGAATGCTACTGTGTAGTTTATATTTGAATATATTCCTTTTTCCACTATTACCCTCTTATTGCTCTGAATGTCCACTTGCATTTTCTAGAGAAAGAGTGTTCAGAACTGCGCAATCAAAAGTATGGTTTAACTCTGTTAGCTTAATGAACATATCAGAAATAAGTTTCACACAATGCTTCTGTGTAGTTTTTATTTGAAGATATTATTTTTCCCAATAGAGGCCTCTTAGCGCTCAGAATGTCCAATTGCAGTTTCTACAGAAAGAGTGTTTCAGAAAGGCTCAATCAAAAGTAAGGTTCAACTCTGTTAGTTGAATGCACAGAACAGAAAGTAGTTTCATACAATGCTTCTGTGTAGTTTATATTTGAACATATTCTTTTCTCCACTATTACCCACTTAGCGCTACGAATGTCCAGTTGCATTTTCTACAGACAGAGTGTTTAAAAACTGCTCAATCAAAAGTATGGTTTAACTCTGTTAGCTGAATGCTCAGATCAGAAAGAAGTTTCACAGAATGCTTCTGTGTAGTTTATATTTGAATATATTCCTTTTTCCACTACTACTCTCTTAGCGCTCCAAATGTCGAGTTGCATTTTCTACAGAAAGAGTTTTCAGATCTGCTGAATCAAAAGTATGGTTTAACTCTGTTAGCTGAATGCACAGATCAGAAAGAAGTTTCACAGAATGATTCTGTGTAGTTTATATTTGGAGACATTCCTTTTTCCACTATTACCCTCTTAGCGCTCCGAATCTCCACTTGCATTTTCTACAGAAAGAGTGTTTCAGAACGGCTCAATCAAAACTAAGGTTCAACTCTTTTAGTTGAACAAACAGAACAGAAAGAAGTTTCACACAATTCTTCTGTGTAGTTTTTATTTGTAGACATTCTTTTTCCCCATATAGGCCTCTTAGCGCTCAGAATGTCCAATTGCAGTTTCTACAGAAAGAGTGTTTCAGAACGGCTCAATCAAAAGTAAGGTTCAACTCTGTTAGTTGAATGCACAGAACAGAAAGAAGTTTCATACAATGCTTCTGTGTAGTTTATATTTGAACATATTCTTTTTTCCACTATTACCCACTTAGCGCTACGAATGTCCAGTTGCATTTTCTACAGACAGAGTCTTTCAAAACTGCTCAATCAAAAGTATGGTTTAACTCTGTTAGCTGAATGCTCAGATCAGAAAGAAGTTTCACAGAATGCTTCTGTGTAGTTTATATTTGAATATATTCCTTTTTCCACTACTACTCTCTTAGCGCTCCAAATGTCCAGTTGCATTTTCTACAGAAAGAGTGTTCAGATCTGCTGAATCAAAAGTATGGTTTAACTCTGTTAGGTGAATGCACAGATCAGAAAGAAGTTTCACAGAATGATTCTGTGTAGTTTATATTTGGAGACATTCCTTTTTCCACTATTACCCTCTTAGCGCTCCGAATCTCCACTTGCATTTTCTACAGAAAGAGTGTTTCAGAACGGCTCAATCAAAACTAAGGTTCAACTCTTTTAGTTGAACAAACAGAAAAGAAAGAAGTTTCACACAATTCTTCTGTGTAGTTTTTATTTGTAGACATTCTTTTTCCCAATATAGGCCTCTTAGCGCTCAGAATGTCCAATTGCAGTTTCTACAGAAAGAGTGTTTCAGAACGGCTCAATCAAAAGTAAGGTTCAACTCTGTTAGTTGAATGCAGAGAACAGAAAGATGTTTCACAGAATGCTTCGGTGTAGTTTATATTTAACATATTCTTTTTTCCACTATTACCCACTTAGCGCTACGAATGTCCAGTTGCATTTTCTACAGAAAGAGTGTTCAGATCTGCTCAATCAAAAGTATGGTTTAACTCTGTTAGCTGAATGCACAGATCAGAAAGAAGTTTCACCGAATGATTCTGTGTAGTTTATATTTGAAGACATTCCTTTTTCCACTATTACCCTCTTAGCGCTCCGAATCTCCACTTGCATTTTCTACAAAAAGAGTGTTTCATAACTGCTCAATCAAAAATATGTTTTATCTCTGTTAACTGAATTTACAGATCAGAAATAAGTTTCACAGAATGCATCTGTGTAGTTTTTATTTGAAGATATTCTTTTTCCCAATGTAGGCCTCTTAGCGCTTAGCATGTCCAATTGCAGTTTCTACAGAAAGAGTGTTTCAGAACGGCTGAATAAAAAGTAAGGTTCAACTCTGTTAGCTGAATGCACAGAACAGAAAGAGTTTTCACAGAATGCTACTGTGTAGTTTATATTTGAATATATTCCTTTTTCCACTATTACCCTCTTATTGCTCCGAATGTCCACTTGCATTTTCTAGAGAAAGAGTGTTCAGAACTGCGCAATCAAAAGTATGGTTTAACTCTGTTAGCTTAATGAACATATCAGAAATAAGTTTCACACAATGCTTCTGTGTAGTTTTTATTTGAAGATATTATTTTTCCCAATAGAGGCCTCTTAGCGCTCAGAATGTCCAATTGCGGTTTCTACAGAAAGAGTGTTTCAGAAAGGCTCAATCAAAAGTAAGGTTCAACTCTGTTAGTTGAATGCACAGAACAGAAAGAAGTTTCATACAATGCTTCTGTGTAGTTTATATTTGAACATATTCTTTTCTCCACTATTACCCACTTAGCGCTACGAATGTCCAGTTGCATTTTCTACAGACAGAGTGTTTAAAAACTGCTCAATCAAAAGTATGGTTTAACTCTGTTAGCTGAATGCTCAGATCAGAAAGAAGTTTCACAGAATGCTTCTGTGTAGTTTATATTTGAATATATTCCTTTTTCCACTACTACTCTCTTAGCGCTCCAAATGTCGAGTTGCATTTTCTACAGAAAGAGTGTTCAGATCTGCTGAATCAAAAGTATTGTTTAACTCTGTTAGCTGAATGCACAGATCAGAAAGAAGTTTCACAGAATGATTCTGTGTAGTTTATATTTGGAGACATTCCTTTTTCCACTATTACCCTCTTAGCGCTCCGAATCTCCACTTGCATTTTCTACAGAAAGAGTGTTTCAGAACGGCTCAATCAAAACTAAGGTTCAACTCTTTTAGTTGAACAAACAGAACAGAAAGAAGTTTCACACAATTCTTCTGTGTAGTTTTTATTTGTAGACATTCTTTTTCCCCATATAGGCCTCTTAGCGCTCAGAATGTCCAATTGCAGTTTCTACAGAAAGAGTGTTTCAGAACGGCTCAATCAAAAGTAAGGTTCAACTCTGTTAGTTGAATGCACAGAACAGAAAGAAGTTTCATACAATGCTTCTGTGTAGTTTATATTTGAACATATTCTTTTTTCCACTATTACCCACTTAGCGCTACGAATGTCCAGTTGCATTTTCTACAGACAGAGTGTTTCAAAACTGCTCAGTGAAAAGTACGGTTTAACTCTGTTAGCTGAATGCTCAGATCAGAAAGAAGTTTCACAGAATGCTTCTGTGTAGTTTATATTTGATTATATTCCTTGTTCCACTACTACGCTCTTAGCGCTGCAAATGTCCAGTTGCATTTTCTACAGAAAGAGTGTTCAGATCTGCTCAATCAAAAATATGGTTTAACACTGTTAGCTGAATGCACAGATCAGAAATAAGTTTCACCGAATGATTCTGTGTAGTTTATATTTGAAGACATTCCTTTTTCCACTATTACCCACTTAGCGCTCCGAATCTCCACTTGCCTTTTCTACAAAAAGAGTGTTTCATAACTGCTCAATCAAAAATATGTTTTATCTCTGTTAACTGAATTTGCAGATCAGAAATAAGTTTCACAGTATGCATCTGTGTAGTTTTTATTTGAAGATATTCTTTTTCCCAATGTAGGCCTCTTAGCGCTTAGCATGTCCAATTGCAGTTTCTACAGAAAGAGTGTTTCAGAACGGCTCAATCAAAAGTAAGGTTCAACTCCGTTATCTGAATGCACAGAACATTAAGAGTTTTCACAGAATGCTACTGTGTAGTTTATATTTGAATATATTGCTTTTTCCACTATTACCCTCTTAGCGCTCCGAATGTCCACTTGCATTTTCTACAGAAAGAGTGTTCAGAACTGCGCATTCAAAAGTATGGTTTAACTCTGTTAGCTTAATGAACATATCAGAAATAAGTTTCACACAATGCTTCTGTGTAGTTTTTATTTGAAGATATTATTTTTCCCAATATAGGCCTCTTAGTGCTCAGAATGTCCAATTGCACTTTCTACAGAAAGAGTGTTTCAGAAAGGCTCAATCAAAAGTAAGGTTCAACTCTTGTGGTTGAATGCACAGAACAGAAAGAAGTTTCATACAATACTTCTGTGTAGTTTATATTTGAACATATTCTTTTTTCCACTATTACCAACTTAGCGCTACGAATGTCCAGTTGCATTTTCTACAGACAGAGTGTTTCAAAACTGCTCAATCAAAAGTATGGTTTAAATCTGTTAGCTGAATGCTCAGATCAGAAAGAAGTTTCACAGAATGCTTCTGTGTAGTTTATATTTGAATATATTCCTTTTTCCACTACTACTCTCTTAGCGCTCCAAATGTCCAGTTGCATTTTCTACAGAAAGAGTGTTCAGATCTGCTCTATCAAAAGTATGGTTTAACTCTGTTAGCTGAATGCACAGATCAGAAAAAAGTTTCACAGAATGATTCTGTGTAGTTTATATTTGGAGACATTCCTTTTTCCACTATTACCCACTTAGCGCTCCGAATCTCCACTTGCATTTTCTACAGAAAGAGTTTCTCAGAACGGCTCAATCAAAACTAAGGTTCAACTCTTTTAGTTGAACAAACAAAACAGAAAGAAGTTTCACACAATTCTTCTCTGTAGTTTTTATTTGTAGACATTCTTTTTCCCAATATAGGCCTCCTAGCGCTCAGAATTTCCAATTGCAGTTTCTACAGCAAGAGTGTTTCAGAACGGCTCAATCAAAAGTAAGGTTCAACTCTGTTAGTTGAATGCACAGAACAGAAAGAAGTTTCATACAATGCTTCTGTGTAGTTTATATTTGAACATATTCTTTTTTCCACTATTACCCACTTAGCGCTACGAATGTCCAGTTGCATTTTCTACAGAGAGTGTGTTTCAAAACTGCTCAATCAAAAGTATGGTTTAACTCTGTTAGCTGAATGCTCAGATCAGAAAGAAGTTTCACAGAATGCTTCTGTGTAGTTTATATTTGAATATACTCCTTTTTCCACTACTACGCTCTTAGCGCTCCAAATGTCCAGTTGCATTTTCTACAGAAAGAGTGTTCAGATCTGCTCAATCAAAAGTATGGTTTAACTCTGTTAGCTGAATGCACAGATCAGAAAGAAGTTTCACCGAATGATTCTGTGTAGTTTATATTTGAAGACATTCCTTTTTCCACTATTACCCTCTTTGCGCTCCGAATCTCCACTTGCATTTTCCACAAAAAGAGTGTTTCATAACTGCTCAATCAAAAATATGTTTTATCTGTGTTAACTGAATTTACAGATCAGAAATAAGTTTCACAGAATGCATCTGTGTAGTTTTTATTTGAAGATATTCTTTTTCCCAATGTAGGCCTCTTAGCGCTCAGAATGTCCAATTGCAGTTTCTACAGAAAGAGTGTTTCAGAAAGGCTCAATCAAAAGTAAGGTTCAACTCTGTTAGTTGAATGCACAGAACAGAAAGAAGTTTCATACAATGCTTCTGTGTAGTTTATATTTGAACATATTCTTTTTTCCACTATTACCCACTTAGCGCTACGAATGTCCAGTTGCATTTTCTACAGACAGAGTGTTTCAAAACTGCTCAATCAAAAGTATGGTTTAACTCTGTTAGCTAAATGCTCAGATCAGAAAGAAGTTTCACAGAATGCTTCTGTGTAGTTTATATTTGAATATATTCCTTTTTCCACTACTACTCTCTTAGCGCTCCAAATGTCCAGTTGCATTTTCTACAGAAAGAGTGTTCAGATCTCCTCAATCAAAAGTATGGTTTAACTCTGTTAGCTGAATGCACAGATCAGAAAGAAGTTTCACAGAATGATTCTGTGTAGTTTATATTTGGAGACATTCCTTTTTCCACTATTACCCTCTTAGCGCTCCGAATCTCCAATTGCATTTTCTACAGAAAGAGTGTTTCAGAACGGCTCAATCAAAACTAAAGTTCAACTCTTTTAGTTGAACAAACAGAACAGAAAGAAGTTTCACACAATTCTGCTGTGTAGTGTTTATTTGTAGACATTCTTTTTCCCAATATAGGCCTCCTAGCGCTCAAAATGTCCAATTGCAGTTTCTACAGAAAGAGTGTTTCAGAAAGGCTCAATCAAAAGTAAGGTTCAACTCTGTTAGTTGAATGCACAGAACAGAGAGAAGTTTCATACAATGCTTCTCTGTAGTTTATATTTGAACATATTCTTTTTTCCACTATTACCCACTTAGCGCTACGAATGTCCAGTTGCATTTTCTACAGACAGAGTGTTTCAAAACTGCTCAATCAAAAGTATGGTTTAACTCTGTTAGCTGAATGCTCAGATCAGAAAGAAGTTTCACACAATGTTTCTGTGTAGTTTATATTTGAATATATTCCTTTTTCCACTACTACTCTCTTAGCGCTCCAAATGTCCAGTTGCATTTTCTACAGAAAGAGTGTTCAGATCTGCTCAATCAAAAGTATGGTTTAACTCTGTTAGCTGAATGCACAGATCAGAAATAAGTTTCACAGAATGATTCTGTGTAGTTTATATTTGGAGACATTCCTTTTTCCACTATTACCCTCTTAGCGCTCCGAATCTCCACTTGCATTTTCTACAGAAAGAGTGTTTCAGAACGGCTCAATCAAAACTAAGGTTCAACTCTTTAAGTTGAACAAACAGAACAGAAAGAAGTTTCACAAAATTCTTCTGTGTAGTTTTTATTTGTAGACATTCTTTTTCCCAATATAGGCCTCCTAGCGCTCAAAATGTCCAATTGCAGTTTCTACAGAAAGAGTGTTTCAGAACGGCTCAATCAAAAGTAAGGTTCAACTCTGTTAGTTGAATGCACAGAACAGAAAGGAGTTTCATACAATGCTTCTGTGTAGTTTATATTTGAACATATTCTTTTTTCCACTATTACCCACTTAGCGCTACGAATGTCCAGTTGAATTTTCTACTGACAGAGTGTTTCAAAACTGCTCAATCAAAAGTATAGTTTAGCTCTGTTAGCTGAATGCTCAGATCAGAAAGAAGTTTCACAGAATGCTTCTGTGTAGTTTATATTTGAATATATTCCTTTTTCCACTAGTACTCTCTTAGCGCTCCAAATGTCCAGTTGCATTTTCTACAGAAAGAGTGTTCAGATCTGCTCAATCAAAAGTATGGTTTAACTCTGTTAGCTGAATGCACAGATCAGAAAGAAGTTTCACAGAATGATTCTGTGTAGTTTATATTTGGAGACATTCCTTTTTCCACTATTACCCTCTTAGCGCTCCGAATCTCCACTTGCATTTTCTACAGAAAGAGTGTTTCAGAACGGCTCAATCAAAACTAAGGTTCAACTCTTTTAGTTGAACAAACAGAACAGAACGAAGTTTCACACAATTCTTCTGTGTAGTTTTTATTTGTAGACATTCTTTTTCCCAATATAGGCCTCCTAGCGCTCAGAATGTCCAATTGCAGTTTCTACAGAAAGAGTGTTTCAGAACGGCTCAATCAAAAGTAAGGTTCAACTCTGTTAGTTGAATGCACAGAACAGAAAGAAGTTTCATACAATGCTTCTGTGTAGTTTATATTTGAACATATTCTTTTTTCCACTATTACCCCCTTAGCGCTACGAATGTCCAGTTGCATTTTCTACAGAGAGTGTGTTTCAAAACTGCTCAATCAAAAGTATGGTTTAACTCTGTTAGCTGAATGCTCAGATCAGAAAGAAGTTTCACAGAATGCTTCTGTGTAGTTTATATTTGAATATACTCCTTTTTCCACTACTACGCTCTTAGCGCTCCAAATGTCCAGTTGCATTTTCTACAGAAAGAGTGTTCAGATCTGCTCAATCAAAAGTATGGTTTAACTCTGTTAGCTGAATGCACAGATCAGAAAGAAGTTTCACAGAATGATTCTGTGTAGTTTATATTTGAAGACATTCCTTTTTCCACTATTAACCCCTTAGCGCTCCAAATCTCCACTTTCATTTGCTACAAAAAGAGGGTTTCATAACTGCTCAATCAAAAATATGTTTTATCTCTGTTAACTGAATTTACAGATCAGAAATAAGTTTCACAGAATGCATCTGTGTAGTTTTTATTTGAAGATATTCTTTTTCCCAATATAGGCCTCTTAGCGCTTAGCATGTCCAATTGCAGTTTCTACAGAAAGAGTGTTTCAGAACGGCTCAATCAAAAGTAAGGTTCAACTCTGTTAGTTGAATGCACAGAACAGAAAGAATTTTCACAGAATGCTACTGTGTAGTTTATATTTGAATATATTCCTTTTTCCACTATTACCCTCTTAACGCTCCGAATATCCACTTGCATTTTCTACAGAAAGAGTGTTCAGAACTGTGCAATCAAAAGTATGGTTTAACTCTGTTAGCTTAATGAACATATCAGAAATAAGTTTCACACAATGCTTCTGTGTAGTTTTTATTTGAAGATATTATTTTTCCCAATATAGGCCTCTTAGCGCTCAGAATGTCCAATTGCAGTTTCTACAGAAAGAGTGTTTCAGAAAGGCTCAATCAAAAGTAAGTTCAACTCTGTTAGTTGAATGCACAGAACAGAAAGAAGTTTCATACAATGCTTCTGTGTAGTTTATATTTGAACGTATTCTTTTTTCCACTATTACCCACTTAGCGCTACGAATGTCCAGTTGCATTTTCTACAGACAGAGTGTTTCAAAACTGCTCAATCAAAAGTATGGTTTAACTCTGTTAGCTTAATGAACATATCAGAAATAAGTTTCACACAATGCTTCTGTGTAGTTTTTATTTGAAGATATTATTTTTCCCAATGTAGGCCTCTTAGCGCTCAGAATATCCAATTGCATTTTCTACAGAAAGAGTGTTTCAGAACGGCTCAATCAAATGTAAGGTTCAACTCTCTTAGTTGAATGCACAGAACAGAAAGAAGTTTCACAGAATGCTTCTGTGTAGTTTTTATTTGTAGATATTCTTTTTCCCAATATAGGCCTCTTAGTGCTCAGAGTGTCCAATTGCACTTTCTACAGAAAGAGTGTTTCAGAAAGGCTCAATCAAAAGTAAGGTTCAACTCTTGTAGTTGAATGCACAGAACAGAAAGAAGTTTCATACAATGCTTCTGTGTAGTTTATATTTGAACATATTCTTTTTTCCACTATGACCCACTTAGCGCTACGAATGTCCAGTTGCATTTTCTACAGACAGAGTGTTTCAAAACTGCTCAATCAAAAGTATGGTTTAACTCTGTTAGCTGAATGCTCAGATCAGAAAGAAGTTTCACAGAATGCTTCTGTGTAGTTTTTATTTGAATATATTCCTTTTTCCACTACTACTCTCTTAGCGCTCCAAATGTCCAGTTGTATTTTCTACAGAAAGAGTGTTCAGATCTGCTCTATCAAAAGTATGGTTTAACTCTGTTAGCTGAATACACAGATCAGAAAAAAGTTTCACAGAATGATTCTGTGTAGTTTATATTTGGAGACATTCCTTTTTCCACTATTACCCTCTTAGCGCTCCGAATCTCCACTTGCATTTTCTACAGAAAGAGTTTCTTAGAACGGCTCAATCAAAACTAAGGTTCAACTCTTTTAGTTGAACAAACAGAACAGAAAGAAGTTTCACACAATTCTTCTCTGTAGTTTTTATTTGTAGACATTCTTTTTCCCAATATAGGCCTCCTAGCGCTCAGAATGTCCAATTGCAGTTTCTACAGAAAGAGTGTTTCAGAACGGCTCAATCAAAAGTAAGGTTCAACTCTGTTAGTTGAATGCACAGAACAGAAAGAAGTTTCATACAATGCTTCTGTGTAGTTTATATTTGAACATATTCTTTTTTCCACTATTACCCACTTAGCGCTACGAATGTCCAGTTGCATTTTCTACAGACAGAGTGTTTCAAAACTGCTCAATCAAAAGTATGGTTTAACTCTGTTAGCTGAATGCTCAGATCAGAAAGAAGTTTCACAGAATGCTTCTGTGTAGTTTATATTTGAATATATTCCTTTTTCCACTACTACGCTCTTAGCGCTCCAAATGTCCAGTTGCATTTTCTACAGAAAGAGTGTTCAGATCTGCTCAATCAAAAGTATGGTTTAACTCTGTTAGCTGAATGCACAGATCAGAAAGAAGTTTCACCGAATGATTCTGTGTAGTTTATATTTGAAGACATTCCTTTTTCCACTATTACCCTCTTAGCGCTCCGAATCTCCACTTGCATTTTCTACAAAAAGAGTGTTTCATAACTGCTCAATCAAAAATATGTTTTATCTCTGTTAACTGAATTTACAGATCAGAAAAAAGTTTCACAGAATGCATCTGTGTAGTTTTTATTTGAAGATATATTTTTCCCAATGTAGGCCTCTTAGCGCTTAGCATGTCCAATTGCAGTTTCTACAGAAAGAGTGTTTCAGAACGGCTGAATCAAAAGTAAGGTTCAACTCTGTTAGTTGAATGCACAGAACAGAAAGAATTTTCACAGAATGCTACTGTGTAGTTTATATTTGAATATATTCCTTTTTCCACTATTACCCTCTTAGCGCTCCGAATGTCCACTTGCATTTTCTACAGAAAGAGTGTTCAGAACTGCGCAATCAAAAGTATGGTTTAACTCTGTTAGCTTAATGAACATATCAGAAATAAGTTTCACAAAATGCTTCTGTGTAGTTTTTATTTGAAGATATTTTTTTTTCCCAATATAGGCCTCTTAGCGCTCAGAATGTCCAATTGCAGTTTCTACAGAAAGAGTGTTTCAGAAAGGCTCAATCAAAAGTAAGGTTCAGCTCTGTTAGTTGAATGCACAGAAAGGAAAGAAGTTTCATACAATGCTTCTGTGTAGTTTATATTTGAACATATTCATTTTTCCACTATTACCCACTTAGCGCTACGAATGTGCAGTTGCATTTTCTACAGACAGAGTGTTTCAAAACTGCTCAATCAAAAGTATGGTTTAACTCTGTTAGCTGAATGCTCAGATCAGAATGAAGTTTCACAGAATGCTTCTGTGTAGTTTATATTTGAATATATTCCTTTTTCCACTACTACTCTCTTAGTGCTCCAAATGTCCAGTTGCATTTTCTACAGAAAGAGTGTTCAGATCTGCTCAATCAAAAGTATGGTTTAACTCTGTTAGCTGAATGCACAGATCAGAAAGAAGTTTCACAGAATGATTCTGTGTAGTTTATATTTGGAGACATTCCTTTTTCCACTATTACCCTCTTAGCGCTCCGAATCTCCACTTGCATTTTCTACAGAAAGAGTGTTTCAGAACGGCTCAATCAAAACTAAGGTTCAACTCTTTTAGTTGAACAAACAGAACAGAACGAAGTTTCACACAATTCTTCTGTGTAGTTTTTATTTGTAGACATTCTTTTTCCCAATATAGGCCTCCTAGCGCTCAGAATGTCCAATTGCAGTTTCTACAGAAAGAGTGTTTCAGAACGGCTCAATCAAAAGTAAGGTTCAACTCTGTTAGTTGAATGCACAGAACAGAAAGAAGTTTCATACAATGCTTCTGTGTAGTTTATATTTGAACATATTATTTTTTCCACTATACCCACTTAGCGCTACGAATGTCCAGTTGCATTTTCTACAGACAGAGTGTTTCAAAACTGCTCAATCAAAAGTATGGTTTAACTCTGTTAGCTGAATGCTCAGATCAGAAAGAAGTTTCACAGAATGCTTCTGTGTTGTTTACATTTGAATATATTCCTTTTTCCACTACTACGCTCTTAGCGCTCCAAATGTCCAGTTGCATTTTCTACAGAAAGAGTGTTCAGATCTGCTCAATCAAAAGTATGGTTTAACTCTGTTAGCTGAATGCACAGATCAGAAAGAAGTTTCACCGAATGATTCTGTGTAGTTTATATTTGAAGACATTCCTTTTTCCACTATTACCCTCTTAGCGCTCCGAATCTCCACTTGCATTTTCTACAAAAAGAGGGTTTCATAACTGCTCAATCAAAAATATGTTTTATCTCTGTTAACTGAATTTACAGATCAGAAATAAGTTTCACAGAATGCATCTGTGTAGTTTTTATTTGAAGATATTCTTTTTCCCAATGTAGGCCTCTTAGCGCTTAGCATGTCCAATTGCAGTTTCTACAGAAAGAGTGTTTCAGAACGGCTCAATCAAAAGTAAGGTTCAACTCTGTTAGTTGAATGCACAGAACAGAAAGAATTTTCACAGAATGCTACTGTGTAGTTTATATTTGAATATATTCCTTTTTCCACTGTTACCCTCTTAGCGCTCCGAATGTACACTTGCATTTTCTACAGAAAGAGTGTTCAGAACTGTGCAATCAAAAGTATGGTTTAATTCTGTTAGCTTAATGAACATATCAGAAATAAGTTTCACACAATGCTTCTGTGTAGTTTTTATTTGAAGATATTATTTTTCCCAATAGAAGCCTCTTAGCGCTCAGAATGTCCAATTGCAGTTTCTACAGAAAGAGTGTTTCAGAAAGGCTCAATCAAATGTAAGTTCAACTCTGTTAGTTGAATGCACAGAACAGAAAGAAGTTTCATACAATGCTTCTGTGTAGTTTATATTTGAACGTATTCTTTTTTCCACTATTACCCACTTAGCGCTACGAATGTCCAGTTGCATTTTCTACAGACAGAGTGTTTCAAAACTGCTCAATCAAAAGTATGGTTTAACTCTGTTAGCTGAATGCTCAGATCAGAAAGAAGTTTCACAGAATGCTTCTGTGTAGTTTATATTTGAATATATTCCTTTTTCCACTACTACTCTCTTAGCGCTCCAAATGTCCAGTTGCATTTTCTACAGAAAGAGTGTTCAGATCTGCTCAATCAAAAGTATGGTTTAACTCTGTTAGCTGAATGCACAGATCAGAAAGAAGTTTCACAGAATAATTCTGTGTAGTTTATATTTGGAGACATTCCTTTTTCCACTATTACCCTCTTAGCGCTCCGAATCTCCACTTGCATTTTCTACAGAAAGAGTGTTTCAGAACGGCTCAATCAAAACTAAGGTTCAACTCTTTTAGTTGAACAAACAGAACAGAAAGTAGTTTCACACAATTCTTCTGTGTAGTTTTTATTTGTAGACATTCTTTTTCCCAATATAGGCCTCCTAGCGCTCAGAATGTCCAATTGCAGTTTCTACAGAAAGAGTGTTTCAGAACGGCTCAATCAAAAGTAAGGTTCAACTCTGTTAGTTGAATGCACAGAACAGAAAGAAGTTTCATACAATGCTTCTGTGTAGTTTATATTTGAACATATTCTTTTTTCCACTATTACCCACTTAGCGCTACGATTGTCCATTTGCATTTTCTACAGACAGAGTGTTTCAAAACTGCTCAATCAAAAGTATGGTTTAACTCTGTTAGCTGAATGCTCAGATCAGAAAGAAGTTTCACAGAATGCTTCTGTGTAGTTTATATTTGAATATATTCCTTTTTCCACTACTACGCTCTTAGCGCTCCGAATGTCCAGTTGCATTTTCTACAGAAAGAGTGTTCAGATCTGCTCAATCAAAAGTATGGTTTAACTCTGTTAGCTGAATGCACAGATCAGAAAGAAGTTTCACAGAATGATTCTGTGTAGTTTATATTTGGAGACATTCCTTTTTCCACAATTACCATCTTAGCGCTCCGAATCTCCACTTGCATTTTCTACAGAAAGAGTGTTTCAGAACGGCTCAATCAAAACTAAGGTTCAACACTTTTAGTTAAACAAACAGAACAGAAAAAGTTTCACACAATTCTTCTGTGTAGTTTTTATTTGTAGACATTCTTTTTCCCAATATAGGCCTCCTAGCGCTCAAAATGTCCAATTGCAGTTTCTACAGAAAGAGTGTTTCAGAACGGCTCAATCAAAAGTAAGGTTCAACTCTGTTAGTTGAATGCACAGAACAGAAAGAAGTTTCATACAATGCTTCTGTGTAGTTTATATTTGAACATATTCTTTTTTCCACTATTACCCACTTAGCGCTACGAATGTCCAGTTGAATTTTCTACAGACAGAGTGTTTCAAAACTGCTCAATCAAAAGTATAGTTTAACTCTGTTAGCTGAATGCTCAGATCAGAAAGAAATTTCACAGAATGCTTCTGTGTAGTTTATATTTGAATATATTCCTTTTTCCACTAGTACTCTCTTAGCGCTCCAAATGTCCAGTTGCATTTTATACAGAAAGAGTGTTCAGATCTGCTCAATCAAAAGTATGGTTTAACTCTGTTAGCTGAATGCACAGATCAGAAAGAAGTTTCACAGAATGATTCTGTGTAGTTTATATTCGGAGACATTCCTTTTTCCTCTATTACCCTCTTAGCGCTCCGAATCTCCACTTGCATTTTCTACAGAAAGAGTGTTTCAGAACGGCTCAATCAAAACTAAGGTTCAACTCTTTTAGTTGAACAAACAGAACAGAACGAAGTTTCACACAATTCTTCTGTGTAGTTTTTATTTGTAGACATTCTTTTTCCCAATATAGGCCTCCTAGCGCTCAGAATGTCCAATTGCAGTTTCTACAGAAAGAGTGTTTCAGAACGGCTCAATCAAAAGTAAGGTTCAACTCTGTTAGTTGAATGCACAGAACAGAAAGAAGTTTCATACAATGCTTCTGTGTATTTTATATTTGAACATATTATTTTTTCCACTATACCCACTTAGCGCTACGAATGTCCAGTTGCATTTTCTACAGACAGAGTGTTTCAAAACTGCTCAATCAAAAGTATGGTTTAACTCTGTTAGCTGAATGCTCAGATCAGAAAGAAGTTTCACAGAATGCTTCTGTGTTGTTTATATTTGAATATATTCCTTTTTCCACTACTACGCTCTTAGCGCTCCAAATGTCCAGTTGCATTTTCTACAGAAAGAGTGTTCTGATCTGCTCAATCAAAAGTATGGTTTAACTCTGTTAGCTGAATGCACAGATCAGAAAGAAGTTTCACCGAATGTTTCTGTGTAGTTTATATTTGAAGACATTCCTTTTTCCACTATTACCCTCTTAGCGCTCCGAATCTCCACTTGCATTTTCTACAAAAAGAGGGTTTCATAACTGCTCAATCAAAAATATGTTTTATCTCTGTTAACTGAATTTACAGATCAGAAATAAGTTTCACAGAATGCATCTGTGTAGTTTTTATTTGAAGATATTCTTTTTCCCAATGTAGGCCTCTTAGCGCTTAGCATGTCCAATTGCAGTTTCTACAGAAAGAGTGTTTCAGAACGGCTCAATCAAAAGTAAGGTTCAACTCTGTTAGTTGAATGCACAGAACAGAAAGAATTTTCACAGAATGCTACTGTGTAGTTTATATTTGAATATATTCCTTTTTCCACTATTACCCTCTTAGCGCTCCGAATGTCCACTTGCATTTTCTACAGAAATAGTGTTCAGAACTGTGCAATCAAAAGTATGGTTTAACTCTGTTAGCTTAATGAACATATCAGAAATAAGTTTCACACAATGCTTCTGTGTAGTTTTTATTTGAAGATATTATTTTTCCCAATATAGGCCTCTTAGGGCTCAGAATGTCCAATTGCAGTTTCTACAGAAAGAGTGTTTCAGAAAGGCTCAATCAAAAGTAAGTTCAACTCTGTTAGTTGAATGCACAGAACAGAAAGAAGTTTCATACAATGCTTCTGTGTAGTTTATATTTGAACATATTCTTTTTTCCACTATTACCCACTTAGCGCTACGAATGTCCAGTTGCATTTCATACAGACAGAGTGTTTCAAAACTGCTCAATCAAAAGTATGGTTTAACTCTGTTAGCTGAATGCTCAGATCAGAATGAAGTTTCACAGAATGCTTCTGTGTAGTTTATATTTGAATATATTCCTTTTTCCACTACTACTCTCTTAGTGCTCCAAATGTCCAGTTGCATTTTCTACAGAAAGAGTGTTCAGATCTGCTCAATCAAAAGTATGGTTTAACTCTGTTAGCTGAATGCACAGATCAGAAAGAAGTTTCACAGAATGATTCTGTGTAGTTTATATTTGGAGACTTTCCTTTTTCCACTATTACCCTCTTAGCGCTCCGAATCTCCACTTGCATTTTCTACAGAAAGAGTGTTTCAGAACGGATCAATCAAAACTAAGGTTCAACTCTTTTAGTTGAACAAACAGAACAGAAAGAAGTTTCACACAATTCTGCTGTGTAGTTTTTATTTGTAGACATTCTTTTTCCCAATATAGGCCTCCTAGCGCTCAAAATGTCCAATTGCAGTGTCTACAGAAAGAGTGTTTCAGAACGGGTCAATCAAAAGTAAGGTTCAACTCTGTTAGTTGAATGCACAGAACAGAAAGAAGTTTCATACAATGCTTTTGTGTAGTTTATATTTGAACATATTCTTTTTTCCACTATTAAGCACTTAGCGCTAAGAATGTCCAGTTGCATTTTCTACAGACAGAGTGTTTCAAAACTGCTCAATCAAAAGTATGGTTTAACTCTGTTAGCTGAATGCTCAGATCAGAAAGAAGTTTCACAGAATGCTTCTGTGTAGTTTATATTTGAATATATTCCTTTTTGCACTACTACTCTCTTAGCGATCCGAATGTCCAGTTGCATTTTCTACAGAAAGAGTGTTCAGATCTGCTCAATCAAAAGTATGGTTTAACTCTGTTTGCTGAATGCACAGATCAGAAAGAAGTTTCACAGAATGATTCTGTGTAGTTTATATTTGGAGACATTCCTTTTTCCACTATTACCATCTTAGCGCTCCGAATATCCACTTGCATTTTCTACAGAAAGAGTGTTTCAGAACGGCTCAATCAAAACTAAGGTTCAACTCTTTTAGTTGAACAAACAGAACAGAAAAAGTTTCACACAATACTTCTGTGTAGTTTTTATTTGTAGACATTCTTTTTCCCAATATAGGCCTCCTAGCGCTCAAAATGTCCAATTGCAGTTTCTACAGAAAGAGTGTTTCAGAACGGCTCAATCAAAAGTAAGGTTCAACTCTGTTAGTTGAATGCACAGAACAGAAAGAAGTTTCATACAATGCTTCTGTGTAGTTTATATTTGAACATATTCTTTTTTCCACTATTACCCACTTAGCGCTACGAATGTCCAGTTGAATTTTCTACAGACAGAGTGTTTCAAAACTGCTCAATCAAAAGTATAGTTTAACTCTGTTAGCTGAATGCTCAGATCAGAAAGAAATTTCACAGAATGCTTCTGTGTAGTTTATATTTGAATATATTCCTTTTTCCACTAGTACTCTCTTAGCGCTCCAAATGTCCAGTTGCATTTTCTACAGAAAGAGTGTTCAGATCTGCTCAATCATAAGTATGGTTTAACTCTGTTAGCTGAATGCACAGATCCGAAAGAAGTTTCACCGAATGATTCTGTGTAGTTTATATTTGGAGACATTCCTTTTTCCACTATTACCTTCTTAGCGCTCCGAATCTCCACTTGCATTTTCTACAGAAAGAGTGTTTCAGAACGGCTCAATCAAAACTAAGGTTCAACTCATTTAGTTGAACAAACAGAACAGAACGAAGTTTCACAAAATTCTTCTGTGTAGTTTTTATTTGTAGACATTCTTTTTCCCAATATAGGCCTCCTAGCGCTCAGAATGTCCAATTGCAGTTTCTACAGAAAGAGTGTTTCAGAACGGCTCAATCAAAAGTAAGGTTCAACTCTGTTAGTTGAATGCACAGAACAGAAAGTAGTTTCATACAATGCTTCTGTGTAGTATATATTTGAACATATTATTTTTTCCACTATACCCACTTAGCGCTACGAATGTCCAGTTGCATTTTCTACAGACAGAGTGTTTCAAAACTGCTCAATCAAAAGTATGGTTTAACTCTGTTAGCTGAATGCTCAGATCAGAAAGAAGTTTCACAGAATGCTTCTGTGTAGTTTATATTTGAATATATTCCTTTTTCCACTACTACGCTCTTAGCGCTCCAAATGTCCAGTTGCATTTTCTACAGAAAGTGTGTTCTGATCTGCTCAATCAAAAGTATGGTTTAACTCTGTTAGCTGAATGCACAGATCAGAAAGAAGTTTCACCGAATGATTCTGTGTAGTTTATATTTGAAGACATTCCTTTTTCCACTATTACCCTCTTAGCGCTCCGAATCTCCACTTGCATTTTCTACAAAAAGAGTGTTTCATAACTGCTCAATCAAAAATATGTTTTATCTCTGTTAACTGAATTTACAGATCAGAAATAAGTTTCACAGAATGCATCTGTGTAGTTTTTATTTGAAGATATTCTTTTTCCCAATGTAGGCCTCTTAGCGCTTAGCATGTCCAATTGCAGTTTCTACAGAAAGAGTGTTTCAGAACGGCTCAATCAAAAGTAAGGTTCAACTCTGTTAGTTGAATGCACAGAACAGAAAGAATTTTCGCAGAATGCTACTGTGTAGTTTATATTTGAATATATTCCTTTTTCCACTATTACACTCTTAGCGCTCCGAATGTACACTTGCATTTTCTACAGAAAGAGTGTTCAGAACTGTGCAATCAAAATTATGGTTTAATTCTGTTAGCTTAATGAACATATCAGAAATAAGTTTCACACAATGCTTCTGTGTAGTTTTTATTTGAAGATATTATTTTTCCCAATATAGGCCTCTTAGCGCTCAGAATGTCCAATTGCAGTTTCTACAGAAAGAGTGTTTCAGAAAGGCTCAATCAAAAGTAAGTTCAACTCTGTTAGTTGAATGCACAGAACAGAAAGAATTTTCATACAATGCTTCTGTGTAGTTTATATTTGAACGTATTCTTTTTTCCACTATTACCCACTTAGCGCTACGAATGTCCAGTTGCATTTTCTACAGACAGAGTGTTTCAAAACTGCTCAATCAAAAGTATGGTTTAACTCTGTTAGCTGAATGCTCAGATCAGAAAGAAGTTTCACAGAATGCTTCTGTGTAGTTTATGTTTGAATATATTCCTTTTTCCACTACTACTCTCTTAGCGCTCCAAATATCCAGTTGCATTTTCTACAGAAAGAGTGTTCAGATCTGCTCAATCAAAAGTATGGTTTAACTCTGTTAGCTGAATGCACAGATCAGAAAGAAGTTTCACAGAATAATTCTGTGTAGTTTATATTTGGAGACATTCCTTTTTCCACTATTACCCTCTTAGCGCTCCGAATCTCCACTTGCATTTTCTACAGAAAGAGTGTTTCAGAACGGCTCAATCAAAACTAAGGTTCAACTCTTTTAGTTGAACAAACAGAACAGAAAGTAGTTTCACACAATTCTTCTGTGTAGTTTTTATTTGTAGACATTCTTTTTCCCAATATAGGCCTCCTAGCGCTCAGAATGTCCAATTGCAGTTTCTACAGAGAGAGTGTTTCAGAACGGCTCAATCAAAAGTAAGGTTCAACTCTGTTAGTTGAATGCACAGAACAGAAAGAAGTTTCATACAATGCTTCTGTGTAGTTTATATTTGAACATATTCTTTTTTCCACTATTACCCACTTAGCGCTACGATTGTCCAGTTGCATTTTCTACAGACAGAGTGTTTCAAAACTGCTCAATCAAAAGTATGGTTTAACTCTGTTAGCTGAATGCTCAGATCAGAAAGAAGTTTCACAGAATGCTTCTGTGTAGTTTATATTTGAATATATTCCTTTTTCCACTACTACGCTCTTAGCGCTCCGAATGTCCAGTTGCATTTTCTACAGAAAGAGTGTTCAGATCTGCTCAATCAAAAGTATGGTTTAACTCTGTTAGCTGAATGCACAGATCAGAAAGAAGTTTCACAGAATGATTCTGTGTAGTTTATATTTGGAGACATTCCTTTTTCCACAATTACCATCTTAGCGCTCCGAATCTCCACTTGCATTTTCTACAGAAAGAGTGTTTCAGAACGGCTCAATCAAAACTAAGGTTCAACTCTTTTAGTTGAACAAACAGAACAGAAAAAGTTTCACACAATTCTTCTGTGTAGTTTTTATTTGTAGACATTCTTTTTCCCAATATAGGCCTCCTAGCGCTCAAAATGTCCAATTGCAGTTTCTACAGAAAGAGTGTTTCAGAACGGCTCAATCAAAAGTAAGGTTCAACTCTGTTAGTTGAATGCACAGAACAGAAAGAAGTTTCATACAATGCTTCTGTGTAGTTTATATTTGAACATATTCTTTTTTCCACTATTACCCACTTAGCGCTACGAATGTCCAGTTGAATTTTCTACAGACAGAGTGTTTCAAAACTGCTCAATAAAAAGTATAGTTTAACTCTGTTAGCTGAATGCTCAGATCAGAAAGAAATTTCACAGAATGCTTCTCTGTAGTTTATATTTGAATATATTCCTTTTTCCACTAGTACTCTCTTAGCGCTCCAAATGTCCAGTTGCATTTTCTACAGAAAGAGTGTTCAGATCTGCTCAATCAAAAGTATGGTTTAACTCTGTTAGCTGAATGCACAGATCAGAAAGAAGTTTCACAGAATGATTCTGTGTAGTTTATATTTGGAGACATTCCTTTTTCCACTATTACCCTCTTAGCGCTCCGAATCTCCACTTGCATTTTCTACAGAAAGAGTGTTTCAGAACGGCTCAATCAAAACTAAGGTTCAACTCTTTTAGTTGAACAAACAGAACAGAACGAAGTTTCACACAATTCTTCTGTGTAGTTTTTATTTGTAGACATTCATTTTCCCAATATAGGCCTCCTAGCGCTCAGAATGTCCAATTGCAGTTTCTACAGAAAGAGTGTTTCAGAACGGCTCAATCAAAAGTAAGGTTCAACTCTGTTAGTTGAATGCACAGAACAGAAAGAAGTTTCATACAATGCTTCTGTGTATTTTATATTTGAACATATTATTTTTTCCACTATACCCACTTAGCGCTACGAATGTCCAGTTGCATTTTCTACAGACAGAGTGTTTCAAAACTGCTCAATCAAAAGTATGGTTTAACTCTGTTAGCTGAATGCTCAGATCAGAAAGAAGTTTGACAGAATGCTTCTGTGTTGTTTATATTTGAATATATTCCTTTTTCCACTACTACGCTCTTAGCGCTCCAAATGTCCAGTTGCATTTTCTACAGAAAGAGTGTTCTGATCTGCTCAATCAAAAGTATGGTTTAACTCTGTTAGCTGAATGCACAGATCAGAAAGAAGTTTCACCGAATGATTCTGTGTAGTTTATATTTGAAGACATTCCTTTTTCCACTATTACCCTCTTAGCGCTCCGAATCTCCACTTGCATTTTCTACAAAAAGAGTGTTTCATAACTGCTCAATCAAAAATATGTTTTATCTCTGTTAACTGAATTTACAGATCAGAAATAAGTTTCACAGAATGCATCTGTGTAGTTTTTATTTGAAGATATTCTTTTTCCCAATGTAGGCCTCTTAGCGCTTAGCATGTCCAATTGCAGTTTCTACAGAAAGAGTGTTTCAGAACGGCTCAATCAAAAGTAAGGTTCAACTCTGTTAGTTGAATGCACAGAACAGAAAGAATTTTCACAGAATGCTACTGTGTAGTTTATATTTGAATATATTCCTTTTTCCACTATTACCCTCTTAGCGCTCCGAATGTCCACTTGCATTTTCTACAGAAAGAGTGTTCAGAACTGTGCAATCAAAAGTATTTTTTAACTCTGTTAGCTTAATGAACATATCAGAAATAAGTTTCACACAATGCTTCTGTGTAGTTTTTATTTGAAGATATTATTTTTCCCAATATAGGCCTCTTAGCGCTCAGAATGTCCAATTGCAGTTTCTACAGAAAGAGTGTTTCAGAAAGGCTCAATCAAAAGTAAGTTCAACTCTGTTAGTTGAATGCACAGAACAGAAAGAAGTTTCATACAATGCTTCTGTGTAGTTTATATTTGAACGTATTCTTTTTTCCACTATTACCCACTTAGCGCTACGAATGTCCAGTTGCATTTTATACAGACAGAGTGTTTCAAAACTGCTCAATCAAAAGTATGGTTTAACTCTGTTAGCTGAATGCTCAGATCAGAAAGAAGTTTCACAGAATGCTTCTGTGTAGTTTATATTTGAATATATTCCTTTTTCCACTACTACTCTCTTAGCGCTCCAAATGTCCAGTTGCATTTTCTACAGAAAGAGTGTTCAGATCTGCTCAATCAAAAGTATGGTTTAACTCTGTTAGCTGAATGCACAGATCAGAAAGAAGTTTCACAGAATAATTCTGTGTAGTTTATATTTGGAGACATTCCTTTTTCCACTATTACCCTCTTAGCGCTCCGAATCTCCACTTGCATTTTCTACAGAAAGAGTGTTTCAGAACGGCTCAATCAAAACTAAGGTTCAACTCTTTTAGTTGAACAAACAGAACAGAAAGTAGTTTCACACAATTCTTCTGTGTAGTTTTTATTTGTAGACATTCTTTTTCCCAATAGAGGCCTCCTAGCGCTCAGAATGTCCAATTGCAGTTTCTACAGAAAGAGTGTTTCAGAACGGCTCAATCAAAAGTAAGGTTCAACTCTGTTAGTTGAATGCACAGAACAGAAAGAAGTTTCATACAATGCTTCTGTGTAGTTTATATTTGAACATATTCTTTTTTCCACTATTACCCACTTAGCGCTACGATTGTCCAGTTGCATTTTCTACAGACAGAGTGTTTCAAAACTGCTCAATCAAAAGTATGGTTTAACTCTGTTAGCTGAATGCTCAGATCAGAAAGAAGTTTCACAGAATGTTTCTGTGTAGTTTATATTTGAATATATTCCTTTTTCCACTACTACGCTCTTAGCGCTCCAAATGTCCAGTTGCATTTTCTACAGAAAGAGTGTTCAGATCTGCTCAATCAAAAGTATGGTTTAACTCTGTTAGCTGAATGCACAGATCAGAAAGTAGTTTCACCGAATGATTCCGTGTAGTTTATATTTGAAGACATTCCTTTTTCCACTATTACCCTCTTAGCGCTCCGAATCTCCACTTGCACTTTCTACAGAAAGAGTGTTTCAGAACGGCTCAATCAAAACTAAGGTTCAACTCTTTTAGTTGAATGAACAGAAGAGAAAGAATTTTCACAGAATACTTCTGTGTAGTTTTTATTTGTAGATATTCTTTTTCCCAATGTAGGCCTCTTAGCGCTCAGAATGTCCAATTGCAGTTTCTACAGAAAGAGTGTTTCAGAACGGCTCAATCAAAAGTAAGGTTCAACTCTGTTAGTTGAATGCACAGAACAGAAGGAAGTTTCATACAATGCTTCTGTGTAGTTTATATTTGAACATATTCTTTTTTCCACTATTACCCACTTAGCGCTACGAATGTCCAGTTGCATTTTCTACAGACAGAGTATTTCAAAACTGCTCAATCAAAAGTATGGTTTAACTCTGTTAGCTGAATGCTCAGATCAGAAAGAAGTTTCACAGAATGCATCTGTGTAGTTTTTATTTGAAGATATTCTTTTTCCCAATGTAGGCCTCTTAGCGCTTAGCATGTCCAATTGCAGTTTCTACAGAAAGAGTGTTTCAGAACGGCTCAATCAAAAGTAAGGTTCAACCCTGTTAGATGAATGCAAAGAAAAGAAAGAAGTTTCACAGAATGCTACCGTGTACTTTATATTTGAATATATTCCTTTTTCCACTATTACCCTCTTAGCGCTCCGAATGTCCACTTGCCTTTTCTACGGAAAGAGTTTTCGGAACTGCGCAATCAAAAGTATGGTTTAACTCTGTAAGCTGAATGCACATATCAGAAATAAGTTTCACACAATTCTTCTGTGTAGTTTTTATTTGAAGATATTATTTTTCCCAATATAGGCCTCTTAGCGCTCAGAATGTCCAATTGCAGTTTCTACAGAAAGACGGTTTCAGAACGGCTCAATCAAAAGTAAGGTTCAACTTTGTTAGTTGAATGCACAGAACAGAAAGAAGTTTCATACAATGCTTCTGTGTAGTTTATATTTGAACATATTCTTTTTTCCACTATTACCCACTTAGCGCTACGAATGTCCAGTTGCATTTTCTACAGACATAGTGTTTCAAAACTGCTCAATCAAAAGTATGGTTTAACTCTGTTAGCTGAATGCTCAGAACAGAAAGAAGTTTCACAGAATGCTTCTGTGTAGTTTATATTTGAATATATTCCTTTTTCCACTACTACGCTCTTAGCGCTCCAAATGTCCAGTTGCATTTTCTACAGAAAGAGTGTTCAGATCTGCTCAATCAAAAGTATGGTTTAACTCTGTTAGCTGAATGCACAGATCAGAAAGAAGTTTCAGAGGATGATTCTGTGTAGTTTATATTTGAAGACATTCGTTTTTCCACTATTACCTTCTTAGCGCTCCGAATCTCCACTTGCACTTTCTACAGAAAGAGTGTTTCAGAACGGCTCAATCAAAACTAAGGTTCAAATCTTTTAGTTGAATGAACAGAAGAGAAAGAATTTTCACAGAATGCTTCTGTGTAGTTTTCATTTGTAGATATTCTTTTTCCCCATATAGTCCTCTTAGAGCTCAGAATGTCCAATTGCAGTTTCTACAGAAAGAGTGTTTCAGAAGGGCTCAATCTAAAGTAAGGTTCAACCCTGGTAGTTGAATGCACAGAACAGAAAGAAGTTTCACAGAATGCTTCTGTGTAGTTTATATTTGAATATATTCCTTTTTCCACTATTACCCTCATAGCGCTCCGAATGTCCAGTTGCATTTTCTACAGAAAGAGTGTTCGGAACTGCCCAATCAAAAGTATGGTTTAACTCTGTTAGCTGTATGCACATATCAGAAATAAGTTTCACACAATGCTTCTGTGTAGTTTTTATTTGAAGATATTATTTTTCCCAATATAGGCCTCTTAGCGCTCAGAATGTCCAATTGCAGTTTCTACAGAAAGAGTGTTTCAGAAAGGCTCAATCAAAAGTAAGGTTCAACTCTGTTAGTTGAATGCACAGAACAGAAAGAAGTTTCATACAATGCTTCTGTGTAGTTTATATTTGAACATATTCTTTTTTCCACTATTACCCACTTAGCGCTACGAATGTCCAGTTGCATTTTCTACGGACAGAGTGTTTCAAAACTGCTCAATCAAAGGTATGGTTTAACTCTGTTAGCTGAATGCTCAGATCAGAAAGAAGTTTCACAGAATGCTTCTGTGTAGTTTATATTTGTATATATTCCTTTTTCCACTACTACCCTCTTAGCGCTCCAAATGTCCAGTTTCATTATCTACAGAAAGTGTGTTCAGATCTGCTCAATCAATAGTATGGTTTAACTCTGTTAGCAGAATGCACAGATCAGAAAGAAGTTTCACAGAATGATTCTGTGTAGTTTATATTTGAAGTCATTCCTTTCTCCACTATTAACCTCTTAGCGCTCCGAATGTCCACTTGCATTTTCTACAGAAAGAGTGTTCTGAACTGCGCAATCAAAAGTATGGTTTAACTCTGTTAGCTGAATGCTCAGATCAGAAAGAAGTTTCACAGAATTGTTCTGTGTAGTTTCTATTTGAATATATTCCTTTTTCCACGAATACCCTCTTAGCACTCCAAATGTCCATTTGCATTTTCTACAGAAAGAGTGTTCAGATCTGCTCAATCAAAAGTATGGTTTAACACTGTTAGCTGAATGCACAGATCAGAAAGAAGTTTCACAGAATGATTCTGTGTAGTTTATATTTGAAGACATTCCTTTTTCCACTATTACCCTCTTAGCGCTCCGAATCTCCACTTGCATTTTCTACAGAAAGAGTGTTTCAGAACGGCTCAATCAAAGCTAAGGTTCAACTGTTTTAGTTGAATGAACAGAACAGAAAGAAGTTTCACAGAATGCTTCTGTGTAGTTTTTATTTGTAGATATTCTTTTTCCCAATATAGGCCTCTTAGCGCTCAGAATGTCCAATTGCAGTTTCTACAGAAAGAGTGTTTCAGAACGGCTCAATCTAAAGTAAGGTTCAACCCTGGTAGTTGAATGCAAAAACAGAAAGAAGTTTCACAGAATGCTTCTGTGTAGTTTATATTTGAATATATTACTTTTTCCACTATTACCCTCTTAGCGCTCCGAATGTCCACTTGCACTTTCTACAGAAAGAGTGTTCTGAACTGCGCAATCAAATTATGGTTTAACTCTGTTAGCTGAATGCATATATCAGACAAAAGTTTCAAACAATGCTTCTGTGTAGTTTTTATTTGAAGATATTATTTTTCCCAATATAGGCCTCTTAGCGCTCAGAATGTCCAATTGCAGTTTCTACATAAAGAGTGTTTCAGAACGGCTCAATCAAATGTAAGGTTCAACTTTCTTAGTTGAATACACAGAACAGAAAGTAGTTTCACAGAATGCTTCTGTGCAGTATTTAGTTGAAGATACTCCTTTTTGGACTATTACCCACTTAGCACTCAGAATATCCACTGGCAGTTTCTACACAAAGAGTGTTTCAGAACTGCTCCTTCAAAAGTAAGGCTCAACTCTTTTAGTTGAATGCGGAGAACAGAAAGGGGTTTCAGAGAATGCTTCTGTGTAGTTTTTAATTGGAGATATTCCTTTTTCCTCTATTACAATCTTAGCGCTCCGAATGTCCACTTGCATTTTCTACAAAATGAGTGTTTCATAACTGCTCAATCAAAAATATGGTTTAGCTCTGTTAACTGAATTTACAGATCAGAAATAAGTTTCACAGAATGCATCTGTGTAGTTTTTATTTGAAGATATTCTTTTTCCCAATGTAGGCCTCTTAGCGCTTAGCATGTCCAATTGCAGTTTCTACAGAAAGAGTGTTTCAGAACGGCTCAATCAAAAGTAAGGTTCAACTCTGTTAGCTGAATGCACAGAACAGAAAGAAGTTTCACAGAATGCTGCTGTGTAGTTTATATTTGAATATATTCCTTTTTCCTCTATTACCCTCTTAGCGCTCCGAATGTCCACTTGCATTTTCTACAGAAAGAGTGTTCGGAACTGCGCAATCAAAAGTATGGTTTAACTCTGTTAGCTGAATGCACATATCAGAAATAAGTTTCACACAATGCTTCTGTGTAGTTTTTATTTGAAGATATTATTTTTCCCAATATAGGCCTCTTAGCACTCAGAATGTCCATTTGCAGTTTCTACAGAAAGAGTGTTTCAGAACGGCTCAATCAAAAGTTAGGTTCAACTCTGTTAGTTGAATGCACAGAACAGAATGTAGTTTCACAGATTGCTTCTGTGTAGTTTGTATTTGAAGGTATTCCTTTTTCCACTGTTACCCTTTTTAGAGATCAGAATGTCCACTTGCATTTTCTACAGAAAGTGTGTTCAGAACTGCTCTATCAAAAGTATGTTTTAACTCTTTAGGTGAATGCACAGATCAGAAATAAGTTTCACAGAATTTTTCTGTGTAGTTTATATTTGAAGATATTCCATTTTCCACTATTACCCACTTAGCGCTCTGAATGTCCAGTTGCATTTTCTACAGAAAGAGTGTTCTGAACGGCTCAATCAAAAGTATGGTTTTACTCTGTTATTTGAATGCACATATCAGAAATAAGTTTCACAGAATCCTTCCGTGTGGTATTTTGTTGAAGATATTCCTTTTTCGACTATTATCCTCTTAGCTCTCCGAATGTCCAATTTCAGTTTCTAAACAAAGAGTGTTTCAGAACTGCTCCTTCAAAAGTAGGGCTCAACTCTCTTAGTTGAATGCAGAGAACAGAAAGGAGTTTCACAGAATGCCCCTGTGTAGTTTATATTTGAATATATTCCCTTTTTCAGTATTACCCTCTTAGCGCTCCGAATGTCCACTTGCATTTTCTACAGAAAGAGTGTTCAGAACTGCTCAATCCAAAGTATGGTTTAACTCTGTTAGCTGAATGCACAGATCAGAAAGAATTTTCACAGAATGCTTCTGTGTACTTTTTATTTGAAGATATTCCTTTCTCCAATATAGGAGTCTTAGCGCTCAGAATGTCCAGTTGCAGTTTCTACAGAAAGAGTGTTTCAGAAAGGCTCAATCAAAAGTAAGGTTCAACTCTGTTAGTTGAATGCACAGAACAGAAAGTAGTTTCACAGAATGCTTCTGTGTAGTTTATATTTGAATATATTACTTTTTCCACTACTACCCTCTTAGCGCTCCAAATGTCCAGTTGCATTTTCTACAGAAAGAGTGTTCAGAACTGCTCAATCAAATGTATGATTTAACTCTCTTAGCTGAATGCACAGATTAGAAAGAAGTTGCACAGAATGCTTCTGTGTAGTTTTTATTTGAAGATATACTTTTTCCCAATATAGGCCTCTTAGTGCTCAGATTGTCCAATTGCAGTTTCTACAGAAAGAGTGTTTCAGAATGGCTCTTTCAAAAGTAAGGTTCAACTCTGCTATTTCAATGCACAGAACAGAAAGTAGTTTCACAGAATGCTTCTCTGTAGTTCATATTTGACGGTATTACTTTTTCCACTATTACCCTCTTAGAGCTCGGAATGTCCACTTGCATTTTCTACAGAAAGAGTGTTCAGAACTGCTCCATCAAAAGTATGGTTTAACTCTGTTAGTTGAATGCACAGATCAGAAAGAAGTTTCACAGAATTCTTCTGTGTAGTTTTTATTTGAAGATATTCCTTTTTCCAATATAGGTCTCTTAGCGCTCAGAATGTCCAATTGCAGTATCTACAGAAAGAGAGTTTCAGAACTGCTCAATCAAAAGTAAGGTTCAATACTGTTAGTTGAATGCACGGAACAGAAAGAAGTTTCAGAGAATGCTTCTGTGTAGTTTATATTTGAAGATATTCCTTTTTCCACTATTACCCTCTTAGCGCTCCGAATCACCACTTGCATTTTCTACAGAAAGAGTGTTTCAGAACGGCTCAATCAAAAGTAAGGTTGAACTCTTTTAGTTGAATGCACAGAACAGAAAGAAGTTTCACAGAATGCTTCTGTGTAGTATTTAATTATAGATATTCCTTTTTCGACTATTACCCTCTTAGCATTCCAAATGTCCACTGGCAGTTTCTACACAAAGATTGTTTGAGAACAGCTCCTTCAAAGTAAGGCTCAAATCAGTTAGTTGAATGCAGAGAACAGAAAGGAGTTTCAGAGAATGCTTCTGTGTAGTTTTAATTTGGGGATATTCCTTTTTCCACTAATACAATTTTAGCGCTCCGAATGTCCACTTGCGTTTTCTACAGAAAGAGTGTCTCATAACTTCCCAATCAAAAGTATGGTTTAACTCTGTTAGCTGAATGCACAGATCAGAAATAAGTTTCACAGAATGCTTCTGAGTAGTTTTTATTTGGAGATATTCTTTTTCCCAATATAGGCCACTTAGCACTCAGAATGTCCAATTGCCGTTTCTACAGAATGAGTGTTTCAGAAGGCTCAATCAAAAGTAAGGTTCAACTCTGTTAGTTGAATGCACCGAACAGAAAGAAGTTTCACAGAATGCTTCTCTGTAGTTTATATTTCAATGTATTCCTTTTTCCACTATTACCATCTTAGCGCTCCGAATGTCCTCTTGCATTTTCTACAGAAAGAGAGTTTCAGAAAGGCTCAATCAAAAGTAAGGTTCAACTCTGTTACTTGAATGCACAGAACAGCAAGAAGTTTCACAGAATGCTTCTGTGTAGTTTATATTTGAATATATTCCTTTTTCCAGTATTACCCTCTTAGTGCTCCGAATGTCCACTTGCATTTTCTACAGAAAGAGTGTTCTGAACGGCTCAATCAAAAGTATGGTTTTATTCTGTTATTTGAATGCACATATCAGAAATAAGTTTCACAGAATCCTTCCGTGTAGTATTTTGTTGAAGATATTCCTTTTTCGACTATTATCCTCTTAGCTCTCCGAATGTCCAATTTCAGTTTCTAAACAAAGAGTGTTTCAGAACTGCTCCTTCAAAAGTAGGGCTCAACTCTGTTAGTTGAATGCAGAGAACAGAAAGGAGTTTCACAGAATGCCTCTGTGTAGTTTATATTTGAATATATTCCCTTTTTCAGTATTACCCTCTTAGCGCTCCGAATGTCCACTTGCATTTTCTACAGAAAGAGTGTTCAGAACTGCTCAATCCAAAGTATGGTTTAACTCTGTTAGCTGAATTCACAGATCAGAAAGAATTTTCACAGAATGCTTCTGTGTACTTTTTATTTGAAGATATTCCTTTCTCCAATATAGGAGTCTTAGCGCTCAGAATGTCCAATTGCCGTTTCTACAGAAAGAGTGTTTCAGAAAGGCTCAATCAAAAGTAAGGTTCAACTCTGTTAGTTGAATACACAGAACAGAAAGTAGTTTCACAGAATGCTTCTGTGTAGTTTATATTTGAATATATTACTTTTTCCACTACTACCCTCTTAGCGCTCCAAAAGTCCAGTTGCATTTTCTACAGAAAGAGTGCTCAGAACTGCTCAATCAAATGTATGTTTTAACTCTCTTAGCTGAATGCACAGATTAGAAAGAAGTTGCACAGAATTCTTCTGTGTAGTTTTTATTTGAAGATATACTTTTTCCCAATATAGGCCTCTTAGTGCTCAGATTGTCCAATTGCAGTTTCTACAGAAAGAGTGTTTCAGAATGGCTCTTTCAAAAGTAAGGTTCAACTCTGCTATTTCAATGCACAGAACAGAAAGTAGTTTCACAGAATGCTTCTCTGTGGTTCATATTTGACGGTATTACTTTTTCCACTATTACCCTCTTAGAGCTCGGAATGTCCACTTGCATTTTCAACAGAAAGTGTGTTCAGAACTGCTCCATCAAAAGTATGGTTTAACTCTGTTAGTTGAATGCACAGATCAGAAAGAAGTTTCACAGAATTCTTCTGTGTAGTTTTTATTTGAAGATATTCCTTTTCCCAATATAGGTCTCTTAGCGCTCAGAATGTCCAATTGCAGTTTCTACAGAAAGAGTGTTTCAGAACGGCTCAATCAAAAGTAAGGTTCAACCCTGGTAGTTGAATGCACAGAACAGAAAGAAGTTTCACACAATGCTTCTGTGTAGTTTATATTTGAATATATTCCTTTTTCCACTATTACCCTCTTAGCGCTCTGAATGTCCACTTGCATTTTCTACAGAAAGAGTGTTCTGAACTGCGCAATCAAAAGTATGGTTTAACTCCGTTAGCTGAATGCACATATCAGAAATAAGTTTCAAACAATGCTTCTGTGTAGTTTTTATTTGAAGATATTATTTTTCCCAATATAAGCCTCTTAGCGCTCAGAATGTCCAATTGCAGTTTCTACAGAAAGAGTGTTTCAGAACGGCTCAATCAAATGTAAGGTTCAACTCTTTTAGTTGAATGCACAGAACAGAAAGAAGTTTCACAGAATGCTTCTGTGTAGTATTTAGTTGAAGATACTCCTTTTTGGACTATTACCCACTTCGCGCACCAAATATCCACTGGCAGTTTCTACACAAAGAGTGTTTCAGAACTGCTCCTTCAAATGTAAGGCTCAAGTCTGTTAGTTGAATGCGGAGAACAGAAAGTGGTTTCAGAGAATGCTTCTGTGTAGTTTTTATTTGTAGATATTCTTTTTCCCAATATAGGCCTCTTAGCGCTCAGAATGTCCAATTGCAGTTTCTACAGAAAGAGTGTTTCAGAACGGCTCAATCAAAAGTAAGGTTCAACCCTGGTAGTTGAATGCACAGAACAGAAAGAAGTTTCACAGAATGCTTCTGTGTAGTTTATATTTGAATATATTCCTTTTTCCACTATTACCCTCTTAGCGCTCCGAATGTCCACTTGCACATTCTACAGAAAGAGTGTTCTGAACTGCGCAATCAAAAGTATGGTTTAACTCTGTTAGCTGAATGCATATATCAGACATAAGTTTTAAACAATGCTTCTGTGTAGTTTTTATTTGAAGATATTATTTTCCCAATATAGGCCTCTTAGCGCTCAGAATGTCCAATTGCAGTTTCTACAGCAAGAGTGTTTCAGAACGGCTCAATCAAATGTAAGGTTCAACTTTCTTAGTTGAATGCACAGAACAGAAAGAAGTTTCACAGAATGCTTCTGTGTAGTATTTAGTTGAAGATACTCCTTTTTGGACTATTACCCACTTAGCGCTCCGAATATCCACTAGCAGTTTCTACACAAAGAGTGTTTCAGAACTGCTCCTTCAAAAGTAAGGCTCAACTCTGTTAGTTGAATGCGGAGAACATAAAGGGGTTTCAGAGAATGCTTCTGTGTAGTTTTTAATTGGAGATATTCCTTTTTCCTCTATTACAATCTTAGCGCTCCGAATGTCCACTTGCATTTTCTACAAAAAGAGTGTTTCATAACTGCTCAATCAAAAATATGGTTTAGCTCTGTTAACTGAATTTACAGATCAGAAATAAGTTGCACAGAATGCATCTGTGTAGTTTTTATTTGAAGATATTCTTTTTCCCAATATAGGCCTCTTAGCGCTTAGAATGTCCAATTGCAGTTTCTACAGAAAGAGTGTTTCCGAAAGGCTCAATCAAAAGTAAGGTTCAACTCTGTTAGCTGAATGCACAGAACAGAAAGAAGTTTCACAGAATGCTACTGTGTAGTTTATATTTGAATATATTCCTTTTTCCACTATTACCCTCTTAGTGCTCCGAATGTCCACTTGCATTTTCTACAGAAAGAGTGTTCGGCACTGCGCAATCAAAAGTATGGTTTAACTCTGTTAGCTGAATGCACATATCAGAAATAAGTTTCACACAATGCTTCTGTGTAGTTTTTATTTGAAGATATTATTTTTCCCAATATAGGCCTCTTAGCACTCAGAATGTCCAATTGCAGTTTCTACAGAAAGAGTGTTTCAGAACGGCTCAATCAAAAGTAAGGTTCAACTCTGTTATTTGAATGCACAGAACAGAAAGAAGTTTCATACAATGCTTCTGTGTAGTTTATATTTGAACATATTCTTTTTTCCACTATTACCCACTTAGCGCTACGAATGTCCAGTTGCATTTTCTACAGACAGAGTGTTTCAAAACTGCTCAATCAAAAGTATTTTTTAACTCTGTTAGCTGAATGCTCAGATCAGAAAAAGTTTCACAGAATGCTTCTGTGTAGTTTATATTTGAATATATTCCTTTTTCCACTACTACCCTCTTAGCGCTCCAAATGTCCAGTTGCATTTTCTACAGAAAGAGTGTTCAGATCTGCTCAATCAAAAGTATGGTTTAACTCTGTTAGCTGAATGCACAGATCAGAAAGAAGTTTCACAGAATGATTCAGTGTAGTTTATATTTGAAGACATTCCTTTTTCCACTATTACCCTCTTAGCGCTCCAAATCTCCACTTGCATTTTCTACAGAAAGAGTGTTTCAGAACGTCTCAATCAATACTAAGGTTCAAATCTCTTAGTTGAATGCACAGAACAGAATGTAGTTTCACAGATTGCTTCTGTGTAGTTTGTATTTGAAGATATTCCTTTTTCCACTGTTACCCTCTTAGAGCTCAGAATGTCCACTTGCATTTTCTACAGAAAGTGTGTTCAGAACTGCTCTATCAAAAGTATGTTTTAACTCTTTAGGTGAATGCACAGATCAGAAATAAGTTTCACAGAATTTTTCTGTGTAGTTTATATTTGAAGATATTCCATTTTCCACGATTACCCACTTAGCGCTCTGAATGTCCAGTTGCATTTTCTACAGAAAGAGTGTTTCAGAACTGCTCAATCAAAAGTATATTTTAACTCTGTTAGCTGAATGCACAGATCAGAAAGAAGTTTCACAGAATGCTGCTGTGTAGTGTTTATATGAAGTTATTCTTTTTAGCAATATAGGCCTCTTAGCGCACAGAATGTCCAATTGCAGTTTCTACAGAGAGAGTGTTTCAGAAAGGCTCAATCAAAAGTAAGGTTCAACTCTTTTAGTTGAATGAACAGAACAGAAGTTTCAGAGAATGATTCTGTGTAGTTTATATTTGAAGATATTCCTTTTTCCACTATTACCTTCTAAGCTCTCCGAATGTCCACTTGCATTTTCTACAGAAAGTGTGTTTCCGAACTGCTCAATCAAAAGTATGGTTTAACTCTGTTAGCTGAATGCACAGATCAGTACGAAGTTTCACAGAATGTTTCTGTGTAGTTTTTATTTGAAGATAGTCCTTTCCCAAATATAGGCCTCTTAGCGCTCCGAATATCCAATTTCAGTTTCTACAGAAAAAGTGTTTCAGAACGCCTCAATGAAAAGTAGGGTTCAACTCTTTTAGTTGAATTCACAGAACGGAAAGAAGTTTCACAGAATGCTTCTGTGTAGTATTTATTTGAAGGTATTCCTTTTTCCACCAGTAACCTCTTAGCGCTCCAAAAGTCCAGTTGCATTTTCTACAGAAGGAGTGTTCAGAACTGCTCAATCATAAGAGTGGTTTAACCCTGTTAGGTGAATGCACAGATCAGAAAGAAGTTTCACAGAATTCTTCAGTGTAGTTTATATTTGAAGATATTCCATTTTCCACTATTACCCACTTAGCGCTCTGAATCTCCAGTTGCATTTTCTACAGAAAGAGTGTTTCAGAACTGCTCAGTCAAAAGAATGGTTTAACTCTGTTAGCTGAATGCACAGAACAGAAAGAAGTTTCACAGAATGCT
This sequence comes from Symphalangus syndactylus, assembly GCF_028878055.3. Taxonomy (NCBI): domain Eukaryota; kingdom Metazoa; phylum Chordata; class Mammalia; order Primates; family Hylobatidae; genus Symphalangus; species Symphalangus syndactylus. The sequence goes on from NC_072448.2 coordinate 5,451,374, forward strand.
GCGGTGTAATGTTTATATGAAGATATTCTTTTTACCAATATAGGGCTCTTAGCGCTCAGAATGTCCAATTGCAGTTTCTACAGAAAGAGTGTTTCAGAAAGGCTCAATCAAAAGTAAGGTTCAACCCTGTTAGTTGAATGCACAGAACAGAAAGTAGTTTCACAGAATGCTTCTGTGTAGTTTATATTTGAATATATTACTTTTTCCACTACTACCCTCTTAGCGCTCCAAATGTCCAGTTGCATTTTCTACAGAAAGAGTGTTCAGAACTGCTCAATCAAATGTATGATTTAACTCTCTTAGCTGAATGCACAGATTAGAAAGAAGTTGCACAGAATGCTTCTGTGTAGTTTTTATTTGAAGATATACTTTTTCCCAATATAGGCCTCTTAGTGCTCAGGTTGTCCAATTGCAGTTTCTACAGAAAGAGTGTTTCAGAATGGCTCTTTCAATAGTAAGGTTCAACTCTGCTATTTCAATGCACAGAACAGAAAGTAGTTTCACAGAATGCTTCTCTGTAGTTCATATTTGACGATATTACTTTTTCCACTATTACCCTCTTAGAGCTCGGAATGTCCACTTGCATTTTCTACAGAAAGAGTGTTCAGAACTGCTCCATCAAAAGTATGGTTTAACTCTGTTAGTTGAATGCACAGATCAGAAAGAAGTTTCACAGAATTCTTCTGTGTAGTTTTTATTTGAAGATATTCCTTTTTCCAATATAGGTCTCTTAGCGCTCAGAATGTCCAATTGCAGTATCTACAGAAAGAGAGTTTCAGAACTGCTCAATCAAAAGTAAGGTTCAATACTGTTAGTTGAATGCACGGAACAGAAAGAAGTTTCAGAGAATGCTTCTGTGTAGTTTATATTTGAAGATATTCCTTTTTCCACTATTACCCTCTTAGCGCTCCGAATCACCACTTGCATTTTCTACAGAAAGAGTGTTTCAGAACGGCTCAATCAAAAGTAAGGTTGAACTCGTTTAGTTGAATGCACAGAACAGAAATAAGTTTCACAGAATGCTTCTGTGTAGTATTTAGTTATAGATATTCCTTTTTCGACTATTACCCTCTTAGCGTTCCGAATGTCCACTGGCAGTTTCTACACAAAGAGTGTTTCAGAACAGCTCCTTCAAAGTAAGGCTCAAATCTGTTAGTTGAATGCAGAGAACAGAAAGGAGTTTCAGAGAATGCTTCTGTGTAGTTTTAATTTGGGGATATTCCTTTTTCCACTAATACAATTTTAGCGCTCCAAATGTCCACTTGCGTTTTCTACAGAAAGAGTGTCTCATAACTTCTCAATCAAAAGTATGGTTTAACTCTGTTAGCTGAATGCACAGATCAGAAATAAGTTTCACAGAATGCTTCTGAGTAGTTTTTATTTGGAGATATTCTTTTTCCCAATATAGGCCACTTAGCGCTCAGAATGTCCAATTGCCGTTTCTACAAAATGAGTGTTTCAGAAGGCTCAATCAAAAGTAAGGTTCAACTCTGTTAGTTGAATGCACAGAACAGAAAGAAGTTTCACAGAATGCTTCTGTGTAGTTTATATTTGAATGTATTCCTTTTTCCACTATTACCATCTTAGCGCTCGGAATGTCCACTTGCATTTTCTACAGAAAGAGAGTTTCAGAAAGGCTCAATCAAAAGTAAGGTTCAACTCTGTTACTTGAATGCACAGAGCAGCAAGAAGTTTCACAGAATGCTTCTGTGTAGTTTATATTTGAATATATTCCTTTTTCCAGTATTACCCTCTTAGTGCTCCGAATGTCCACTTGCATTTTCTACAGAAAGAGTGTTCTGAACGGCTCAATCAAAAGTATGGTTTTACTCTGTTATTTGAATGCACAGATCAGAAAGAATTTTCACAGAATGCTTCTGTGTACTTTTTATTTGAAGATATTCCTTTCTCCAATATAGGAGTCTTAGCGCTCAGAATGTCCAATTGCAGTATCTACAGAAAGAGTGTTTCTGAACTGCTTAATCAAATGTAAGGTTCAACTCTGTTAGTTGAGTGAACGGAACAGAAAGAAGTTTCATAGAATGCTTCTGTGTAGTTTATATTTGAAGATGTTCCTTTTTCCACTATTACCTTCTAAGCGCTCCGAATGTCCACTTGCATTTTCTACAGAATGAGTGCTTCCGAACTGCTCAATCAAAAGTATGGTTTAATTCTGTTAGCTGAATGCACAGATCAGTACGAAGTTTCACGGAATGCTTCTGTGTAGTTTTTATTTGAAGATAGTCCTTTTTCCAATATAGGCCTCTTAGCGCTCCGAATATCCAATTGCAGTTTCTACAGAAAGAGTGTTTCAGAATGGCTCAATCAAAAGTAGGGTTCAACTCATTTAGTTGAATGCACAGAACAGAGAGTAGTTTCACAGAATGCTTCTGTGTAGTATTTATTTGAAGATATTCCTTTTTCCACTATTACCCTCTTAGCGCTCCGAATGTCCACTTGCAGTTTCTACAGAAAGAGTGTTTCAGGACTGCTCCTTCAAAAATAAGGCTCAACCCTGTTAGTTGAAAGCAGAGAACAGAAACAAGTTTCAGAGAATGCCTCTTTGTAGTTTTTATTTGAAGATATTCCTTTTTCCACAATTACCATCTTAGCGCACCGAATGACCACTTGCATTTTCTACAGAAAGAGTGTTTCAGAACTGCTAAATCAAAAGTATCGTTTAACTCTGTTAGCTGAATGCACAGATAAGAAAGAAGTTTCACAGAATGCATCTGTGTAGTTTTTATTTGAAGATATTCCTTTTTCCACAATTACCAACTTAGCACACCGAATGTCCACTTGCATTTTCTACAGAAAGAGTGTTTCAGAACTGCTAAATCAAATGTATCGTTTAATTCAGTTAGCTGAATGCACAGAACAGAAAGAAGTTTCAGAGAATGCATCTCTGTAGTTTTTATTTGAAGATATTATTTTTCTCAATATAGGCCTCTTAGCGTTCAGAAATCCAATTACAGTTTCTACAGAAAGAGTGTTTCAGAACTGCTCAATCAAAATTAAGGTTCAACTCTGTTAGTTGAATGCACAGAACAGAATGTAGTTTCACAGATTGCTTCTGTGTAGTTTATATTTGAAAATATTCCTTTTTCCACTGTTACCCTCTTAGAGCTCAGAATGTCCACTTGCATTTTCTACAGAAAGTGTGTTCAGAACTGCTCTATCAAAAGTATGGTTTAACTCTGTTAGGTGAATGCACAGATCAGAAATAAGTTTCACAGAATTCTTCTGTGTAGTTTATATTTGAAGATATTCCATTTTCCACTATTACCCGCTTAGCGCTCTGAATGTCCAGTTGCATTTTCTACAGAAAGAGTGTTTCAGAACTGCTCAATCAAAAGTATGGTTTAACTCTGTTAGCTGAATGCACAGATCAGAAAGAAGTTTCACAGAATGCTGCTGTGTAGTGTTTATATGAAGATATTCTTTTTACCAATATAGGCCTCTTAGCGCTCAGAATGTCCAATTGCAGTTTCTACAGAAAGAGTGTTTCAGAAAGGCTCAATCAAAAGTAAGGTTCAACTATGTTAGTTGAATGCACAGAACAGAAAGAAGTTTCACAGAATGCTTCTGTGTAGTTTATATTGGAATATATTCCTTTTTGCACTACTACCCTCTTAGTGCTCCAAATGTCCAGTTGCATTTTCTACAGAAAGAGTGTTCAGAACTGATCAATCAAATGTATGATTTAACTCTGTTTGCTGAATGCACAGATCAGAAAAAGTTTCACAGAATGCTTCTGTGTAGTTTTTATTTGAAGATATTCTTTTTCCCAATATAGGCCTCTTATCGCTCAGATTGTCCAATTGAATTTTCTACAGAAAGAGTGTTTCAGAATGGCTCTATCATAAGTAAGGTTCAACTCTGTTATTTGAATGCACAGAACAGAAAGTAGTTTCACAGAATGCCTGTCTGTAGTTCTTATTTGACGATATTACTTTTTCCACTATTACCCTCTTAGAGCTCCGAATGTCCACTTGCATTTTCTACAGAAAGAGTGTTCAGAACTGCTCAATCAAAAGTATGGTTTAACTCTGTTAGTTGAATGCACAGATCAGAAAGAAGTTTCACAGAATTCTTCTGTGTAGTTTTTATTTTAACATATTCCTTTTTCCAATATAGGACTCTTAGCGCTCAGAATTTCCAATTGCAGTATCTACAGAAAGAGAGTTTCAGAACTGGTCAATCAAAAGTAAGGTTCAATATTGTTAGTTGAATGCAAGGAACAGTAAGAAGTTTTACAGAATGCTTCTGTGTAGTTTATATTTGAAGATACTCCTTTTTCCACTATTACCCTCTTAGCGCTCCGAATCACCACTTGCCTTTTCTACAGAAAGAGTGTTTCAGAACGGCTCAATCAAAAGTAAGGTTCAACTCTTTTAGTTGAATGCACAGAACAGAAAGAAGTTTCACAGAATGCTTCTGTTTAGTATTTAGTTGAAGATATTCCTTTTTCGACTATTACCCTCTTAGCGTTCCGCATATCCACTGGCAGTTTCTACACAAAGAGTGTTTCAGAACAGCACCTTCAAAAGTAAGGCTCAACTCTGTTAGTTTAATGCAGAGAACAGAAAGGAGTTTCAGAGAATGCCTCTGTGTAGTTTTTATTTGGGGATATTCCTTTTTCCACTATTACAATCTTAGCGCTCCTAATGTCCACTTGCATTTCCTACAGAAACAGTGTTTAATAATTGCTCAATCAAAAGTTTGGTTTAACTCTGTTAGCTGAATGCACAGATCAGAAATAAGTTTCACAGAATTCTTCTGAGTAGTTTTTATTTGGAGATATTCTTTTTCCCAATATAGGCCACTTAGCGCTCAGAATGTCCAATTGCAGTTTCTACAGAATGAGTGTTTCAGGACGGCTCAATCAAAAGTAAGTTTCAACTCTGTTAGTTGAATGCACAGAACAGAAAGTAGTTTCACAGAATGCCTGTCTGTAGTTCTTATTTGACGATATTACTTTTTCCACTATTACCCTCTTAGAGCTCCGAATGTCCACTTGCATTTTCTACAGAAAGAGTGTTCAGAACTGCTCAATCAAAAGTATGGTTTAACTCTGTTAGTTGAATGCACAAATCAGAAAGAAGTTTCACAGAATTCTTCTGTGTAGTTTTTATTTGAACATATTCCTTTTTCCAATATAGGTCTCTTCGCGCTCAGAATTTCCAATTGCAGTAGCTACAGAAAGAGAGTTTCAGAACTGGTCAATCAAAAGTAAGGTTCAATATTGTTAGTTGAATGCAAGGAACAGAAAGAAGTTTTACAGAATGCTTCTGTGTAGTTTATATTTGAAGATACTCCTTTTTCCACTATTACCCTCTTAGCGCTCCGAATCACCACTTGCATTTTCTACAGAAAGAGTGTTTCAGAACGGCTCAATCAAAAGTAAGGTTCAACTCTTTTAGTTGAATGCACAGAACAGAAAGAAGTTTCACAGAATGCTTCTGTTTAGTATTTAGTTGAAGATATTCCTTTTTCGACTATTACCCTCTTAGCGTTCCGCATATCCACTGGCAGTTTCTACACAAAGAGTGTTTCAGAACAGCACCTTCAAAAGTAAGGCTCAACTCTGTTAGTTTAATGCAGAGAACAGAAAGGAGTTTCAGAGAATGCTTCTGTGTAGTTTTTATTTGGGGATATTCCTTTTTCCACTATTACAATCTTAGCGCTCCTAATGTCCACTTGCATTTCCTACAGAAACAGTGTTTAATAACTGCTCAATCAAAAGTGTGGTTTAACTCTGTTAGCTGAATGCACAGATCAGGAATAAGTTTCACAGAATTCTTCTGAGTAGTTTTTATTTGGAGATATTCTTTTTCCCAATATAGGCCACTTAGCGCTCAGAATGTCCAATTGCAGTTTCTACAGAATGAGTGTTTCAGGACGGCTCAATCAAAAGTAAGGTTCAACTCTGTTAGTTGAATGCACAGAACAGAAAGAAGTTTCACAGAATTCTTCTGTGTAGTTTATATTTGAATATATTCCTTTTTCCAGTATTACCTTCTTAGTGCTCCGAATGTCCACTTGCATTTTCTTCAGAAAGAGTGTTCATAACGGCTCAATCAAAAGTATGGTTTTACTCTGTTAGTTGAATTCACATATCAGAAATAAGTTTCACAGAATGCTTCTGTGTAGTATTTAGCTGAAGATATTCCTTTTTCGACTATTATCCTCTTAGCTCTCCGAATGTCCAATTTCAGTTTCTACACAAAGAGTGTTTCAGAACTTCTCCTTCAAAAGTAAGGCTCAACTCTGTTAGTTGAATGCAGAGAACAGAAAGAAGTTGCAGAGAACAGAAAGAAATTTCACAGAATGCTTCTGTGTACTTTATATTTGAATATATTCCTTTTTCCACTACTACCCTCTTAGCGCTCCAAATGTCCAGTTGCATTTTCTACAGAAAGAGTGTTCAGAACTGCTCAATCAAATGTACGGTTTAACTCTGTTAGCTGAATGCACAGATCAGAAAGAAGTTTCACAGAATGATTCTGTGTAGTTTATATTTGAAGATATTCCTTTCTGTTGTCTGCATTAAAATCAATCAAAAAATTATATTGAAATTGAAATACTGAATTTTATACTAAAGACAAGGCATCCAACTGAAAATGAAATTTTCCAGGTGAAAATTTCCAAATCATAAATATGTAGGGACAAAAAACTTTATTTATAAAGAAAAAGATAATTCTAATTAATTGATGATTCAAAGGTTTACAACTTTAAAAGTAAATATTATCTTTGAAGTAAAGTCCATTTAAATTATTTATGCCGCCAAAATTTTAGTAATTGTATATGTATATCATGTAAACTTTTTCGAGAATGATGGAATTGGAAATGTTAGGGTATTATGCGGAAAAAATCACCTAAAGAAAAAAATTATCTCCTCATGAAGGATTACTTTAGCCACTTTGACAGGTGTAGGTAAAAGAACACTTAATGCACATCAATATGATTAGGAGATGCGCGCTTAGATATACGTTATCATTGAAAAGAGAATTGTATTATCAGGTTTGCAGGGGCCCTTCTTATCCTTCATATTTATGTAACTTTGTCATCTATAGAAAGATTATAGGAATTTTAAAAATAGCTGATAGTTAAGAAACATCACCATAACACTGTGCTGAATGCATAATAAAACATTTCCCTTCTCTCTAAAAGCCTTTTAAAATTATGTACCATAATCAGTATGGCCAGCAGAGGGTCATTTCCATGTTCAAGTTCCTCTGTTTCTCGAGGGTGAGAATCCTTCTATAGTCTTCTGAGGGTGACACTGTAGTGTTTTCTTAGCCTGATTATTTTTATCTATTTTTTCCGATGCTTTCCTTTGTATATTTACATTTTACATATTGAAAGTTATTTTTTCAAATATTTTATATGCAAGTTTACAAAGTACAACGACTGTACATTAAAATAACTTATTTATGCCATATGGAAGATTAAATATAATTTTACAATATCTAATATTGATTGTTTAGTTTCTAATCATTGATACTTGACATGATTTTTCCCAGCATACCTCAAAATATTCTTCAAAATCCTGCGAATTAATTCCTGTAACACTTCTGAGGTGTATTAATAAGCTAGAGATGTAAAGAAGATTTGCAGAGAAAATTAGGTTCCCAAATTAGAAATTTTGTCCCACTATCGACTAGAAACCTCTTGAAATGATCAAAAACAATAATAATGCATGTCATAGAGGAAAACCAATAAGGCTGCTGCAGCATGACTACCTCTGTGACCTCAGACAAGTTACGTGTGGGTCCCTACTTCTGTGACCTCAGACAAGTTACGTGTGGGTCCGCACTTATTTTCTTCATCTCTAATAAATATTCGACAAATCTCATTTTCAAAAGTCTTTTAAGGCCTATCCACCTTTCTTTTTCTGATGGAGTTTTGCTCTCATTGCCCAGGCTGCAGTGCAATGTCATGGTCTCGGCTCACACAACCTCCGACTCCCGGGTTCATGTGATTCTCCTGCCTCCACCTCCTGAGTAGCTGGGATTACAGGTGCGCAACACAACGCCCAGCTAATTTTTTGTATTTTTAGTAGAGATGGGGTTTCACCATGTTGGTCAGGCTGGTCTTGAACTCCCGACCTCAGGTGATCTGCACGCCTCGGCCTCTCAAAGTGCTGGGATTACAGTCATGAGCAACCGCGGCCTGTGAGGGCTTTCTACTTTTAAGATGTCAGGACGTATAGCCTGGGAGGTAAATGGTAGTATATATATACATATATATATGTATATATATATACACACACACACACTGTATATATATACATATATACGGTATATTATACTATATATACATATATACTGAATATTATACTCTATATATACATATCTACTGTATATTATATATATATATATATACACATACACACATACACACATACACACATGAGACAGAGAGAAGAGATAGACAATTTCATGTGAAAATATAAACTGTTAACATAATATTTTGCTTCTCTGAGGAATATTTAGCATTGTTCTCAATCTTCTCTGCAGAATTTAAGCATTTTTCTCAGAACTCACCAGATAGAATGAGGGAGGGGCCATATGATACGAGCCAGAGATGAAGGGAGAACAATAGAGAGGGTGCTTTGGGAAAAATAGTACAGTAAGGCTAGGGAATACTTCTCTCCAACAAAAAGACCAAGGTCACAGCTGTATCTCTTCAGAAGCCAAACTTTCTTTTAAAATGTCAATTTCCATCTATTTCTTGCTTCACAGACATTCCATTCATTGCTGGATTTCAAATAAAGCCTTTCCATGTGCAACCTTTCTATAGAAAAAGAGAAATATGGGGGACAGTACAGTCTAAGAAGTGATTAAGAATATCTAGTGGACTTTCCCAGACTGTAAATCTTTACATATATCTGAGCCTAATGAGGTGATTTATTGTGCTATAATGCACAGTGAACTATACAGATGCTTCTTTTTGATCATGCTGCAGAATGGAACTAAATACTAAATACCAAATAGCACTCCCATGATTCTTATACATGTCATTCATATGGCATATTTATGCTTTTTTATATAGCAATTCTTATTCTTAGCTCTTAGGCAACTACGGAATCTATTTGTCATTTTAATAGTCATGCTCCATTTGAGTTATGCAAGGTAGAAATTCTAAGTAGAAAATCTTGTTTTTATTGAAAGTTTTTAGTAAACATTTTGGAAAAAGTCTGTTTTTTGATGCTACTTCTGCACGCTTTCTCAACATGATATTACTTGA